>NC_141071.1:17865984-18465984 GCF_041138505.1 Cibotium barometz | reverse complement strand
GATCCCCCTTCCACCAATAGAAGATACCCCGATCAAGAAAATTATTCAAATAGTGCAGGATGCACTGGCAGGTGGGATTTGTGAGGGTCAGCTGAAAATGAACTCAAGACACAAACAAAAAAGTAAACATCCAATCTAGAATGAGTAATCCAAATCAAAGATTTGACAATCTACCTTTATAGAGCATGATCACATGGTGGTGAAGCAAATCTTAGCATTAGGGTCCATCGAAGAAGAGATGGAACCATGCACCTTGAAATGCTATAAAATCTCCTTTGCAATACTTGCGTTGAGAGAGAAAAATACCCTGAGGAGTCTACCAAACTTCAAAACCAAGGAAAAATGAAGAACTCAAGGTTGATCAACTCAAACTCATGGCTAAGATCAGCCACCATGACAAACAAAATCCAACTCTTATGACTTCCTATAAAGATCAAGCCATCCACATACACAATGATAATGCCAAATAAGACCATCTTTAACAAATAAGACCATCTTTAACAAAAATGTAAAGATTGGAACATGAATGTGATCACCAAAGACCAACCACCAATGACCAATCTTCAGAAAGAAGGTGTCGATGCACTAGTACCACACACGATGAGCCTACTTCAATCCATATAGATCTTTACAAAGTTGGTACACAATATGCGCAACAACAATATCAAGTGGTTGCTCAACATAGACCTCCTCTTGAAGGTCACCATTAAGAAGAGCAGATTTGACATCCATCTATAAAATAGGCCACCCACCCATGATGGGTAAGAAGAGCCAAAATAATCCTAATGGTAGTAATCGACACTGTAGGAATAAAAGCCTCATCAAAATCAACACTAACTCTCTAGGAGTAGCCCTTCACAACAAGATGTTCTTCGTGTTTGTCTAAAGTTCCATCCTCATAATACTTGTTCTTATAGACCCAACGAACTTTGATTACCTTGCATTGAGGTGGACGTGGTACAAGAACCCAAGTACTATTGTGCTTAATGGAATCAAGCTCTGTCTGCATAGTAATAATCCAAGGTGGAGAAGAAAGTGTCTCCTCAGAGAGGAAGGCTCAGTAGAGGTGAAGGAAGAATGGTAGACATCAAGGCAAAATTCAGAAAGTGATTATCCTCAACAGCATGCTTTTAGACCGAGTAACATGATGAGAATGACTTTCACTAGATTTCGGAAATTGACGAAGGCCTGAATCTTTCATAGTCTCATATAACCAACGAGGAACCCTCTTGGTGAGGATCCTCCTCAATAACCTCTATATTTGAATCTAAAGAAGCCCCCTTTGAAACCAAAGGTGGTAGAGGAGCTGAGACAAGAGGCAGAGGAGCAGCCAAAGTAGAAGGCTGAGCCAAAGGAGAAGGACCCGGAGATGAAGTTGAAGGTAGAGGAAGAAGCTCACTCTTATAAGGTACATGAAGGACACTCATCAAAAATAACATCATAACATCATGATTGATGGTGGCTAGTAAGTTGTAGTTGCGGGATCCCAAAGTTCATAGGCCTTGGATATAGAATTATACCCAAGGAAAATGTGCGGCATGGATTTAGAATCCAACTTAGAGTGATGCTCTTTAGTTACATGCACATAAGCCTTGCAACCAAATATTGGGAGATAGGCACAAGAGGGTTTGATGCCCAATAATGCCTCATACGAGTTTTACCTATGGTACAACTGATGTAGGCAATCTATTCCAAATGTGAACTCCAATAGCTGATGCCTCAGCCTATAATTTCTTGGCCAAGCCACTATGCTCAAGTATAGTCCTCGACCCATCTCAATGACAGACTAATTCTTACATCCACAAAAAACCCATTCTAGGATGGAGGATAAGTTGTAGTAAACTAGCATCGCGAATGCAAAGATTCTTCAAATACTTGTCAAACTCATGTGAGAGAAACTCTCCCCCTTTATCAATGCACAAAGATTTTGCCTTCTTGGAGTCCCATTGTTTTTCCCACTTTGACTTTCCAATCATGAAATATGGATAAAGATTGATCCTTAGACTGAAGAAAGAAAGCCCAAGTATACTTGGAGTAGTCAGTCGTCAACAATAATCATCATATGTAAAGAGCCTTATTCAAAGATTTTGTAGACATAGGACAACACAAGTCTACATGAACAAGCTCGAGTGGTTTGGTAGATATGTGCGATGCCTCCTTAGGAAAAGGTAATCGATGTTGCTTGCCATGGAGAAATGGTTGTGCACACACCAACTGGGGTACTGATGGATGATTAAGCATCAACCAAACCATGTTTATATGCCTATTGCAAATAAAAGAAGCTCAAGTGGCAAAAGCATGCATGCCATAACACAGAATCTGTAGACGTAGAATGCAAGGCCAAAGTAGAGGTGCAGAAAATAGGAATAGTACCAGCACCTTTGATGGAAATTGTAAAAGAGTCATCGAGACTGATGTCCCCTGGTTGCTTAGAGAAGGAAGAACACCAATCATGATGATTAGTGTGTGAGAAGTTGTGCTACTATCTATAATCCAAGCATGAAACCTGAAAGAGATGAAAGTTGATGAAAGTCAAAGTGGGGCTATCAATGTAGATAAACAACTGATCAATAGTAGTTGAAGTAGATGTAGACACCTCAAAGCCATATCACCTCAGTTTTTGCAGTAGAACAAACAACACGATATTCTGCCTTTGAGGAGGATAATGCAATAGTGGGTTGCTTTTTACTACTCAAGGAAATAGCACCAGAACCACGTGTAAACCAATAACATGCAGTCGATTGGTGAGTGTTAATATCACCAACCTAGTGAGACTCAGAATAGCCAACTAACCGATCCCCCTTCCACCAATAGAAGATACCCCGATCAAGAAAATTATTCAAATAGTGCAGGATGCACTGGCAGGTGGGATTTGTGAGGGTCAGCTGAAAATGAACTCAAGACACAAACAAAAAAGTAAACATCCAATCTAGAATGAGTAATCCAAATCAAAGATTTGACAATCTACCTTTATAGAGCATGATCACATGGTGGTGAAGCAAATCTTAGCATTAGGGTCCATCGAAGAAGAGATGGAACCATGCACCTTGAAATGCTATAAAATCTCCTTTGCAATACTTGCGTTGAGAGAGAAAAATACCCTGAGGAGTCTACCAAACTTCAAAACCAAGGAAAAATGAAGAACTCAAGGTTGATCAACTCAAACTCATGGCTAAGATCAGCCACCATGACAAACAAAATCCAACTCTTATGACTTCCTATAAAGATCAAGCCATCCACATACACAATGATAATGCCAAATAAGACCATCTTTAACAAATAAGACCATCTTTAACAAAAATGTAAAGATTGGAACATGAATGTGATCACCAAAGACCAACCACCAATGACCAATCTTCAGAAAGAAGGTGTCGATGCACTAGTACCACACACGATGAGCCTACTTCAATCCATATAGATCTTTACAAAGTTGGTACACAATATGCGCAACAACAATATCAAGTGGTTGCTCAACATAGACCTCCTCTTGAAGGTCACCATTAAGAAGAGCAGATTTGACATCCATCTATAAAATAGGCCACCCACCCATGATGGGTAAGAAGAGCCAAAATAATCCTAATGGTAGTAATCGACACTGTAGGAATAAAAGCCTCATCAAAATCAACACTAACTCTCTAGGAGTAGCCCTTCACAACAAGATGTTCTTCGTGTTTGTCTAAAGTTCCATCCTCATAATACTTGTTCTTATAGACCCAACGAACTTTGATTACCTTGCATTGAGGTGGACGTGGTACAAGAACCCAAGTACTATTGTGCTTAATGGAATCAAGCTCTGTCTGCATAGTAATAATCCAAGGTGGAGAAGAAAGTGTCTCCTCAGAGAGGAAGGCTCAGTAGAGGTGAAGGAAGAATGGTAGACATCAAGGCAAAATTCAGAAAGTGATTATCCTCAACAGCATGCTTTTAGACCGAGTAACATGATGAGAATGACTTTCACTAGATTTCGGAAATTGACGAAGGCCTGAATCTTTCATAGTCTCATATAACCAACGAGGAACCCTCTTGGTGAGGATCCTCCTCAATAACCTCTATATTTGAATCTAAAGAAGCCCCCTTTGAAACCAAAGGTGGTAGAGGAGCTGAGACAAGAGGCAGAGGAGCAGCCAAAGTAGAAGGCTGAGCCAAAGGAGAAGGACCCGGAGATGAAGTTGAAGGTAGAGGAAGAAGCTCACTCTTATAAGGTACATGAAGGACACTCATCAAAAATAACATCATAACATCATGATTGATGGTGGCTAGTAAGTTGTAGTTGCGGGATCCCAAAGTTCATAGGCCTTGGATATAGAATTATACCCAAGGAAAATGTGCGGCATGGATTTAGAATCCAACTTAGAGTGATGCTCTTTAGTTACATGCACATAAGCCTTGCAACCAAACATTGGGAGATAGGCACAAGAGGGTTTGATGCCCAATAATGCCTCATACGAGTTTTACCTATGGTACAACTGATGTAGGCAATCTATTCCAAATGTGAACTCCAATAGCTGATGCCTCAGCCTATAATTTCTTGGCCAAGCCACTATGCTCAAGTATAGTCCTCGACCCATCTCAATGACAGACTAATTCTTACATCCACAAAAAACCCATTCTAGGATGGAGGATAAGTTGTAGTAAACTAGCATCGCGAATGCAAAGATTCTTCAAATACTTGTCAAACTCATGTGAGAGAAACTCTCCCCCTTTATCAATGCACAAAGATTTTGCCTTCTTGGAGTCCCATTGTTTTTCCCACTTTGACTTTCCAATCATGAAATATGGATAAAGATTGATCCTTAGACTGAAGAAAGAAAGCCCAAGTATACTTGGAGTAGTCAGGCGTCAACAATAATCATCATATGTAAAGAGCCTTATTCAAAGATTTTGTAGACATAGGACAACACAAGTCTACATGAACAAGCTCGAGTGGTTTGGTAGATATGTGCGATGCCTCCTTAGGAAAAGGTAATCGATGTTGCTTGCCATGGAGAAATGGTTGTGCACACACCAACTGGGGTACTGATGGATGATTAAGCATCAACCAAACCATGTTTATATGCCTATTGCAAATAAAAGAAGCTCAAGTGGCAAAAGCATGCATGCCATAACACAGAATCTGTAGACGTAGAATGCAAGGCCAAAGTAGAGGTGCAGAAAATAGGAATAGTACCAGCACCTTTGATGGAAATTGTAAAAGAGTCATCGAGACTGATGTCCCCTGGTTGCTTAGAGAAGGAAGAACACCAATCATGATGATTAGTGTGTGAGAAGTTGTGCTACTATCTATAATCCAAGCATGAAACCTGAAAGAGATGAAAGTTGATGAAAGTCAAAGTGGGGCTATCAATGTAGATAAACAACTGATCAATAGTAGTTGAAGTAGATGTAGACACCTCAAAGCCATATCACCTCAGTTTTTGCAGTAGAACAAACAACACGATATTCTGCCTTTGAGGAGGATAATGCAATAGTGGGTTGCTTTTTACTACTCAAGGAAATAGCACCAGAACCACGTGTAAACCAATAACATGCAGTCGATTGGTGAGTGTTAATATCACCAACCTAGTGAGACTCAGAATAGCCAACTAACCGATCCCCCTTCCACCAATAGAAGATACCCCGATCAAGAAAATTATTCAAATAGTGCAGGATGCACTGGCAGGTGGGATTTGTGAGGGTCAGCTGAAAATGAACTCAAGACACAAACAAAAAAGTAAACATCCAATCTAGAATGAGTAATCCAAATCAAAGATTTGACAATCTA
Source organism: Cibotium barometz (assembly GCF_041138505.1). Classification (NCBI taxonomy): domain Eukaryota; kingdom Viridiplantae; phylum Streptophyta; class Polypodiopsida; order Cyatheales; family Cibotiaceae; genus Cibotium; species Cibotium barometz. The sequence continues at coordinate 18,460,223 of NC_141071.1, read as the reverse complement.
CCTTTATAGAGCATGATCACATGGTGGTGAAGCAAATCTTAGCATTAGGGTCCATCGAAGAAGAGATGGAACCATGCACCTTGAAATGCTATAAAATCTCCTTTGCAATACTTGCGTTGAGAGAGAAAAATACCCTGAGGAGTCTACCAAACTTCAAAACCAAGGAAAAATGAAGAACTCAAGGTTGATCAACTCAAACTCATGGCTAAGATCAGCCACCATGACAAACAAAATCCAACTCTTATGACTTCCTATAAAGATCAAGCCATCCACATACACAATGATAATGCCAAATAAGACCATCTTTAACAAATAAGACCATCTTTAACAAAAATGTAAAGATTGGAACATGAATGTGATCACCAAAGACCAACCACCAATGACCAATCTTCAGAAAGAAGGTGTCGATGCACTAGTACCACACACGATGAGCCTACTTCAATCCATATAGATCTTTACAAAGTTGGTACACAATATGCGCAACAACAATATCAAGTGGTTGCTCAACATAGACCTCCTCTTGAAGGTCACCATTAAGAAGAGCAGATTTGACATCCATCTATAAAATAGGCCACCCACCCATGATGGGTAAGAAGAGCCAAAATAATCCTAATGGTAGTAATCGACACTGTAGGAATAAAAGCCTCATCAAAATCAACACTAACTCTCTAGGAGTAGCCCTTCACAACAAGATGTTCTTCGTGTTTGTCTAAAGTTCCATCCTCATAATACTTGTTCTTATAGACCCAACGAACTTTGATTACCTTGCATTGAGGTGGACGTGGTACAAGAACCCAAGTACTATTGTGCTTAATGGAATCAAGCTCTGTCTGCATAGTAATAATCCAAGGTGGAGAAGAAAGTGTCTCCTCAGAGAGGAAGGCTCAGTAGAGGTGAAGGAAGAATGGTAGACATCAAGGCAAAATTCAGAAAGTGATTATCCTCAACAGCATGCTTTTAGACCGAGTAACATGATGAGAATGACTTTCACTAGATTTCGGAAATTGACGAAGGCCTGAATCTTTCATAGTCTCATATAACCAACGAGGAACCCTCTTGGTGAGGATCCTCCTCAATAACCTCTATATTTGAATCTAAAGAAGCCCCCTTTGAAACCAAAGGTGGTAGAGGAGCTGAGACAAGAGGCAGAGGAGCAGCCAAAGTAGAAGGCTGAGCCAAAGGAGAAGGACCCGGAGATGAAGTTGAAGGTAGAGGAAGAAGCTCACTCTTATAAGGTACATGAAGGACACTCATCAAAAATAACATCATAACATCATGATTGATGGTGGCTAGTAAGTTGTAGTTGCGGGATCCCAAAGTTCATAGGCCTTGGATATAGAATTATACCCAAGGAAAATGTGCGGCATGGATTTAGAATCCAACTTAGAGTGATGCTCTTTAGTTACATGCACATAAGCCTTGCAACCAAATATTGGGAGATAGGCACAAGAGGGTTTGATGCCCAATAATGCCTCATACGAGTTTTACCTATGGTACAACTGATGTAGGCAATCTATTCCAAATGTGAACTCCAATAGCTGATGCCTCAGCCTATAATTTCTTGGCCAAGCCACTATGCTCAAGTATAGTCCTCGACCCATCTCAATGACAGACTAATTCTTACATCCACAAAAAACCCATTCTAGGATGGAGGATAAGTTGTAGTAAACTAGCATCGCGAATGCAAAGATTCTTCAAATACTTGTCAAACTCATGTGAGAGAAACTCTCCCCCTTTATCAATGCACAAAGATTTTGCCTTCTTGGAGTCCCATTGTTTTTCCCACTTTGACTTTCCAATCATGAAATATGGATAAAGATTGATCCTTAGACTGAAGAAAGAAAGCCCAAGTATACTTGGAGTAGTCAGGCGTCAACAATAATCATCATATGTAAAGAGCCTTATTCAAAGATTTTGTAGACATAGGACAACACAAGTCTACATGAACAAGCTCGAGTGGTTTGGTAGATATGTGCGATGCCTCCTTAGGAAAAGGTAATCGATGTTGCTTGCCATGGAGAAATGGTTGTGCACACACCAACTGGGGTACTGATGGATGATTAAGCATCAACCAAACCATGTTTATATGCCTATTGCAAATAAAAGAAGCTCAAGTGGCAAAAGCATGCATGCCATAACACAGAATCTGTAGACGTAGAATGCAAGGCCAAAGTAGAGGTGCACAAAATAGGAATAGTACCAGCACCTTTGATGGAAATTGTAAAAGAGTCATCGAGACTGATGTCCCCTGGTTGCTTAGAGAAGGAAGAACACCAATCATGATGATTAGTGTGTGAGAAGTTGTGCTACTATCTATAATCCAAGCATGAAACCTGAAAGAGATGAAAGTTGATGAAAGTCAAAGTGGGGCTATCAATGTAGATAAACAACTGATCAATAGTAGTTGAAGTAGATGTAGACACCTCAAAGCCATATCACCTCAGTTTTTGCAGTAGAACAAACAACACGATATTCTGCCTTTGAGGAGGATAATGCAATAGTGGGTTGCTTTTTACTACTCAAGGAAATAGCACCAGAACCACGTGTAAACCAATAACATGCAGTCGATTGGTGAGTGTTAATATCACCAACCTAGTGAGACTCAGAATAGCCAACTAACCGATCCCCCTTCCACCAATAGAAGATACCCCGATCAAGAAAATTATTCAAATAGTGCAGGATGCACTGGCAGGTGGGATTTGTGAGGGTCAGCTGAAAATGAACTCAAGACACAAACAAAAAAGTAAACATCCAATCTAGAATGAGTAATCCAAATCAAAGATTTGACAATCTACCTTTATAGAGCATGATCACATGGTGGTGAAGCAAATCTTAGCATTAGGGTCCATCGAAGAAGAGATGGAACCATGCACCTTGAAATGCTATAAAATCTCCTTTGCAATACTTGCGTTGAGAGAGAAAAATACCCTGAGGAGTCTACCAAACTTCAAAACCAAGGAAAAATGAAGAACTCAAGGTTGATCAACTCAAACTCATGGCTAAGATCAGCCACCATGACAAACAAAATCCAACTCTTATGACTTCCTATAAAGATCAAGCCATCCACATACACAATGATAATGCCAAATAAGACCATCTTTAACAAATAAGACCATCTTTAACAAAAATGTAAAGATTGGAACATGAATGTGATCACCAAAGACCAACCACCAATGACCAATCTTCAGAAAGAAGGTGTCGATGCACTAGTACCACACACGATGAGCCTACTTCAATCCATATAGATCTTTACAAAGTTGGTACACAATATGCGCAACAACAATATCAAGTGGTTGCTCAACATAGACCTCCTCTTGAAGGTCACCATTAAGAAGAGCAGATTTGACATCCATCTATAAAATAGGCCACCCACCCATGATGGGTAAGAAGAGCCAAAATAATCCTAATGGTAGTAATCGACACTGTAGGAATAAAAGCCTCATCAAAATCAACACTAACTCTCTAGGAGTAGCCCTTCACAACAAGATGTTCTTCGTGTTTGTCTAAAGTTCCATCCTCATAATACTTGTTCTTATAGACCCAACGAACTTTGATTACCTTGCATTGAGGTGGACGTGGTACAAGAACCCAAGTACTATTGTGCTTAATGGAATCAAGCTCTGTCTGCATAGTAATAATCCAAGGTGGAGAAGAAAGTGTCTCCTCAGAGAGGAAGGCTCAGTAGAGGTGAAGGAAGAATGGTAGACATCAAGGCAAAATTCAGAAAGTGATTATCCTCAACAGCATGCTTTTAGACCGAGTAACATGATGAGAATGACTTTCACTAGATTTCGGAAATTGACGAAGGCCTGAATCTTTCATAGTCTCATATAACCAACGAGGAACCCTCTTGGTGAGGATCCTCCTCAATAACCTCTATATTTGAATCTAAAGAAGCCCCCTTTGAAACCAAAGGTGGTAGAGGAGCTGAGACAAGAGGCAGAGGAGCAGCCAAAGTAGAAGGCTGAGCCAAAGGAGAAGGACCCGGAGATGAAGTTGAAGGTAGAGGAAGAAGCTCACTCTTATAAGGTACATGAAGGACACTCATCAAAAATAACATCATAACATCATGATTGATGGTGGCTAGTAAGTTGTAGTTGCGGGATCCCAAAGTTCATAGGCCTTGGATATAGAATTATACCCAAGGAAAATGTGCGGCATGGATTTAGAATCCAACTTAGAGTGATGCTCTTTAGTTACATGCACATAAGCCTTGCAACCAAATATTGGGAGATAGGCACAAGAGGGTTTGATGCCCAATAATGCCTCATACGAGTTTTACCTATGGTACAACTGATGTAGGCAATCTATTCCAAATGTGAACTCCAATAGCTGATGCCTCAGCCTATAATTTCTTGGCCAAGCCACTATGCTCAAGTATAGTCCTCGACCCATCTCAATGACAGACTAATTCTTACATCCACAAAAAACCCATTCTAGGATGGAGGATAAGTTGTAGTAAACTAGCATCGCGAATGCAAAGATTCTTCAAATACTTGTCAAACTCATGTGAGAGAAACTCTCCCCCTTTATCAATGCACAAAGATTTTGCCTTCTTGGAGTCCCATTGTTTTTCCCACTTTGACTTTCCAATCATGAAATATGGATAAAGATTGATCCTTAGACTGAAGAAAGAAAGCCCAAGTATACTTGGAGTAGTCAGTCGTCAACAATAATCATCATATGTAAAGAGCCTTATTCAAAGATTTTGTAGACATAGGACAACACAAGTCTACATGAACAAGCTCGAGTGGTTTGGTAGATATGTGCGATGCCTCCTTAGGAAAAGGTAATCGATGTTGCTTGCCATGGAGAAATGGTTGTGCACACACCAACTGGGGTACTGATGGATGATTAAGCATCAACCAAACCATGTTTATATGCCTATTGCAAATAAAAGAAGCTCAAGTGGCAAAAGCATGCATGCCATAACACAGAATCTGTAGACGTAGAATGCAAGGCCAAAGTAGAGGTGCACAAAATAGGATTAGTACCAGCACCTTTGATGGAAATTGTAAAAGAGTCATCGAGACTGATGTCCCCTGGTTGCTTAGAGAAGGAAGAACACCAATCATGATGATTAGTGTGTGAGAAGTTGTGCTACTATCTATAATCCAAGCATGAAACCTGAAAGAGATGAAAGTTGATGAAAGTCAAAGTGGGGCTATCAATGTAGATAAACAACTGATCAATAGTAGTTGAAGTAGATGTAGACACCTCAAAGCCATATCACCTCAGTTTTTGCAGTAGAACAAACAACACGATATTCTGCCTTTGAGGAGGATAATGCAATAGTGGGTTGCTTTTTACTACTCAAGGAAATAGCACCAGAACCACGTGTAAACCAATAACATGCAGTCGATTGGTGAGTGTTAATATCACCAACCTAGTGAGACTCAGAATAGCCAACTAACCGATCCCCCTTCCACCAATAGAAGATACCCCGATCAAGAAAATTATTCAAATAGTGCAAGATGCACTGGCAGGTGGGATTTGTGAGGGTCAGCTGAAAATGAACTCAAGACACAAACAAAAAAGTAAACATCCAATCTAGAATGAGTAATCCAAATCAAAGATTTGACAATCTACCTTTATAGAGCATGATCACATGGTGGTGAAGCAAATCTTAGCATTAGGGTCCATCGAAGAAGAGATGGAACCATGCACCTTGAAATGCTATAAAATCTCCTTTGCAATACTTGCGTTGAGAGAGAAAAATACCCTGAGGAGTCTACCAAACTTCAAAACCAAGGAAAAATGAAGAACTCAAGGTTGATCAACTCAAACTCATGGCTAAGATCAGCCACCATGACAAACAAAATCCAACTCTTATGACTTCCTATAAAGATCAAGCCATCCACATACACAATGATAATGCCAAATAAGACCATCTTTAACAAATAAGACCATCTTTAACAAAAATGTAAAGATTGGAACATGAATGTGATCACCAAAGACCAACCACCAATGACCAATCTTCAGAAAGAAGGTGTCGATGCACTAGTACCACACACGATGAGCCTACTTCAATCCATATAGATCTTTACAAAGTTGGTACACAATATGCGCAACAACAATATCAAGTGGTTGCTCAACATAGACCTCCTCTTGAAGGTCACCATTAAGAAGAGCAGATTTGACATCCATCTATAAAATAGGCCACCCACCCATGATGGGTAAGAAGAGCCAAAATAATCCTAATGGTAGTAATCGACACTGTAGGAATAAAAGCCTCATCAAAATCAACACTAACTCTCTAGGAGTAGCCCTTCACAACAAGATGTTCTTCGTGTTTGTCTAAAGTTCCATCCTCATAATACTTGTTCTTATAGACCCAACGAACTTTGATTACCTTGCATTGAGGTGGACGTGGTACAAGAACCCAAGTACTATTGTGCTTAATGGAATCAAGCTCTATCTGCATAGTAATAATCCAAGGTGGAGAAGAAAGTGTCTCCTCAGAGAGGAAGGCTCAGTAGAGGTGAAGGAAGAATGGTAGACATCAAGGCAAAATTCAGAAAGTGATTATCCTCAACAGCATGCTTTTAGACCGAGTAACATGATGAGAATGACTTTCACTAGATTTCGGAAATTGACGAAGGCCTGAATCTTTCATAGTCTCATATAACCAACGAGGAACCCTCTTGGTGAGGATCCTCCTCAATAACCTCTATATTTGAATCTAAAGAAGCCCCCTTTGAAACCAAAGGTGGTAGAGGAGCTGAGACAAGAGGCAGAGGAGCAGCCAAAGTAGAAGGCTGAGCCAAAGGAGAAGGACCCGGAGATGAAGTTGAAGGTAGAGGAAGAAGCTCACTCTTATAAGGTACATGAAGGACACTCATCAAAAATAACATCATAACATCATGATTGATGGTGGCTAGTAAGTTGTAGTTGCAGGATCCCAAAGTTCATAGGCCTTGGATATAGAATTATACCCAAGGAAAATGTGCGGCATGGATTTAGAATCCAACTTAGAGTGATGCTCTTTAGTTACATGCACATAAGCCTTGCAACCAAATATTGGGAGATAGGCACAAGAGGGTTTGATGCCCAATAATGCCTCATACGAGTTTTACCTATGGTACAACTGATGTAGGCAATCTATTCCAAATGTGAACTCCAATAGCTGATGCCTCAGCCTATAATTTCTTGGCCAAGCCACTATGCTCAAGTATAGTCCTCGACCCATCTCAATGACAGACTAATTCTTACATCCACAAAAAACCCATTCTAGGATGGAGGATAAGTTGTAGTAAACTAGCATCGCGAATGCAAAGATTCTTCAAATACTTGTCAAACTCATGTGAGAGAAACTCTCCCCCTTTATCAATGCACAAAGATTTTGCCTTCTTGGAGTCCCATTGTTTTTCCCACTTTGACTTTCCAATCATGAAATATGGATAAAGATTGATCCTTAGACTGAAGAAAGAAAGCCCAAGTATACTTGGAGTAGTCAGTCGTCAACAATAATCATCATATGTAAAGAGCCTTATTCAAAGATTTTGTAGACATAGGACAACACAAGTCTACATGAACAAGCTCGAGTGGTTTGGTAGATATGTGCGATGCCTCCTTAGGAAAAGGTAATCGATGTTGCTTGCCATGGAGAAATGGTTGTGCACACACCAACTGGGGTACTGATGGATGATTAAGCATCAACCAAACCATGTTTATATGCCTATTGCAAATAAAAGAAGCTCAAGTGGCAAAAGCATGCATGCCATAACACAGAATCTGTAGACGTAGAATGCAAGGCCAAAGTAGAGGTGCACAAAATAGGATTAGTACCAGCACCTTTGATGGAAATTGTAAAAGAGTCATCGAGACTGATGTCCCCTGGTTGCTTAGAGAAGGAAGAACACCAATCATGATGATTAGTGTGTGAGAAGTTGTGCTACTATCTATAATCCAAGCATGAAACCTGAAAGAGATGAAAGTTGATGAAAGTCAAAGTGGGGCTATCAATGTAGATAAACAACTGATCAATAGTAGTTGAAGTAGATGTAGACACCTCAAAGCCATATCACCTCAGTTTTTGCAGTAGAACAAACAACACGATATTCTGCCTTTGAGGAGGATAATGCAATAGTGGGTTGCTTTTTACTACTCAAGGAAATAGCACCAGAACCACGTGTAAACCAATAACATGCAGTCGATTGGTGAGTGTTAATATCACCAACCTAGTGAGAATCAGAATAGCCAACTAACCGATCCCCCTTCCACCAATAGAAGATACCCCGATCAAGAAAATTATTCAAATAGTGCAAGATGCACTGGCAGGTGGGATTTGTGAGGGTCAGTTGAAAATGAACTCAAGACACAAACAAAAAAGTAAACATCCAATCTAGAATGAGTAATCCAAATCAAAGATTTGACAATCTACCTTTATAGAGCATGATCACATGGTGGTGAAGCAAATCTTAGCATTAGGGTCCATCGAAGAAGAGATGGAACCATGCACCTTGAAATGCTATAAAATCTCCTTTGCAATACTTGCGTTGAGAGAGAAAAATACCCTGAGGAGTCTACCAAACTTCAAAACCAAGGAAAAATGAAGAACTCAAGGTTGATCAACTCAAACTCATGGCTAAGATCAGCCACCATGACAAACAAAATCCAACTCTTATGACTTCCTATAAAGATCAAGCCATCCACATACACAATGATAATGCCAAATAAGACCATCTTTAACAAAAATGTAAAGATTGGAACATGAATGTGATCACCAAAGACCAACCACCAATGACCAATCTTCAGAAAGAAGGTGTCGATGCACTAGTACCACACACGATGAGCCTACTTCAATCCATATAGATCTTTACAAAGTTGGTACACAATATGCGCAACAACAATATCAAGTGGTTGCTCAACATAGACCTCCTCTTGAAGGTCACCATTAAGAAGAGCAGATTTGACATCCATCTATAAAATAGGCCACCCACCCATGATGGGTAAGAAGAGCCAAAATAATCCTAATGGTAGTAATCGACACTGTAGGAATAAAAGCCTCATCAAAATCAACACTAACTCTCTAGGAGTAGCCCTTCACAACAAGATGTTCTTTGTGTTTGTCTAAAGTTCCATCCTCATAATACTTGTTCTTATAGACCCAACGAACTTTGATTACCTTGCATTGAGGTGGACGTGGTACAAGAACCCAAGTACTATTGTGCTTAATGGAATCAAGCTCTGTCTGCATAGTAATAATCCAAGGTGGAGAAGAAAGTGTCTCCTCAGAGAGGAAGGCTCAGTAGAGGTGAAGGAAGAATGGTAGACATCAAGGCAAAATTCAGAAAGTGATTATCCTCAACAGCATGCTTTTAGACCGAGTAACATGATGAGAATGACTTTCACTAGATTTCGGAAATTGACGAAGGCCTGAATCTTTCATAGTCTCATATAACCAACGAGGAACCCTCTTGGTGAGGATCCTCCTCAATAACCTCTATATTTGAATCTAAAGAAGCCCCCTTTGAAACCAAAGGTGGTAGAGGAGCTGAGACAAGAGGCAGAGGAGCAGCCAAAGTAGAAGGCTGAGCCAAAGGAGAAGGACCCGGAGATGAAGTTGAAGGTAGAGGAAGAAGCTCACTCTTATAAGGTACATGAAGGACACTCATCAAAAATAACATCATAACATCATGATTGATGGTGGCTAGTAAGTTGTAGTTGCAGGATCCCAAAGTTCATAGGCCTTGGATATAGAATTATACCCAAGGAAAATGTGCGGCATGGATTTAGAATCCAACTTAGAGTGATGCTCTTTAGTTACATGCACATAAGCCTTGCAACCAAATATTGGGAGATAAGCACAAGAGGGTTTGATGCCCAATAATGCCTTATACGAGTTTTACCTATGGTACAACTGATGTAGGCAATCTATTCCAAATGTGAACTCCAATAGCTGATGCCTCAGCCTATAATTTCTTGGCCAAGCCACTATGCTCAAGTATAGTCCTCGACCCATCTCAATGACAGACTAATTCTTACATCCACAAAAAACCCATTCTAGGATGGAGGATAAGTTGTAGTAAACTAGCATCGCGAATGCAAAGATTCTTCAAATACTTGTCAAACTCATGTGAGAGAAACTCTCCCCCTTTATCAATGCACAAAGATTTTGCCTTCTTGGAGTCCCATTGTTTTTCCCACTTTGACTTTCCAATCATGAAATATGGATAAAGATTGATCCTTAGACTGAAGAAAGAAAGCCCAAGTATACTTGGAGTAGTCAGTCGTCAACAATAATCATCATATGTAAAGAGCCTTATTCAAAGATTTTGTAGACATAGGACAACACAAGTCTACATGAACAAGCTCGAGTGGTTTGGTAGATATGTGCGATGCCTCCTTAGGAAAAGGTAATCGATGTTGCTTGCCATGGAGAAATGGTTGTGCACACACCAACTGGGGTACTGATGGATGATTAAGCATCAACCAAACCATGTTTATATGCCTATTGCAAATAAAAGAAGCTCAAGTGGCAAAAGCATGCATGCCATAACACAGAATCTGTAGACGTAGAATGCAAGGCCAAAGTAGAGGTGCATAAAATAGGATTAGTACCAGCACCTTTGATGGAAATTGTAAAAGAGTCATCGAGACTGATGTCCCCTGGTTGCTTAGAGAAGGAAGAACACCAATCATGATGATTAGTGTGTGAGAAGTTGTGCTACTATCTATAATCCAAGCATGAAACCTGAAAGAGATGAAAGTTGATGAAAGTCAAAGTGGGGCTATCAATGTAGATAAACAACTGATCAATAGTAGTTGAAGTAGATGTAGACACCTCAAAGCCATATCACCTCAGTTTTTGCAGTAGAACAAACAACACGATATTCTGCCTTTGAGGAGGATAATGCAATAGTGGGTTGCTTTTTACTACTCAAGGAAATAGCACCAGAACCACGTGTAAACCAATAACATGCAGTCGATTGGTGAGTGTTAATATCACCAACCTAGTGAGACTCAGAATAGCCAACTAACCGATCCCCCTTCCACCAATAGAAGATACCCCGATCAAGAAAATTATTCAAATAGTGCAGGATGCACTGGCAGGTGGGATTTGTGAGGGTCAGCTGAAAATGAACTCAAGACACAAACAAAAAAGTAAACATCCAATCTAGAATGAGTAATCCAAATCAAAGATTTGACAATCTACCTTTATAGAGCATGATCACATGGTGGTGAAGCAAATCTTAGCATTAGGGTCCATCGAAGAAGAGATGGAACCATGCACCTTGAAATGCTATAAAATCTCCTTTGCAATACTTGCGTTGAGAGAGAAAAATACCCTGAGGAGTCTACCAAACTTCAAAACCAAGGAAAAATGAAGAACTCAAGGTTGATCAACTCAAACTCATGGCTAAGATCAGCCACCATGACAAACAAAATCCAACTCTTATGACTTCCTATAAAGATCAAGCCATCCACATACACAATGATAATGCCAAATAAGACCATCTTTAACAAAAATGTAAAGATTGGAACATGAATGTGATCACCAAAGACCAACCACCAATGACCAATCTTCAGAAAGAAGGTGTCGATGCACTAGTACCACACACGATGAGCCTACTTCAATCCATATAGATCTTTACAAAGTTGGTACACAATATGCGCAACAACAATATCAAGTGGTTGCTCAACATAGACCTCCTCTTGAAGGTCACCATTAAGAAGAGCAGATTTGACATCCATCTATAAAATAGGCCACCCACCCATGATGGGTAAGAAGAGCCAAAATAATCCTAATGGTAGTAATCGACACTGTAGGAATAAAAGCCTCATCAAAATCAACACTAACTCTCTAGGAGTAGCCCTTCACAACAAGATGTTCTTCGTGTTTGTCTAAAGTTCCATCCTCATAATACTTGTTCTTATAGACCCAACGAACTTTGATTACCTTGCATTGAGGTGGACGTGGTACAAGAACCCAAGTACTATTGTGCTTAATGGAATCAAGCTCTGTCTGCATAGTAATAATCCAAGGTGGAGAAGAAAGTGTCTCCTCAGAGAGGAAGGCTCAGTAGAGGTGAAGGAAGAATGGTAGACATCAAGGCAAAATTCAGAAAGTGATTATCCTCAACAGCATGCTTTTAGACCGAGTAACATGATGAGAATGACTTTCACTAGATTTCGGAAATTGACGAAGGCCTGAATCTTTCATAGTCTCATATAACCAACGAGGAACCCTCTTGGTGAGGATCCTCCTCAATAACCTCTATATTTGAATCTAAAGAAGCCCCCTTTGAAACCAAAGGTGGTAGAGGAGCTGAGACAAGAGGCAGAGGAGCAGCCAAAGTAGAAGGCTGAGCCAAAGGAGAAGGACCCGGAGATGAAGTTGAAGGTAGAGGAAGAAGCTCACTCTTATAAGGTACATGAAGGACACTCATCAAAAATAACATCATAACATCATGATTGATGGTGGCTAGTAAGTTGTAGTTGCGGGATCCCAAAGTTCATAGGCCTTGGATATAGAATTATACCCAAGGAAAATGTGCGGCATGGATTTAGAATCCAACTTAGAGTGATGCTCTTTAGTTACATGCACATAAGCCTTGCAACCAAATATTGGGAGATAGGCACAAGAGGGTTTGATGCCCAATAATGCCTCATACGAGTTTTACCTATGGTACAACTGATGTAGGCAATCTATTCCAAATGTGAACTCCAATAGCTGATGCCTCAGCCTATAATTTCTTGGCCAAGCCACTATGCTCAAGTATAGTCCTCGACCCATCTCAATGACAGACTAATTCTTACATCCACAAAAAACCCATTCTAGGATGGAGGATAAGTTGTAGTAAACTAGCATCGCGAATGCAAAGATTCTTCAAATACTTGTCAAACTCATGTGAGAGAAACTCTCCCCCTTTATCAATGCACAAAGATTTTGCCTTCTTGGAGTCCCATTGTTTTTCCCACTTTGACTTTCCAATCATGAAATATGGATAAAGATTGATCCTTAGACTGAAGAAAGAAAGCCCAAGTATACTTGGAGTAGTCAGTCGTCAACAATAATCATCATATGTAAAGAGCCTTATTCAAAGATTTTGTAGACATAGGACAACACAAGTCTACATGAACAAGCTCGAGTGGTTTGGTAGATATGTGCGCTGCCTCCTTAGGGAAAGGTAATCGATGTTGCTTGCCATGGAGAAATGGTTGTGCACACACCAACAAGGGTACTGATGGATGATTAAGCATCAACCAAACCATGTTTATATGCCTATTGCAAATAAAAGAAGCTCAAGTGGCAAAAGCATGCATGCCATAACACAAAATCTGTAGACGTAGAATGCAAGGCCAAAGTAGAGGTGCACAAAATAGGAATAGTACCAGCACCTTTGATGGAAATTGTAAAAGAGTCATCGAGACTGATGTCCCCTGGTTGCTTAGAGAAGGAAGAACACCAATCATGATGATTAGTGTGTGAGAAGTTGTGCTACTATCTATAATCCAAGCATGAAACCTGAAAGAGATGAAAGTTGATGAAAGTCAAAGTGGGGCTATCAATGTAGATAAACAACTGATCAATAGTAGTTGAAGTAGATGTAGACACCTCAAAGCCATATCACCTCAGTTTTTGCAGTAGAACAAACAACACGATATTCTGCCTTTGAGGAGGATAATGCAATAGTGGGTTGCTTTTTACTACTCAAGGAAATAGCACCAGAACCACGTGTAAACCAATAACATGCAGTCGATTGGTGAGTGTTAATATCACCAACCTAGTGAGACTCAAAATAGCCAACTAACCGATCCCCCTTCCACCAATAGAAGATACCCCGATCAAGAAAATTATTCAAATAGTGCAGGATGCACTGGCAGGTGGGATTTGTGAGGGTCAGCTGAAAATGAACTCAAGACACAAACAAAAAAGTAAACATCCAATCTAGAATGAGTAATCCAAATCAAAGATTTGACAATCTACCTTTATAGAGCATGATCACATGGTGGTGAAGCAAATCTTAGCATTAGGGTCCATCGAAGAAGAGATGGAACCATGCACCTTGAAATGCTATAAAATCTCCTTTGCAATACTTGCGTTGAGAGAGAAAAATACCCTGAGGAGTCTACCAAACTTCAAAACCAAGGAAAAATGAAGAACTCAAGGTTGATCAACTCAAACTCATGGCTAAGATCAGCCACCATGACAAACAAAATCCAACTCTTATGACTTCCTATAAAGATCAAGCCATCCACATACACAATGATAATGCCAAATAAGACCATCTTTAACAAAAATGTAAAGATTGGAACATGAATGTGATCACCAAAGACCAACCACCAATGACCAATCTTCAGAAAGAAGGTGTCGATGCACTAGTACCACACACGATGAGCCTACTTCAATCCATATAGATCTTTACAAAGTTGGTACACAATATGCGCAACAACAATATCAAGTGGTTGCTCAACATAGACCTCCTCTTGAAGGTTGTAAGATCCCTGTTCCCACCGAGCAACGGATTCGGGGTACTGGCAGCGGAAGTAGCGCTTCTCGCGCGGGACAGGGGTCCCACACTCGGGCCTCGCCCACGGATATCCGGATAAGAGAGTAATCCGTCGGTTGTTCCAAAACCGAACCCTGAAAAACTTTCTTAACCGGAAGCACGGGCGATTCCACCAGGATAACTTTTTACTCTAACGTAGTCAAGATCATTTCTGATCGAGATGATCCAATTACATCTATAAGAAACTTAGTCAGTTCAAGGAAGAAACTTGCACTTGGATCATTGGGATCAACGCTTTTTTCCCCATTCAAGAGGCACAGCCGTTGATTCCTATCCATAGAACAGTTACTGTCCGGGATTTTTTTTTCTATCGTAAAAACAAAGCTTGAGTCTCGATTTACGGATCCATCAGTCCAGCCTAACCCCATCCGATCCCATGGGTTAGCCAACCGCCCAACCACTGTAGTGATGGGATCCAATTTTTAATTTGGTTAGGTTTTGTCCCGGGTACCAAGGAAAAGAGTTCCAAGGCCCCCTAGCCGGATGTTCATGCAAAATAAAACTAGTCACACCACTCACACACCCAATATGAAATTGCCTTTTCACAGATTCAACCAGTTTAAAACAATCCTTTAATAAAACCATGGTATCACTGATCACCATCTTCCAATTTATCCAGTTGATTCTTAATTTTTCCATCATTCCTTCATCAGAGTATCTATGGCATCATTGGCAACTAGGACGCTCACCACCTGTCCACTCAGGGGCCGTTTCTTAGTTCCTAGCCCTTAATACTCGGCAATATAATCACTTATCAAGATGGACTCTCGTTGAAGATCAGCAAGATCAACCAACGGATCCATATAAGGAGTCATGGACTCATCCATTGAAGACCAGCAAGGTCAATCAACCAGATCCATGCTCGATTTCAAAAAACAACTCCAACTCTGTTCCAATATCTTCCTCGACGCACGCGTGGGTATCCTAGGCAACCCAGAGCCCGAGCACCGTATGGTCAGCACCCTCTAGGATCCTTCGCAGGTAACCTAGCGCTTCACGCATAGGCCGCTTCCTTGGCCCCTCATCCACCGTACCGGAAGCTCACCATTTTAATCGCACCGAGGCTGGTCAAGACCTCGGCCGACCTTGCTACGCGAGACGTCCTTCATTGACTCCCCGTCAGCAGTTGCAACTTTACCATCACGACTTTAATCACAAGACGGTCAAAATGCTCCCCCCAGCATTCTTGACATAAAACAATCATTTACAAACAGCATTTACAAACAGTATTTACAAACAGTTTACAATACAATTTCTATTTTAACTTTCATTTTTCCACATTATCCTTCATCAATCTACATTACTTATTCCATATTCCATTTATATGTATACTCATCCCATCACATCATTTCTATCTCATCACTTCAGATTCCCTCACATCGCATATCGTATATTCACATCCATACATCCACATCTATATGCGTACATTCACATCTACATGCATACATCTACATCTCTATGCATACATCCACATCCACATTCACATTCACCTCCATACATCTACATCTACATGCATACATCCACATCTCCATTCACATCTACATCTATACATCTACATCTACATGCATCCATCCACCTCCACATCCACATCTACATCTATACATCTACATCTACATGCATACATCCATATCTCCATTCCCATCTACATCTATACATCTACATCTACATGCATCCATCTACCTCCACATCCACATCTACATCTATACATCTACATCTCCATGTATACATCCACCTCCACATCCACATCCGTATCTATACATCTACATTTACATGTATACATCCACATCCACATCTATACATCTACATCTACATGCATACATCCACATCTCCATTCACATCTACATCTATACATCTACATCTACATGCATCCATCCACCTCCACATCCACATCTACATCTATACATCTACATCTACATGCATACATCCATATCTCCATTCCCATCTACATCTATACATCTACATCTACATGCATCCATCTACCTCCACATCCACATCTACATCTATACATCTACATCTACATGTATACATCCACCTCCACATCCACATCCGTATCTATACATCTACATCTACATGTATACATCCACATCCACATCTATACATCTACATCTACATGCATACATCCACATCTCCATTCACATCTACATCTACATGTATACATCCACATCTCCATTCACATCTATACATCTACATCTACATGCATACATCCACATCTCCATTCACATCTACATCTACACCTATACATCTACATGCATACATCCACATCTCCATTCACATCTACATCTACATGCATACATCCACATCTCCATTCACATCTACATCTACATGTATACATCCACATCTCCATTCCCATCTACACCTATACATCTACATCTACATGCATCCACCCACCTCCACATCCACATCTACATGCATAATAAAATTCTTTTAATTAATCTAGGATGATAGTTCCTAGAATATGGTAGGAAGTCCTCTTTTTATGCTTTGAATGAATTTATTTTATGCGTAATTTCTATAAAAATTTTGCCATAGCTCCGCTACTATGACTGATAAATCTCAATTTTTTTCTAAGGGATAAAGCTCATTATTAAAGAAATAATTAGAATGGTCTCTAGTTGGATCATCAATCCATAATGGTCTCTAATTGGATCATTAAGAAAACAATTAGAATGGTCTCTAATTGGATCATCAATCCATAATGGTCTCTAATTGGATCATTAAGAAAACAATTAGAATGGTCTCTAATTGGATCATCAATCCATAATGGTCTCTAATTGGATCATTAAGAAAACAATTAGAATGGTCTCTAATTGGGTCATCAATCCATAATGGATTGAATCATCAATGTGCATAAACTAAAAGCATAGCAAAAGCCATTAATTTGGCCTCAAGCATAGCTTAATCTTAGATTAAGGAAAAGCTTTATGAAAAGCTTCATTTGGATTGAGAATGGGTCATGAGTATGACCATTTCTTGAGTGAGAGAGAGAAATTATAAAAACCATTAGAATTTAAATATAAGTGAAAATTAACTTCTATAGCATTTATTAAATTATGTAACTCTTCACTACTATTCACCAATTAACTTCAATAGCATTTAAAAAAAACCTTACCAATTAAACTTCTCAAGCTTGAGAGGGGTTGAGAAGAGAGAATCATTGAGAAATCATAGAAAAGATCAAAATTCAATATACTTACCTTATGATTTGCTTGATTCTTTATTCACGGTAGAGGCCCCCAACCAATCAATTGGTTTAGTATGTTGATGGAGCCACCAATGGGGATTGAAGAAAGAGAGAAGTGTTAAAAACTAGTGAATTATTAAAGAATTCACAGTTCTTGGCTTAGGTGGAGTAACATAGCATAAGACACTATATATTTTGGCTTAGATGGAGTAGAGTAACAAAGCATAAGACACTATCTAATTTGGCTTAGGTGGAGTAGAGTAACAAGGCATAAGACTCTATCTAATTTGGCTTAGGTGGAGTAGAGTAACAAGGCATAAGACTCTATCTAATTTGGCTTAGGTGGAGTAGAGTAACAAGGCATAAGACTCTATCTAATTTGGCTTAGGTGGAGTAGAGTAACAAGGCATAAGACTCTATATAATTTGGCTTAGGTGGAGTAGAGTAACAAGGCATAAGACTCTATATTTTTTTTTTCAACAAGGGAAGGCTTCTATTTATAGGAAAATTTGAGCTCCTAACCAAACAAACTGATTCTAGAATTTTCCAAGTCAGTTTGGTCACTTTTTGACCATTTTTAGGTCAGTTAAGCTAACTTTTTTGGAACTAGACTTGAATTAGGAGAGAGGAGAGATAAAATATCTCAATTTTTATGAGTTTTAAACTCATTCAAGCATGTGAAATATGCACCTCCTTTAAAGAACTCCCCTTCCTTACATATGTGTCATAATGGAATCATTTTAATATTGCTCATAGTTTTTTATTAATAAACCTTGTACATTTTCAACTCTTCATCTTATGTGAAATATGCACCTCCTTTAAAAAAACTCCCCTTCCTTACATATGTGTCATAATGGAATCATTTTAATATTGCTCATAGTTTTTTACTAATAAACCTTGTACATTTTCAACTCTTCATCTTATGTGAAATATGCACCTCCTTTAAAGAACTCCCCTTCCTTACATATGTGTTTATTTACTAATAAACCTTGTACATTTTCAACTCTTCATCTTATGTGAACATTTACTCAATTTTGGGTATCTTCTTTTACAATTTGGATTTATCTCCTCCCTACACATGGATTGATGCTATTGGCCCATAGGAACCTTAATTGGACCATAGTGTAAAGATTTATGAAAATCTAGACCCTTAGGCTAAGGTTCTTTATACCTATTTCCAATTAATTCCAATTGCACATTGGAAATTTTTTTTTTAAATTTCTGTTTCAGGGGAACTCATCTGAATTATAAGAGATATTTTTCTATCCAAAAATATTCAAAATCTGAATATTCTCTCTCTAGAATATTTTCTCTCTCTAGGTTAAAACAACCACAAACAAGATCTCTTATATTTCAGAAAAGGGAATTGATTACAGGGGAATATACTAGACATCAAAAAGGGGATTAGGGGAGGAATCTTACATTCTACCCCACTTAAAAAACGCGAGATGTCCTCATCTCGCAACTTGGGATAATTTCGCAAGATGCACGAATATGAGACTTAGAGAAAAATTTTAATCAAGATTAACCACCAAGAAAAGTCTTAAAGAGAGCAAGATTCAAAATAAGAACAAGATTTAAACTTTATTCATTCTCGGAACTTATACAGTAAAGATAGAAGAACTCTTTACACTTCCATAAGCCCGTCCATCATATGGTCACAAAAGCAGTCCTCACAAGCTGCACAAGTATAGGGTAACTTATCTATGGGAATGATTCTGCTGGTTATTGCCGCACCTATCTCAGTGGTATAAGGTGATCTAACAAAAGGACCTCTGAGAGGCAAGCCAAAAACGGGGTAAAGGCATATCTTCTCATGAGGAAGAAAACACGCCAGTAAGAAGACCCGCTCAGAAAACCCAAGATGCCTTGATCTCATGACGCAGTAGTATCGGGGACCCAAACCCAAGGCTTCAATAACCATGGCCAAGCGGACATTGTTACGAAAGTGCTGCTGACCCCAGGGTGTTACCCTAGTTATGTTTTGATAGGTCCGCCATTTGGTCTGCGCTACAGAAGTTCCTAGGTGAGGAAAAAGTGAGCGCTCATATTGTTCTATAAAGTCTTTCTTCACAGACTCTCTTGCGTCTTGAAGGTGAGAAATCATCATGGATAAAACTAGTTCTTGTTGCCAAGCCATGAAGGAGATTAAGAAAGAAAGGAGATTGATGGGAGTAAGATTACTGTGAGCGACAAGTAAAAGTTACGACTTATATAAAGGAAGGAGCTAGCGTAACCTAGAAGCCAACGGTAACTTGCCACTGAAGTTTTACCGTCTTTTCATGATTTGCGTTTGACACATTTTTCTATAGAAGGCATTAAGAATTTTGAGATGAGGAGATAAAAGAAGCTTGTAGGCTAAGTCACCTACTTTCATTGAATTAAATATAAGGGTCACAATATCTGGGGGATAACTTCTTATACTCCCCAAGAGATAAAGAGCTTCTTTTGGGCCATACTCGAATGAAAACCAAAACCTTGGTATCCAAACACCGATTCTCACTTCTAAACTCATTGTTCTAAATCCTTAAAATAGGCGTGACTCCTGAGAAGTATTTTAGGAAAAGGGTATTCCTTTTTTAAACAGAAACTTTCTTTTATTTTAGAGAGGGAATAATTATAAGATCCGAAAGGGAGATTCTTACTCCTATATACCTCGAAGGCTGGGGAGGAATCTTACATCCTACCCCACTTAAAAAGTGCGAGATGTCCTCATCTCGCAAGGTAGAGGACAGCTCTTATTCTTAAGATCCAATTTTATTCTGGGGTTCCTTATATTCTGGGTGGTCAACCCAACAGAACACTGGGATAAATATCCCTTATATAGAACTCATCATTAAATAACAATTCATTCAGATTATATCATTCATATCTTTAACATGATAATGGTCCATTAGACCGAAAAGTTTCCTTCGGAACATTCCTCCACACGGAAATTTCAGTCAAGCAAGTTCTCAATTTGACATCCCTTAACTTGATCTACCGGTCAAGTATTAACAGTAGCAATCTGACAGCACAACCCACTAATCTCATAGTGATTTTCTGAATTCGTTATCATCATTCTAGTTATGAATATCATCACAGGGACTCGTCCCATTCCCCCTCATTGTGGTTTCATTATATTTCAACTAATTTTTAAAAATCAACATTTTTTTTCAATCAGCATTTTCAATCAGAATCCAAATCAATTCATCAATTCTCAAACAGAATTAAAAATCAAATCAATCACATTGGAAATCATCAACTGGATAGCATTAACGCTTATAATTTCAAGTCTTAGATTTACTCGTATATACTGTCAGTAAAGAGCTGCAGTATACTCTCGGTATATACGGGTAGTCACGGCCCTTGGAATTATAAGATAATTACTATCATGTCTAGGCCTCAAGCAAGTCAGGGATTCTATATAATTGCGGTACTTCCATCTGAAGACCCAATTACCAAATTACGAGTTTCAGTTTGAATATCAAATTGTATGAATTATCTCACACAATTATAACCTTTTTTTGTTTCTTGATAAATGTTTGATATATTTGTCTCCTCAGTTGATCTTTATTAACCAAATGCTCTGATACCAACTGTAAGATCCCTGTTCCCACTGAGCAACGGATTCGGGGTACTGGCAGCGGAAGTAGCGCTTCTCGCGCGGGACAGGGGTCCCACACTCAGGGCCTCGCCCATGGATATCCGGATAAGAGACTAATCCGTCGGTTGTTCCAAAACCGAACCCTGAAAAACTTTCTTAACCGGAAGCACGGGCGATTCCACCAGGATAACTTTTTACTCTAACGTAGTCAAGATCATTTCTGATCGAGATGATCCAATTACATCTATAAGAAACTTAGTCAGTTCAAGGAAGAAACTTGCACTTGGATCATTGGGATCAACGCTTTTTTCCCCATTCAAGAGGCACAGCCGTTGATTCCTATCCATAGAACAGTTACTGTCCGGGATTTTTTTTTCTATCGTAAAAACAAAGCTTGAGTCTCGATTTACGGATCCATCAGTCCAGCCTAACCCCATCCGATCCCATGGGTTAGCCAACCGCCCAACCACTGTAGTGATGGGATCCAATTTTTAATTTGGTTAGGTTTTGTCCCGGGTACCAAGGAAAAGAGTTCCAAGGCCCCCTAGCCGGATGTTCATGCAAAATAAAACTAGTCACACCACTCACACACCCAATATGAAATTGCCTTTTCACAGATTCAACCAGTTTAAAACAATCCTTTAATAAAACCATGGTATCACTGATCACCATCTTCCAATTTATCCAGTTGATTCTTAATTTTTCCATCATTCCTTCATCAGAGTATCTATGGCATCATTGGCAACTAGGACGCTCACCACCTGTCCACTCAGGGGCCGTTTCTTAGTTCCTAGCCCTTAATACTCGGCAATATAATCACTTATCAAGATGGAATCTCGTTGAAGATCAGCAAGATCAACCAACGGATCCATATAAGGAGTCATGGACTCATCCATTGAAGACCAGCAAGGTCAATCAACCAGATCCATGCTCGATTTCAAAAAACAACTCCAACTCTGTTCCAATATCTTCCTCGACGCACGCGTGGGTATCCTAGGCAACCCAGAGCCCGAGCACCGTATGGTCAGCACCCTCTAGGATCCTTCGCAGGTAACCTAGCGCTTCACGCATAGGCCGCTTCCTTGGCCCCTCATCCACCGTACCGGAAGCTCACCATTTTAATCGCACCGAGGCTGGTCAAGACCTCGGCCGACCTTGCTACGCGAGACGTCCTTCATTGACTCCCCGTCAGCAGTTGCAACTTTACCATCACGACTTTAATCACAAGACGGTCAAAATGCTCCCCCCAGCATTCTTGACATAAAACAATCATTTACAAACAGCATTTACAAACAGTATTTACAAACAGTTTACAATACAATTTCTATTTTAACTTTCATTTTTCCACATTATCCTTCATCAATCTACATTACTTATTCCATATTCCATTTATATGTATACTCATCCCATCACATCATTTCTATCTCATCACTTCAGATTCCCTCACATCGCATATCGTATATTCACATCCATACATCCACATCTATATGCGTACATTCACATCTACATGCATACATCTACATCTCTATGCATACATCCACATCCACATTCACATTCACCTCCATACATCTACATCTACATGCATACATCCACATCTCCATTCACATCTACATCTATACATCTACATCTACATGCATCCATCCACCTCCACATCCACATCTACATCTATACATCTACATCTACATGCATACATCCATATCTCCATTCCCATCTACATCTATACATCTACATCTACATGCATCCATCTACCTCCACATCCACATCTACATCTATACATCTACATCTCCGTGTATACATCCACCTCCACATCCACATCCGTATCTATACATCTACATTTACATGTATACATCCACATCCACATCTATACATCTACATCTACATGCATACATCCACATCTCCATTCACATCTACATCTATACATCTACATCTACATGCATCCATCCACCTCCACATCCACATCTACATCTATACATCTACATCTACATGCATACATCCATATCTCCATTCCCATCTACATCTATACATCTACATCTACATGCATCCATCTACCTCCACATCCACATCTACATCTATACATCTACATCTACATGTATACATCCACCTCCACATCCACATCCGTATCTATACATCTACATCTACATGTATACATCCACATCCACATCTATACATCTACATCTACATGCATACATCCACATCTCCATTCACATCTACATCTACATGTATACATCCACATCTCCATTCACATCTATACATCTACATCTACATGCATACATCCACATCTCCATTCACATCTACATCTACACCTATACATCTACATGCATACATCCACATCTCCATTCACATCTACATCTACATGCATACATCCACATCTCCATTCACATCTACATCTACATGTATACATCCACATCTCCATTCCCATCTACACCTATACATCTACATCTACATGCATCCACCCACCTCCACATCCACATCTACATGCATAATAAAATTCTTTTAATTAATCTAGGATGATAGTTCCTAGAATATGGTAGGAAGTCCTCTTTTTATGCTTTGAATGAATTTATTTTATGCGTAATTTCTATAAAAATTTTGCCATAGCTCCGCTACTATGACTGATAAATCTCAATTTTTTTCTAAGGGATAAAGCTCATTATTAAAGAAATAATTAGAATGGTCTCTAGTTGGATCATCAATCCATAATGGTCTCTAATTGGATCATTAAGAAAACAATTAGAATGGTCTCTAATTGGATCATCAATCCATAATGGTCTCTAATTGGATCATTAAGAAAACAATTAGAATGGTCTCTAATTGGATCATCAATCCATAATGGTCTCTAATTGGATCATTAAGAAAACAATTAGAATGGTCTCTAATTGGGTCATCAATCCATAATGGATTGAATCATCAATGTGCATAAACTAAAAGCATAGCAAAAGCCATTAATTTGGCCTCAAGCATAGCTTAATCTTAGATTAAGGAAAAGCTTTATGAAAAGCTTCATTTGGATTGAGAATGGGTCATGAGTATGACCATTTCTTGAGTGAGAGAGAGAAATTATAAAAACCATTAGAATTTAAATATAAGTGAAAATTAACTTCTATAGCATTTATTAAATTATGTAACTCTTCACTACTATTCACCAATTAACTTCAATAGCATTTAAAAAAAACCTTACCAATTAAACTTCTCAAGCTTGAGAGGGGTTGAGAAGAGAGAATCATTGAGAAATCATAGAAAAGATCAAAATTCAATATACTTACCTTATGATTTGCTTGATTCTTTATTCACGGTAGAGGCCCCCAACCAATCAATTGGTTTAGTATGTTGATGGAGCCACCAATGGGGATTGAAGAAAGAGAGAAGTGTTAAAAACTAGTGAATTATTAAAGAATTCACAGTTCTTGGCTTAGGTGGAGTAACATAGCATAAGACACTATATATTTTGGCTTAGATGGAGTAGAGTAACAAAGCATAAGACACTATCTAATTTGGCTTAGGTGGAGTAGAGTAACAAGGCATAAGACTCTATCTAATTTGGCTTAGGTGGAGTAGAGTAACAAGGCATAAGACTCTATATAATTTGGCTTAGGTGGAGTAGAGTAACAAGGCATAAGACTCTATATAATTTGGCTTAGGTGGAGTAGAGTAACAAGGCATAAGACTCTATCTAATTTGGCTTAGGTGGAGTAGAGTAACAAGGCATAAGACTCTATATAATTTGGCTTAGGTGGAGTAGAGTAACAAGGCATAAGACTCTATATAATTTGGCTTAGGTGGAGTAGAGTAACAAGGCATAAGACTCTATATTTTTTTTTTCAACAAGGGAAGGCTTCATTTTATAGGAAAATTTGAGCTCCTAACCAAACAAACTGATTCTAGAATTTTCCAAGTCAGTTTGGTCACTTTTTGACCATTTTTAGGTCAGTTAAGCTAACTTTTTTGGAACTAGACTTGAATTAGGAGAGAGGAGAGATAAAATATCTCAATTTTTATGAGTTTTAAACTCATTCAAGCATGTGAAATATGCACCTCCTTTAAAGAACTCCCCTTCCTTACATATGTGTCATAATGGAATCATTTTAATATTGCTCATAGTTTTTTATTAATAAACCTTGTACATTTTCAACTCTTCATCTTATGTGAAATATGCACCTCCTTTAAAAAAACTCCCCTTCCTTACATATGTGTCATAATGGAATCATTTTAATATTGCTCATAGTTTTTTACTAATAAACCTTGTACATTTTCAACTCTTCATCTTATGTGAAATATGCACCTCCTTTAAAGAACTCCCCTTCCTTACATATGTGTTTATTTACTAATAAACCTTGTACATTTTCAACTCTTCATCTTATGTGAACATTTACTCAATTTTGGGTATCTTCTTTTACAATTTGGATTTATCTCCTCTGTAAGATTCCTCCCCTAATCCCCTTTTTGATGTCTAGTATATTCCCCTGTAATCAATTCCCTTTTCTGAAATATAAGAGATCTTGTTTGTGGTTGTTTTAACCTAGAGAGAGAAAATATTCTAGAGAGAGAATATTCAGATTTTGAATATTTTTGGATAGAAAAATATCTCTTATAATTCAGATGAGTTCCCCTGAAACAGAAATTTTTGGTAAGTATATTGAATTTTGATCTTTTTTTTTCTCAATGATTCTCTCTTCTCAACCCCTCTCAAGCTTGAGAAGTTTAATTGGTATGGTTTTTTTAAATGCTATTGAAGTTAATTGGTGAATAGTAGTGAAGAGTTACATAATTTAATAAATGCTATAGAAGTTAATTTCCACTTATATTTAAATTCTAATGGTTTTTATAATTTCTCTCTCTCACTCAAGAAATGGTCATACTCATGACCCATTCTCAATCCAAATGAAGCTTTTCATAAAGCTTTTCCTTAATCCAAGATTAAGCTATGCTTGAGGCCAAATTAATGGCTTTTGCTATGCTTTTAGTTTATGCACATTGATGATTCAATCCATTATGAATTGATGACCCAATTAGAGACCATTCTAATTGTTTTCTTAATGATCCAATTAGAGACCATTATGGATTGATGATCCAATTAGAGACCATTCTAATTGTTTTCTTAATGATCCAATTAGAGACCATTATGGATTGATGATCCAATTAGAGACCATTCTAATTGTTTTCTTAATGATCCAATTAGAGACCATTATGGATTGATGATCCAACTAGAGACCATTCTAATTATTTCTTTAATAATGAGCTTTATCCCTTAGAAAAAAATTGAGATTTATCAGTCATAGTAGCGGAGCTATGGCAAAATTTTTATAGAAATTACGCATAAAATAAATTTATTCAAAGCATAAAAAGAGGACTTCCTACCATATTCTAGGAACTATCATCCTAGATTAATTAAAAGAATTTTATTATGCATGTAGATGTGGATGTGGAGGTGGGTGGATGCATGTAGATGTAGATGTATAGGTGTAGATGGGAATGGAGATGTGGATGTATACATGTAGATGTAGATGTGAATGGAGATGTGGATGTATGCATGTAGATGTAGATGTGAATGGAGATGTGGATGTATGCATGTAGATGTTTAGGTGTAGATGTAGATGTGAATGGAGATGTGGATGTATGCATGTAGATGTAGATGTATAGATGTGAATGGAGATGTGGATGTATACATGTAGATGTAGATGTGAATGGAGATGTGGATGTATGCATGTAGATGTAGATGTATAGATGTGGATGTGGATGTATACATGTAGATGTAGATGTATAGATACGGATGTGGATGTGGAGGTGGATGTATACATGTAGATGTAGATGTATAGATGTAGATGTGGATGTGGAGGTAGATGGATGCATGTAGATGTAGATGTATAGATGTAGATGGGAATGGAGATATGGATGTATGCATGTAGATGTAGATGTATAGATGTAGATGTGGATGTGGAGGTGGATGGATGCATGTAGATGTAGATGTATAGATGTAGATGTGAATGGAGATGTGGATGTATGCATGTAGATGTAGATGTATAGATGTGGATGTGGATGTATACATGTAAATGTAGATGTATAGATACGGATGTGGATGTGGAGGTGGATGTATACATGGAGATGTAGATGTATAGATGTAGATGTGGATGTGGAGGTAGATGGATGCATGTAGATGTAGATGTATAGATGTAGATGGGAATGGAGATATGGATGTATGCATGTAGATGTAGATGTATAGATGTAGATGTGGATGTGGAGGTGGATGGATGCATGTAGATGTAGATGTATAGATGTAGATGTGAATGGAGATGTGGATGTATGCATGTAGATGTAGATGTATGGAGGTGAATGTGAATGTGGATGTGGATGTATGCATAGAGATGTAGATGTATGCATGTAGATGTGAATGTACGCATATAGATGTGGATGTATGGATGTGAATATACGATATGCGATGTGAGGGAATCTGAAGTGATGAGATAGAAATGATGTGATGGGATGAGTATACATATAAATGGAATATGGAATAAGTAATGTAGATTGATGAAGGATAATGTGGAAAAATGAAAGTTAAAATAGAAATTGTATTGTAAACTGTTTGTAAATACTGTTTGTAAATGCTGTTTGTAAATGATTGTTTTATGTCAAGAATGCTGGGGGGAGCATTTTGACCGTCTTGTGATTAAAGTCGTGATGGTAAAGTTGCAACTGCTGACGGGGAGTCAATGAAGGACGTCTCGCGTAGCAAGGTCGGCCGAGGTCTTGACCAGCCTCGGTGCGATTAAAATGGTGAGCTTCCGGTACGGTGGATGAGGGGCCAAGGAAGCGGCCTATGCGTGAAGCGCTAGGTTACCTGCGAAGGATCCTAGAGGGTGCTGACCATACGGTGCTCGGGCTCTGGGTTGCCTAGGATACCCACGCGTGCGTCGAGGAAGATATTGGAACAGAGTTGGAGTTGTTTTCTGAAATCGAGCATGGATCTGGTTGATTGACCTTGCTGGTCTTCAATGGATGAGTCCATGACTCCTTATATGGATCCGTTGGTTGATCTTGCTGATCTTCAACGAGAGTCCATCTTGATAAGTGATTATATTGCCGAGTATTAAGGGCTAGGAACTAAGAAACGGCCCCTGAGTGGACAGGTGGTGAGCGTCCTAGTTGCCAATGATGCCATAGATACTCTGATGAAGGAATGATGGAAAAATTAAGAATCAACTGGATAAATTGGAAGATGGTGATCAGTGATACCATGGTTTTATTAAAGTATTGTTTTAAACTGGTTGAATCTGTGAAAAGGCAATTTCATATTGGGTGTGTGAGTGGTGTGACTAGTTTTATTTTGCATGAACATCCGGCTAGGGGGCCTTGGAACTCTTTTCCTTGGTACCTGGGACAAAACCTAACCAAATTAAAAATTGGATCCCATCACTACAGTGGTTGGGCGGTTGGCTAACCCATGGGATCGGATGGGGTTAGGCTGGACTGATGGATCCGTAAATCGAGACTCAAGCTTTGTTTTTACGATAGAAAAAAAAATCCCGGACAGTAACTGTTCTATGGATAGGAATCAACGGCTGTGCCTCTTGAATGGGGAAAAAAGCGTTGATCCCAATGATCCAAGTGCAAGTTTCTTCCTTGAACTGACTAAGTTTCTTATAGATGTAATTGGATCATCTCGATCAGAAATGATCTTGACTACGTTAGAGTAAAAAGTTATCCTGGTGGAATCGCCCGTGCTTCCGGTTAAGAAAGTTTTTCAGGGTTCGGTTTTGGAACAACCGACGGATTAGTCTCTTATCCGGATATCCGTGGGCGAGGCCCCGAGTGTGGGACCCCTGTCCCGCGCGAGAAGTGCTACTTCCGCTGCCAGTACCCCGAATCCGTTGCTCGGTGGGAACAGGGATCTTACAAAGGTCACCATTAAGAAGAGCAGATTTGACATCCATCTATAAAATAGGCCACCCACCCATGATGGGTAAGAAGAGCCAAAATAATCCTAATGGTAGTAATCGACACTGTAGGAATAAAAGCCTCATCAAAATCAACACTAACTCTCTAGGAGTAGCCCTTCACAACAAGATGTTCTTCGTGTTTGTCTAAAGTTCCATCCTCATAATACTTGTTCCAACGAACTTTGATTACCTTGCATTGAGGTGGACGTGGTACAAGAACCCAAGTACTATTGTGCTTAATGGAATCAAGCTCTGTCTGCATAGTAATAATCCAAGGTGGAGAAGAAAGTGTCTCCTCAGAGAGGAAGGCTCAGTAGAGGTGAAGGAAGAATGGTAGACATCAAGGCAAAATTCAGAAAGTGATTATCCTCAACAGCATGCTTTTAGACCGAGTAACATGATGAGAATGACTTTCACTACATTTCGGAAATTGACGAAGGCCTGAATCTTTCATAGTCTCATATAACTAACGAGGAACCCTCTTGGTGAGGATCCTCCTCAATAACCTCTATATTTGAATCTAAAGAAGCCCCCTTTGAAACCAAAGGTGGTAGAGGAGCTGAGACAAGAGGCAGAGGAGCAGCCAAAGTAGAAGGCTGAGCCAAAGGAGAAGGACCCAGAGATGAAGTTGAAGGTAGAGGAAGAAGCTCACTCTTATAAGGTACATGAAGGACACTCATCAAAAATAACATCATAACATCATGATTGATGGTGGCTAGTAAGTTGTAGTTGCAGGATCCCAAAGTTCATAGGCCTTGGATATAGAATTATACCCAAGGAAAATGTGCGGCATGGATTTAGAATCCAACTTAGAGTGATGCTCTTTAGTTACATGCACATAAGCCTTGCA
The DNA here is from genome assembly GCF_041138505.1 of Cibotium barometz. Taxonomy (NCBI): domain Eukaryota; kingdom Viridiplantae; phylum Streptophyta; class Polypodiopsida; order Cyatheales; family Cibotiaceae; genus Cibotium; species Cibotium barometz. The sequence goes on along the minus strand of NC_141071.1, from coordinate 18,430,159 downwards.
ACCAAATATTGGGAGATAAGCACAAGAGGGTTTGATGCCCAATAATGCCTCATACGAGTTTTACCTATGGTACAACTGATGTAGGCAATCTATTCCAAATGTGAACTCCAATAGCTGATGCCTCAGCCTATAATTTCTTGGCCAAGCCACTATGCTCAAGTATAGTCCTCGACCCATCTCAATGACAGACTAATTCTTACATCCACAAAAAACCCATTCTAGGATGGAGGATAAGTTGTAGTAAACTAGCATCGCGAATGCAAAGATTCTTCAAATACTTGTCAAACTCATGTGAGAGAAACTCTCCCCCTTTATCAATACACAAAGATTTTGCCTTCTTCGAGTCCCATTGTTTTTCCCACTTTGACTTTCCAATCATGAAATAGGGATAAAGATTGATCCTTAGACTGAAGAAAGACAGCCCAAGTATACTTGGAGTAGTCAGGCGTCAACAATAATCATCATATGTAAAGAGCCTTATTCAAAGATTTTGTAGACATAGGACAACACAAGTCTACATGAACAAGCTCGAGTGGTTTGGTAGATATGTGCGATGCCTCCTTAGGAAAAGGTAATCGATGTTGCTTGCCATGGAGAAATGGTTGTGCACACACCAACTGGGGTACTGATGGATGATTAAGCATCAACCAAACCATGTTTATATGCCTATTGCAAATAAAAGAAGCTCAAGTGGCAAAAGCATGCATGCCATAACACAGAATCTGTAGACGTAGAATGCAAGGCCAAAGTAGAGGTGCACAAAATAGGAATAGTACCAGCACCTTTGATGGAAATTGTAAAAGAGTCATCGAGACTGATGTCCCCTGGTTGCTTAGAGAAGGAAGAACACCAATCATGATGATTAGTGTGTGAGAAGTTGTGCTACTATCTATAATCCAAGCATGAAACCTGAAAGAGATGAAAGTTGATGAAAGTCAAAGTGGGGCTATCAATGTAGATAAACAACTGATCAATAGTAGTTAAAGTAGATGTAGACACCTCAAAGCCATATCACCTCAGTTTTTGCAGTAGAACAAACAACACGATATTCTGCCTTTGAGGAGGATAATGCAATAGTGGGTTGCTTTTTACTACTCAAGGAAATAGCACCAGAACCACGTGTAAACCAATAACATGCAGTCGATTGGTGAGTGTTAATATCACCAACCTAGTGAGAATCAGAATAGCCAACTAACCGATCCCCCTTCCACCAATAGAAGATACCCCGATCAAGAAAATTATTCAAATAGTGCAGGATGCACTGGCAGGTGGGATTTGTGAGGGTCAGCTGAAAATGAACTCAAGACACAAACAAAAAAGTAAACATCCAATCTAGAATGAGTAATCCAAATCAAAGATTTGACAATCTACCTTTATAGAGCATGATCACATGGTGGTGAAGCAAATCTTAGCATTAGGGTCCATCGAAGAAGAGATGGAACCATGCACCTTGAAATGCTATAAAATCTCCTTTGCAATACTTGCGTTGAGAGAGAAAAATACCCTGAGGAGTCTACCAAACTTCAAAACCAAGGAAAAATGAAGAACTCAAGGTTGATCAACTCAAACTCATGGCTAAGATCAGCCACCATGACAAACAAAATCCAACTCTTATGACTTCCTATAAAGATCAAGCCATCCACATACACAATGATAATGCCAAATAAGACCATCTTTAACAAATAAGACCATCTTTAACAAAAATGTAAAGATTGGAACATGAATGTGATCACCAAAGACCAACCACCAATGACCAATCTTCAGAAAGAAGGTGTCGATGCACTAGTACCACACACGATGAGCCTATTTCAATCCATATAGATCTTTACAAAGTTGGTACACAATATGCGCAACAACAATATCAAGTGGTTGCTCAACATAGACCTCCTCTTGAAGGTCACCATTAAGAAGAGCAGATTTGACATCCATCTATAAAATAGGCCACCCACCCATGATGGGTAAGAAGAGCCAAAATAATCCTAATGGTAGTAATCGACACTGTAGGAATAAAAGCCTCATCAAAATCAACACTAACTCTCTAGGAGTAGCCCTTCACAACAAGATGTTCTTTGTGTTTGTCTAAAGTTCCATCCTCATAATACTTGTTCTTATAGACCCAACGAACTTTGATTACCTTGCATTGAGGTGGACGTGGTACAAGAACCCAAGTACTATTGTGCTTAATGGAATCAAGCTCTGTCTGCATAGTAATAATCCAAGGTGGAGAAGAAAGTGTCTCCTCAGAGAGGAAGGCTCAGTAGAGGTGAAGGAAGAATGGTAGACATCAAGGCAAAATTCAGAAAGTGATTATCCTCAACAGCATGCTTTTAGACCGAGTAACATGATGAGAATGACTTTCACTAGATTTCGGAAATTGACGAAGGCCTGAATCTTTCATAGTCTCATATAACCAACGAGGAACCCTCTTGGTGAGGATCCTCCTCAATAACCTCTATATTTGAATCTAAAGAAGCCCCCTTTGAAACCAAAGGTGGTAGAGGAGCTGAGACAAGAGGCAGAGGAGCAGCCAAAGTAGAAGGCTGAGCCAAAGGAGAAGGACCCGGAGATGAAGTTGAAGGTAGAGGAAGAAGCTCACTCTTATAAGGTACGTGAAGGACACTCATCAAAAATAACATCATAACATCATGATTGATGGTGGCTAGTAAGTTGTAGTTGCAGGATCCCAAAGTTCATAGGCCTTGGATATAGAATTATACCCAAGGAAAATGTGCGGCATGGATTTAGAATCCAACTTAGAGTGATGCTCTTTAGTTACATGCACATAAGCCTTGCAACCAAATATTGGGAGATAAGCACAAGAGGGTTTGATGCCCAATAATGCCTCATACGAGTTTTACCTATGGTACAACTGATGTAGGCAATCTATTCCAAATGTGAACTCCAATAGCTGATGCCTCAGCCTATAATTTCTTGGCCAAGCCACTATGCTCAAGTATAGTCCTCGACCCATCTCAATGACAGACTAATTCTTACATCCACAAAAAACCCATTCTAGGATGGAGGATAAGTTGTAGTAAACTAGCATCGCGAATGCAAAGATTCTTCAAATACTTGTCAAACTCATGTGAGAGAAAGTCTCCCCCTTTATCAATACACAAAGATTTTGCCTTCTTGGAGTCCCATTGTTTTTCCCACTTTGACTTTCCAATCATGAAATATGGATAAAGATTGATCCTTAGACTGAAGAAAGAAAGCCTAAGTATACTTGGAGTAGTCAGGCGTCAACAATAATCATCATATGTAAAGAGCCTTATTCAAAGATTTTATAGACATAGGACAACACAAGTCTACATGAACAAGCTCGAGTGGTTTGGTAGATATGTGCGATGTCTCCTTAGGGAAAGGTAATCGATGTTGCTTGCCATGGAGAAATGGTTGTGCACACACCAACTGGGGTACTGATGGATGATTAAGCATCAACCAAACCATGTTTATATGCCTATTGCAAATAAAAGAAGCTCAAGTGGCAAAAGCATGCATGCCATAACACAGAATCTGTAGACGTAGAATGCAAGGCCAAAGTAGAGGTGCACAAAATAGGAATAGTACCAGCACCTTTGATGGAAATTGTAAAAGAGTCATCGAGACTGATGTCCCCTGGTTGCTTAGAGAAGGAAGAACACCAATCATGATGATTAGTGTGTGAGAAGTTGTGCTACTATCTATAATCCAAGCATGAAACCTGAAAGAGATGAAAGTTGATGAAAGTCAAAGTGGGGCTATCAATGTAGATAAACAACTGATCAATAGTAGTTGAAGTAGATGTAGACACCTCAAAGCCATATCACCTCAGTTTTTGCAGTAGAACAAACAACACGATATTCTGCCTTTGAGGAGGATAATGCAATAGTGGGTTGCTTTTTACTACTCAAGGAAATAGCACCAGAACCACGTGTAAACCAATAACATGCAGTCGATTGGTGAGTGTTAATATCACCAACCTAGTGAGAATCAGAATAGCCAACTAACCGATCCCCCTTCCACCAATAGAAGATACCCCGATCAAGAAAATTATTCAAATAGTGCAGGATGCACTGGCAGGTGGGATTTGTGAGGGTCAGCTGAAAATGAACTCAAGACACAAACAAAAAAGTAAACATCCAATCTAGAATGAGTAATCCAAATCAAAGATTTGACAATCTACCTTTATAGAGCATGATCACATGGTGGTGAAGCAAATCTTAGCATTAGGGTCCATCGAAGAAGAGATGGAACCATGCACCTTGAAATGCTATAAAATCTCCTTTGCAATACTTGCGTTGAGAGAGAAAAATACCCTGAGGAGTCTACCAAACTTCAAAACCAAGGAAAAATGAAGAACTCAAGGTTGATCAACTCAAACTCATGGCTAAGATCAGCCACCATGACAAACAAAATCCAACTCTTATGACTTCCTATAAAGATCAAGCCATCCACATACACAATGATAATGCCAAATAAGACCATCTTTAACAAATAAGACCATCTTTAACAAAAATGTAAAGATTGGAACATGAATGTGATCACCAAAGACCAACCACCAATGACCAATCTTCAGAAAGAAGGTGTCGATGCACTAGTACCACACACGATGAGCCTACTTCAATCCATATAGATCTTTACAAAGTTGGTACACAATATGCGCAACAACAATATCAAGTGGTTGCTCAACATAGACCTCCTCTTGAAGGTCACCATTAAGAAGAGCAGATTTGACATCCATCTATAAAATAGGCCACCCACCCATGATGGGTAAGAAAAGCCAAAATAATCCTAATGGTAGTAATCGACACTGTAGGAATAAAAGCCTCATCAAAATCAACACTAACTCTCTAGGAGTAGCCCTTCACAACAAGATGTTCTTCGTGTTTGTCTAAAGTTCCATCCTCATAATACTTGTTCCAACGAACTTTGATTACCTTGCATTGAGGTGGACATGGTACAAGAACCCAAGTACTATTGTGCTTAATGGAATCAAGCTCTGTCTGCATAGTAATAATCCAAGGTGGAGAAGAAAGTGTCTCCTCAGAGAGGAAGGCTCAGTAGAGGTGAAGGAAGAATGGTAGACATCAAGGCAAAATTCAGAAAGTGATTATCCTCAACAGCATGCTTTTAGACCGAGTAACATGATGAGAATGACTTTCACTAGATTTCGGAAATTGACGAAGGCCTGAATCTTTCATAGTCTCATATAACCAACGAGGAACCCTCTTGGTGAGGATCCTCCTCAATAACCTCTATATTTGAATCTAAAGAAGCCCCCTTTGAAACCAAAGGTGGTAGAGGAGCTGAGACAAGAGGCAGAGGAGCAGCCAAAGTAGAAGGCTGAGCCAAAGGAGAAGGACCCGGAGATGAAGTTGAAGGTAGAGGAAGAAGCTCACTCTTATAAGGTACGTGAAGGACACTCATCAAAAATAACATCATAACATCATGATTGATGGTGGCTAGTAAGTTGTAGTTGCAGGATCCCAAAGTTCATAGGCCTTGGATATAGAATTATACCCAAGGAAAATGTGCGGCATGGATTTAGAATCCAACTTAGAGTGATGCTCTTTAGTTACATGCACATAAGCCTTGCAACCAAATATTGGGAGATAAGCACAAGAGGGTTTGATGCCCAATAATGCCTCATACGAGTTTTACCTATGGTACAACTGATGTAGGCAATCTATTCCAAATGTGAACTCCAATAGCTGATGCCTCAGCCTATAATTTCTTGGCCAAGCCACTATGCTCAAGTATAGTCCTCGACCCATCTCAATGACAGACTAATTCTTACATCCACAAAAAACCCATTCTAGGATGGAGGATAAGTTGTAGTAAACTAGCATCGCGAATGCAAAGATTCTTCAAATACTTGTCAAACTCATGTGAGAGAAACTCTCCCCCTTTATCAATACACAAAGATTTTGCCTTCTTGGAGTCCCATTGTTTTTCCCACTTTGACTTTCCAATCATGAAATAGGGATAAAGATTGATCCTTAGACTGAAGAAAGACAGCCCAAGTATACTTGGAGTAGTCAGGCGTCAACAATAATCATCATATGTAAAGAGCCTTATTCAAAGATTTTGTAGACATAGGACAACACAAGTCTACATGAACAAGCTCGAGTGGTTTGGTAGATATGTGCGATGCCTCCTTAGGGAAAGGTAATCGATGTTGCTTGCCATGGAGAAATGGTTGTGCACACACCAACTGGGGTACTGATGGATGATTAAGCATCAACCAAACCATGTTTATATGCCTATTGCAAATAAAAGAAGCTCAAGTGGCAAAAGCATGCATGCCATAACACAGAATCTGTAGACGTAGAATGCAAGGCCAAAGTAGAGGTGCACAAAATAGGAATAGTACCAGCACCTTTGATGGAAATTGTAAAAGAGTCATCGAGACTGATGTCCCCTGGTTGCTTAGAGAAGGAAGAACACCAATCATGATGATTAGTGTGTGAGAAGTTGTGCTACTATCTATAATCCAAGCATGAAACCTGAAAGAGATGAAAGTTAATGAAAGTCAAAGTGGGGCTATCAATGTAGATAAACAACTGATCAATAGTAGTTGAAGTAGATGTAGACACCTCAAAGCCATATCACCTCAGTTTTTGCAGTAGAACAAACAACACGATATTCTGCCTTTGAGGAGGATAATGCAATAGTGGGTTGCTTTTTACTACTCAAGGAAATAGCACCAGAACCACGTGTAAACCAATAACATGCAGTCGATTGGTGAGTGTTAATATCACCAACCTAGTGAGAATCAGAATAGCCAACTAACCGATCCCCCTTCCACCAATAGAAGATACCCCGATCAAGAAAATTATTCAAATAGTGCAGGATGCACTGGCAGGTGGGATTTGTGAGGGTCAGCTGAAAATGAACTCAAGACACAAACAAAAAAGTAAACATCCAATCTAGAATGAGTAATCCAAATCAAAGATTTGACAATCTACCTTTATAGAGCATGATCACATGGTGGTGAAGCAAATCTTAGCATTAGGGTCCATCGAAGAAGAGATGGAACCATGCACCTTGAAATGCTATAAAATCTCCTTTGCAATACTTGCGTTGAGAGAGAAAAATACCCTGAGGAGTCTACCAAACTTCAAAACCAAGGAAAAATGAAGAACTCAAGGTTGATCAACTCAAACTCATGGCTAAGATCAGCCACCATGACAAACAAAATCCAACTCTTATGACTTCCTATAAAGATCAAGCCATCCACATACACAATGATAATGCCAAATAAGACCATCTTTAACAAATAAGACCATCTTTAACAAAAATGTAAAGATTGGAACATGAATGTGATCACCAAAGACCAACCACCAATGACCAATCTTCAGAAAGAAGGTGTCGATGCACTAGTACCACACACGATGAGCCTACTTCAATCCATATAGATCTTTACAAAGTTGGTACACAATATGCGCAACAACAATATCAAGTGGTTGCTCAACATAGACCTCCTTTTGAAGGTCACCATTAAGAAGAGCAGATTTGACATCCATCTATAAAATAGGCCACCCACCCATGATGGGTAAGAAGAGCCAAAATAATCCTAATGGTAGTAATCGACACTGTAGGAATAAAAGCCTCATCAAAATCAACACTAACTCTCTAGGAGTAGCCCTTCACAACAAGATGTTCTTCGTGTTTGTCTAAAGTTCCATCCTCATAATACTTGTTCTTATAGACCCAACGAACTTTGATTACCTTGCATTGAGGTGGACGTGGTACAAGAACCCAAGTACTATTGTGCTTAATGGAATCAAGCTCTGTCTGCATAGTAATAATCCAAGGTGGAGAAGAAAGTGTCTCCTCAGAGAGGAAGGCTCAGTAGAGGTGAAGGAAGAATGGTAGACATCAAGGCAAAATTCAGAAAGTGATTATCCTCAACAGCATGCTTTTAGACCGAGTAACATGATGAGAATGACTTTCACTAGATTTCGGAAATTGACGAAGGCCTGAATCTTTCATAGTCTCATATAACCAACGAGGAACCCTCTTGGTGAGGATCCTCCTCAATAACCTCTATATTTGAATCTAAAGAAGCCCCCTTTGAAACCAAAGGTGGTAGAGGAGCTGAGACAAGAGGCAGAGGAGCAGCCAAAGTAGAAGGCTGAGCCAAAGGAGAAGGACCCGGAGATGAAGTTGAAGGTAGAGGAAGAAGCTCACTCTTATAAGGTACATGAAGAACACTCATCAAAAATAACATCATAACATCATGATTGATGGTGGCTAGTAAGTTGTAGTTGCAGGATCCCAAAGTTCATAGGCCTTGGATATAGAATTATACCCAAGGAAAATGTGCGGCATGGATTTAGAATCCAACTTAGAGTGATGCTCTTTAGTTACATGCACATAAGCCTTGCAACCAAATATTGGGAGATAAGCACAAGAGGGTTTGATGCCCAATAATGCCTCATACGAGCTTTACCTATGGTACAACCGATGTAGGCAATCTATTCCAAATGTGAACTCCAATAGCTGATGCCTCAGCCTATAATTTCTTGGCCAAGCCACTATGCTCAAGTATAGTCCTCGACCCATCTCAATGACAGACTAATTCTTACATCCACAAAAAACCCATTCTAGGATGGAGGATAAGTTGTAGTAAACTAGCATCGCGAATGCAAAGATTCTTCAAATACTTGTCAAACTCATGTGAGAGAAAGTCTCCCCCTTTATCAATACACAAAGATTTTGCCTTCTTGGAGTCCCATTGTTTTTCCCACTTTGACTTTCCAATCATGAAATATGGATAAAGATTGATCCTTAGACTGAAGAAAGAAAGCCCAAGTATACTTGGAGTAGTCAGGCGTCAACAATAATCATCATATGTAAAGAGCCTTATTCAAAGATTTTGTAGACATAGGACAACACAAGTCTACATGAACAAGCTCGAGTGGTTTGGTAGATATGTGCGATGCCTCCTTAGGGAAAGGTAATCGATGTTGCTTGCCATGGAGAAATGGTTGTGCACACACCAACAAGGGTACTGATGGATGATTAAGCATCAACCAAACCATGTTTATATGCCTATTGCAAATAAAAGAAGCTCAAGTGGCAAAAGCATGCATGCCATAACACAGAATCTGTAGACGTAGAATGCAAGGCCAAAGTAGAGGTGCAGAAAATAGGAATAGTACCAGCACCTTTGATGGAAATTGTAAAAGAGTCATCGAGACTGATGTCCCCTGGTTGCTTAGAGAAGGAAGAACACCAATCATGATGATTAGTGTGTGAGAAGTTGTGCTACTATCTATAATCCAAGCATGAAACCTGAAAGAGATGAAAGTTGATGAAAGTCAAAGTGGGGCTATCAATGTAGATAAACAACTGATCAATAGTAGTTGAAGTAGATGTAGACACCTCAAAGCCATATCACCTCAGTTTTTGCAGTAGAACAAACAACACGATATTCTGCCTTTGAGGAGGATAATGCAATAGTGGGTTGCTTTTTACTACTCAAGGAAATAGCACCAGAACCACGTGTAAACCAATAACATGCAGTCGATTGGTGAGTGTTAATATCACCAACCTAGTGAGACTCAGAATAGCCAACTAACCGATCCCCCTTCCACCAATAGAAGATACCCCGATCAAGAAAATTATTCAAATAGTGCAGGATGCACTGGCAGGTGGGATTTGTGAGGGTCAGCTGAAAATGAACTCAAGACACAAACAAAAAAGTAAACATCCAATCTAGAATGAGTAATCCAAATCAAAGATTTGACAATCTACCTTTATAGAGCATGATCACATGGTGGTGAAGCAAATCTTAGCATTAGGGTCCATCGAAGAAGAGATGGAACCATGCACCTTGAAATGCTATAAAATCTCCTTTGCAATACTTGCGTTGAGAGAGAAAAATACCCTGAGGAGTCTACCAAACTTCAAAACCAAGGAAAAATGAAGAACTCAAGGTTGATCAACTCAAACTCATGGCTAAGATCAGCCACCATGACAAACAAAATCCAACTCTTATGACTTCCTATAAAGATCAAGCCATCCACATACACAATGATAATGCCAAATAAGACCATCTTTAACAAATAAGACCATCTTTAACAAAAATGTAAAGATTGGAACATGAATGTGATCACCAAAGACCAACCACCAATGACCAATCTTCAGAAAGAAGGTGTCGATGCACTAGTACCACACACGATGAGCCTACTTCAATCCATATAGATCTTTACAAAGTTGGTACACAATATGCGCAACAACAATATCAAGTGGTTGCTCAACATAGACCTCCTCTTGAAGGTCACCATTAAGAAGAGCAGATTTGACATCCATCTATAAAATAGGCCACCCACCCATGATGGGTAAGAAGAGCCAAAATAATTGTAACGTCCCTCCCAAGCCATGTATGTATGTGTCTCTTTTAATATAGATTTCAATAAGAAAAGAGAGTGTAATTAGAAAGAGTGAGACAATAAGGCTAGAAACATTAGGAAAGTATTAGAATAAAAATATTAGCTCTAAAAATCCTAAAAGAAATAAGAACATAAGAATAGTTCTATTAAGAGATAAGTATCCCTAAAAATAGAATTTCGAGTTTAGGTGATAAGAGGTCATATTTAGAGTACTTTTACACATTTAGAGTCCATGCATACTAAAAATGTGGAAAAACAACGTGTTTCCAAAGATGGTGCGTTTGCGACTATATATAGACGTTTTGGCCTATTCTGCCCGCGGTTGCTTGTAGACCAGATGCCTTCCCGTTCTTTTGACTGGCTACATGACCATATTCTGAGTTTTTATCAGAGTGTTATGGCCGAAACAGTTTTCTGTTTCTGTCAGGGTCTCTACATAGAGAAAACTGTGAGAAGGCAGCAAGTAGCCTCAAGGTAATCCTAGAGTTTGAGATGCATTTATCCCTTCATTCTTATCTAATATCTCAGAAAAGAAGCTTAGATTGCTATAGTCTTTCGGAGAAAGAGACCAAAACTCTATAGCTTTTCTTTTAGAGAAAGAATAGTATGCCGTAGCCCTGTAAGAGAAGGTTATTTTGCCATAGATCTTAGAAAGAGAGAAGAGTCACAGTATGAGTAAGAGGAGATAAAGCTTGGAGATGATTGGATGATTTCAATCATAAGAGAAGGCATTAGAAGACTCTATATTCTAAAGCTCTTGTTAATAACGAGCAAAGGCAACGATAAACGACAAATTTCTATAAGGTATATACATATTTTGTTTTTCAATTATATATCATTCTTAGGGGTTGAGGTATGGCCCCGGCTTCTCTATTGATTGTTACAGTGATCTATTTGATTGATTTACCATTTAAAGTTTGTATTCTTTTAAGCAATAGCATATGCCTGAATAAAGAATGTCTTATCGCAATCTCAAGTTGAAATGCTAAAATCTTTGTGAAAAGGATTGTTTTCTTGAGAAGGTAACATGGATTCTAGTACTATGGTTTAGTTGAATAAATGGATTGCTATCTTGGTTAAATTAAGGTACAGGTATAACTTCTCCCTGCCTTGACGCTGCCCCGTTCTTGTGCTTGTATAGCCGGACGGCGGAGACGTTAGTAAGGCCCGGAGTTGGCCCATGGTATCCCTCATACCATTGGGAGAATGAGGTTTGCCGATTGAGGCAAGTGATTGTGATGATGCTGCCTAGTTCTGAGGGCCCAGGCTAGTGCGGTGAATTAGCCCACCCTAGTGCGCAGACATCCCTCTGAGGGGCGGGAGGATCGAGCGATGGAGCCTGAGAGGGCGACAGGCCGGCTTGAGTCCTCGCCAGCGGGCCGACGATGAGGTGTATGGTCCCGTAGGGTTTTGCCCAGCATGTGGAGGCTGGAAGGCCGAATTCTAGATCATCGGCGGTATAAAGGAAAAGAATAAGAGAGCCAGTTTGGCTTGTATGAAATTGATTCATGATTAAACTTTGTTTTTATAAATCTTATCTTTGGCATTATTGTATTGTGGAAAAAGGCAAAGGCTGTTTTAATAAACCTTGTGAAAGGGCCTTAATTAAAGAACATGTTTGTTTATGTCAAACAGTGTGGTAGGATTAATTAGAAAACAAATTGACGCGTGAGTAGGGTGGAAAGTGGGAGGATGGAATGCCCCGATGGCACCATCCTACGGACGGGTGGACCCGATTAGTCGGGTAGCTTTCCAACATATTAAGTGAAAGCCCTACGTTAGATAAATAGGTTCTCGAGCAGTTCTATTCTAGAAGACTAGGCTAACGGCTGTGCCTTGCATGGATGAGGAAAAAAGCGTTGTCTCTAGGAATCAAGTAGTTACCCAAATTATGATCGATTACCCTATGGGTGATTTGATTTTTAGGAGACCACGCTCCCCCTGCGGGATAGAACTAGGTCTTACCTATGAATCGTATCCTTGAATCTCTGCATGGTCAAGGTGTCGATGAGTAGGAAATTTTCTCCAAGTTTAGACTTAGTGGACTATCTTAAGCGTTTCCCCTATTTGTGGAAGGGGGGGAACCTTACAATAATCCTAATGGTAGTAATCGACACTGTAGGAATAAAAGCCTCATCAAAATCAACACTAACTCTCTAGGAGTAGCCCTTCACAACAAGATGTTCTTCGTGTTTGTCTAAAGTTCCATCCTCATAATACTTGTTCTTATAGACCCAACAAACTTTGATTACCTTGCATTGAGGTGGACGTGGTACAAGAACCCAAGTACTATTGTGCTTAATGGAATCAAGCTCTGTCTGCATAGTAATAATCCAAGGTGGAGAAGAAAGTGTCTCCTCAGAGAGGAAGGCTCAGTAGAGGTGAAGGAAGAATGGTAGACATCAAGGCAAAATTCAGAAAGTGATTATCCTCAACAGCATGCTTTTAGACCGAGTAACATGATGAGAATGACTTTCACTAGATTTCGGAAATTGACGAAGGCCTGAATCTTTCATAGTCTCATATAACCAACGAGGAACCCTCTTGGTGAGGATCCTCCTCAATAACCTCTATATTTGAATCTAAAGAAGCCCCCTTTGAAACCAAAGGTGGTAGAGGAGCTGAGACAAGAGGCAGAGGAGCAGCCAAAGTAGAAGGCTGAGCCAAAGGAGAAGGACCCGGAGATGAAGTTGAAGGTAGAGGAAGAAGCTCACTCTTATAAGGTACATGAAGAACACTCATCAAAAATAACATCATAACATCATGATTGATGGTGGCTAGTAAGTTGTAGTTGCAGGATCCCAAAGTTCATAGGCCTTGGATATAGAATTATACCCAAGGAAAATGTGCGGCATGGATTTAGAATCCAACTTAGAGTGATGCTCTTTAGTTACATGCACATAAGCCTTGCAACCAAATATTGGGAGATAAGCACAAGAGGGTTTGATGCCCAATAATGCCTCATACGAGCTTTACCTATGGTACAACCGATGTAGGCAATCTATTCCAAATGTGAACTCCAATAGCTGATGCCTCAGCCTATAATTTCTTGGCCAAGCCACTATGCTCAAGTATAGTCCTCGACCCATCTCAATGACAGACTAATTCTTACATCCACAAAAAACCCATTCTAGGATGGAGGATAAGTTGTAGTAAACTAGCATCGCGAATGCAAAGATTCTTCAAATACTTGTCAAACTCATGTGAGAGAAACTCTCCCCCTTTATCAATACACAAAGATTTTGCCTTCTTGGAGTCCCATTGTTTTTCCCACTTTGACTTTCCAATCATGAAATATGGATAAAGATTGATCCTTAGACTGAAGAAAGAAAGCCCAAGTATACTTGGAGTAGTCAGGCGTCAACAATAATCATCATATGTAAAGAGCCTTATTCAAAGATTTTGTAGACATAGGACAACACAAGTCTACATGAACAAGCTCGAGTGGTTTGGTAGATATGTGCGATGCCTCCTTAGGGAAAGGTAATCGATGTTGCTTGCCATGGAGAAATGGTTGTGCACACACCAACTGGGGTACTGATGGATGATTAAGCATCAACCAAACCATGTTTATATGCCTATTGCAAATAAAAGAAGCTCAAGTGGCAAAAGCATGCATGCCATAACACAGAATCTGTAGACGTAGAATGCAAGGCCAAAGTAGAGGTGCACAAAATAGGAATAGTACCAGCACCTTTGATGGAAATTGTAAAAGAGTCATCGAGACTGATGTCCCCTGGTTGCTTAGAGAAGGAAGAACACCAATCATGATGATTAGTGTGTGAGAAGTTGTGCTACTATCTATAATCCAAGCATGAAACCTGAAAGAGATGAAAGTTGATGAAAGTCAAAGTGGGGCTATCAATGTAGATAAACAACTGATCAATAGTAGTTGAAGTAGATGTAGACACCTCAAAGCCATATCACCTCAGTTTTTGCAGTAGAACAAACAACACGATATTCTGCCTTTGAGGAGGATAATGCAATAGTGGGTTGCTTTTTACTACTCAAGGAAATAGCACCAGAACCACGTGTAAACCAATAACATGCAGTCGATTGGTGAGTGTTAATATCACCAACCTAGTGAGAATCAGAATAGCCAACTAACCGATCCCCCTTCCACCAATAGAAGATACCCCGATCAAGAAAATTATTCAAATAGTGCAGGATGCACTGGCAGGTGGGATTTGTGAGGGTCAGCTGAAAATGAACTCAAGACACAAACAAAAAAGTAAACATCCAATCTAGAATGAGTAATCCAAATCAAAGATTTGACAATCTACCTTTATAGAGCATGATCACATGGTGGTGAAGCAAATCTTAGCATTAGGGTCCATCGAAGAAGAGATGGAACCATGCACCTTGAAATGCTATAAAATCTCCTTTGCAATACTTGCGTTGAGAGAGAAAAATACCCTGAGGAGTCTACCAAACTTCAAAACCAAGGAAAAATGAAGAACTCAAGGTTGATCAACTCAAACTCATGGCTAAGATCAGCCACCATGACAAACAAAATCCAACTCTTATGACTTCCTATAAAGATCAAGCCATCCACATACACAATGATAATGCCAAATAAGACCATCTTTAACAAATAAGACCATCTTTAACAAAAATGTAAAGATTGGAACATGAATGTGATCACCAAAGACCAACCACCAATGACCAATCTTCAGAAAGAAGGTGTCGATGCACTAGTACCACACACGATGAGCCTACTTCAATCCATATAGATCTTTACAAAGTTGGTACACAATATGCGCAACAACAATATCAAGTGGTTGCTCAACATAGACCTCCTTTTGAAGGTCACCATTAAGAAGAGCAGATTTGACATCCATCTATAAAATAGGCCACCCACCCATGATGGGTAAGAAGAGCCAAAATAATCCTAATGGTAGTAATCGACACTGTAGGAATAAAAGCCTCATCAAAATCAACACTAACTCTCTAGGAGTAGCCCTTCACAACAAGATGTTCTTCGTGTTTGTCTAAAGTTCCATCCTCATAATACTTGTTCTTATAGACCCAACGAACTTTGATTACCTTGCATTGAGGTGGACGTGGTACAAGAACCCAAGTACTATTGTGCTTAATGGAATCAAGCTCTGTCTGCATAGTAATAATCCAAGGTGGAGAAGAAAGTGTCTCCTCAGAGAGGAAGGCTCAGTAGAGGTGAAGGAAGAATGGTAGACATCAAGGCAAAATTCAGAAAGTGATTATCCTCAACAGCATGCTTTTAGACCGAGTAACATGATGAGAATGACTTTCACTAGATTTCGGAAATTGACGAAGGCCTGAATCTTTCATAGTCTCATATAACCAACGAGGAACCCTCTTGGTGAGGATCCTCCTCAATAACCTCTATATTTGAATCTAAAGAAGCCCCCTTTGAAACCAAAGGTGGTAGAGGAGCTGAGACAAGAGGCAGAGGAGCAGCCAAAGTAGAAGGCTGAGCCAAAGGAGAAGGACCCGGAGATGAAGTTGAAGGTAGAGGAAGAAGCTCACTCTTATAAGGTACATGAAGAACACTCATCAAAAATAACATCATAACATCATGATTGATGGTGGCTAGTAAGTTGTAGTTGCAGGATCCCAAAGTTCATAGGCCTTGGATATAGAATTATACCCAAGGAAAATGTGCGGCATGGATTTAGAATCCAACTTAGAGTGATGCTCTTTAGTTACATGCACATAAGCCTTGCAACCAAATATTGGGAGATAAGCACAAGAGGGTTTGATGCCCAATAATGCCTCATACGAGCTTTACCTATGGTACAACCGATGTAGGCAATCTATTCCAAATGTGAACTCCAATAGCTGATGCCTCAGCCTATAATTTCTTGGCCAAGCCACTATGCTCAAGTATAGTCCTCGACCCATCTCAATGACAGACTAATTCTTACATCCACAAAAAACCCATTCTAGGATGGAGGATAAGTTGTAGTAAACTAGCATCGCGAATGCAAAGATTCTTCAAATACTTGTCAAACTCATGTGAGAGAAACTCTCCCCCTTTATCAATACACAAAGATTTTGCCTTCTTGGAGTCCCATTGTTTTTCCCACTTTGACTTTCCAATCATGAAATATGGATAAAGATTGATCCTTAGACTGAAGAAAGAAAGCCCAAGTATACTTGGAGTAGTCAGGCGTCAACAATAATCATCATATGTAAAGAGCCTTATTCAAAGATTTTGTAGACATAGGACAACACAAGTCTACATGAACAAGCTCGAGTGGTTTGGTAGATATGTGCGATGCCTCCTTAGGGAAAGGTAATCGATGTTGCTTGCCATGGAGAAATGGTTGTGCACACACCAACAAGGGTACTGATGGATGATTAAGCATCAACCAAACCATGTTTATATGCCTATTGCAAATAAAAGAAGCTCAAGTGGCAAAAGCATGCATGCCATAACACAGAATCTGTAGACGTAGAATGCAAGGCCAAAGTAGAGGTGCACAAAATAGGAATAGTACCAGCACCTTTGATGGAAATTGTAAAAGAGTCATCGAGACTGATGTCCCCTGGTTGCTTAGAGAAGGAAGAACACCAATCATGATGATTAGTGTGTGAGAAGTTGTGCTACTATCTATAATCCAAGCATGAAACCTGAAAGAGATGAAAGTTGATGAAAGTCAAAGTGGGGCTATCAATGTAGATAAACAACTGATCAATAGTAGTTGAAGTAGATGTAGACACCTCAAAGCCATATCACCTCAGTTTTTGCAGTAGAACAAACAACACGATATTCTGCCTTTGAGGAGGATAATGCAATAGTGGGTTGCTTTTTACTACTCAAGGAAATAGCACCAGAACCACGTGTAAACCAATAACATGCAGTCGATTGGTGAGTGTTAATATCACCAACCTAGTGAGACTCAGAATAGCCAACTAACCGATCCCCCTTCCACCAATAGAAGATACCCCGATCAAGAAAATTATTCAAATAGTGCAGGATGCACTGGCAGGTGGGATTTGTGAGGGTCAGCTGAAAATGAACTCAAGACACAAACAAAAAAGTAAACATCCAATCTAGAATGAGTAATCCAAATCAAAGATTTGACAATCTACCTTTATAGAGCATGATCACATGGTGGTGAAGCAAATCTTAGCATTAGGGTCCATCGAAGAAGAGATGGAACCATGCACCTTGAAATGCTATAAAATCTCCTTTGCAATACTTGCGTTGAGAGAGAAAAATACCCTGAGGAGTCTACCAAACTTCAAAACCAAGGAAAAATGAAGAACTCAAGGTTGATCAACTCAAACTCATGGCTAAGATCAGCCACCATGACAAACAAAATCCAACTCTTATGACTTCCTATAAAGATCAAGCCATCCACATACACAATGATAATGCCAAATAAGACCATCTTTAACAAATAAGACCATCTTTAACAAAAATGTAAAGATTGGAACATGAATGTGATCACCAAAGACCAACCACCAATGACCAATCTTCAGAAAGAAGGTGTCGATGCACTAGTACCACACACGATGAGCCTACTTCAATCCATATAGATCTTTACAAAGTTGGTACACAATATGCGCAACAACAATATCAAGTGGTTGCTCAACATAGACCTCCTCTTGAAGGTCACCATTAAGAAGAGCAGATTTGACATCCATCTATAAAATAGGCCACCCACCCATGATGGGTAAGAAGAGCCAAAATAATTGTAACGTCCCTCCCAAGCCATGTATGTATGTGTCTCTTTTAATATAGATTTCAATAAGAAAAGAGAGTGTAATTAGAAAGAGTGAGACAATAAGGCTAGAAACATTAGGAAAGTATTAGAATAAAAATATTAGCTCTAAAAATCCTAAAAGAAATAAGAACATAAGAATAGTTCTATTAAGAGATAAGTATCCCTAAAAATAGAATTTCGAGTTTAGGTGATAAGAGGTCATATTTAGAGTACTTTTACACATTTAGAGTCCATGCATACTAAAAATGTGGAAAAACAACGTGTTTCCAAAGATGGTGCGTTTGCGACTATATATAGACGTTTTGGCCTATTCTGCCCGCGGTTGCTTGTAGACCAGATGCCTTCCCGTTCTTTTGACTGGCTACATGACCATATTCTGAGTTTTTATCAGAGTGTTATGGCCGAAACAGTTTTCTGTTTCTGTCAGGGTCTCTACATAGAGAAAACTGTGAGAAGGCAGCAAGTAGCCTCAAGGTAATCCTAGAGTTTGAGATGCATTTATCCCTTCATTCTTATCTAATATCTCAGAAAAGAAGCTTAGATTGCTATAGTCTTTCGGAGAAAGAGACCAAAACTCTATAGCTTTTCTTTTAGAGAAAGAATAGTATGCCGTAGCCCTGTAAGAGAAGGTTATTTTGCCATAGATCTTAGAAAGAGAGAAGAGTCACAGTATGAGTAAGAGGAGATAAAGCTTGGAGATGATTGGATGATTTCAATCATAAGAGAAGGCATTAGAAGACTCTATATTCTAAAGCTCTTGTTAATAACGAGCAAAGGCAACGATAAACGACAAATTTCTATAAGGTATATACATATTTTGTTTTTCAATTATATATCATTCTTAGGGGTTGAGGTATGGCCCCGGCTTCTCTATTGATTGTTACAGTGATCTATTTGATTGATTTACCATTTAAAGTTTGTATTCTTTTAAGCAATAGCATATGCCTGAATAAAGAATGTCTTATCGCAATCTCAAGTTGAAATGCTAAAATCTTTGTGAAAAGGATTGTTTTCTTGAGAAGGTAACATGGATTCTAGTACTATGGTTTAGTTGAATAAATGGATTGCTATCTTGGTTAAATTAAGGTACAGGTATAACTTCTCCCTGCCTTGACGCTGCCCCGTTCTTGTGCTTGTATAGCCGGACGGCGGAGACGTTAGTAAGGCCCGGAGTTGGCCCATGGTATCCCTCATACCATTGGGAGAATGAGGTTTGCCGATTGAGGCAAGTGATTGTGATGATGCTGCCTAGTTCTGAGGGCCCAGGCTAGTGCGGTGAATTAGCCCACCCTAGTGCGCAGACATCCCTCTGAGGGGCGGGAGGATCGAGCGATGGAGCCTGAGAGGGCGACAGGCCGGCTTGAGTCCTCGCCAGCGGGCCGACGATGAGGTGTATGGTCCCGTAGGGTTTTGCCCAGCATGTGGAGGCTGGAAGGCCGAATTCTAGATCATCGGCGGTATAAAGGAAAAGAATAAGAGAGCCAGTTTGGCTTGTATGAAATTGATTCATGATTAAACTTTGTTTTTATAAATCTTATCTTTGGCATTATTGTATTGTGGAAAAAGGCAAAGGCTGTTTTAATAAACCTTGTGAAAGGGCCTTAATTAAAGAACATGTTTGTTTATGTCAAACAGTGTGGTAGGATTAATTAGAAAACAAATTGACGCGTGAGTAGGGTGGAAAGTGGGAGGATGGAATGCCCCGATGGCACCATCCTACGGCGGACGGGTGGACCCGATTAGTCGGGTAGCTTTCCAACATATTAAGTGAAAGCCCTACGTTAGATAAATAGGTTCTCGAGCAGTTCTATTCTAGAAGACTAGGCTAACGGCTGTGCCTTGCATGGATGAGGAAAAAAGCGTTGTCTCTAGGAATCAAGTAGTTACCCAAATTATGATCGATTACCCTATGGGTGATTTGATTTTTAGGAGACCACGCTCCCCCTGCGGGATAGAACTAGGTCTTACCTATGAATCGTATCCTTGAATCTCTGCATGGTCAAGGTGTCGATGAGTAGGAAATTTTCTCCAAGTTTAGACTTAGTGGACTATCTTAAGCGTTTCCCCTATTTGTGGAAGAGACTGATGTCCCCTGGTTGCTTAGAGAAGGAAGAACACCAATCATGATGATTAGTGTGTGAGAAGTTATGCTACTATCTATAATCCAAGCATGAAACCTGAAAGAGATGAAAGTTAATGAAAGTCAAAGTGGGGCTATCAATGTAGATAAATAACTGATCAATAGTAGTTGAAGTAGATGTAGACACCTCAAAGCCATATCACCTCAGTTTTTGCAGTAGAACAAACAACACGATATTCTGCCTTTGAGGAGGATAATGCAATAGTGGGTTGCTTTTTACTACTCAAGGAAATAGCACCAGAACCACGTGTAAACCAATAACATGCAGTCGATTGGTGAGTGTTAATATCACCAACCTAGTGAGACTCAGAATAGCCAACTAACCGATCCCCCTTCCACCAATAGAAGATACCCCGATCAAGAAAATTATTCAAATAGTGCAAGATGCACTGGCAGGTGGGATTTGTGAGGGTCAGCTGAAAATGAACTCAAGACACAAACAAAAAAGTAAACATCCAATCTAGAATGAGTAATCCAAATCAAAGATTTGACAATCTACCTTTATAGAGCATGATCACATGGTGGTGAAGCAAATCTTAGCATTAGGGTCCATCGAAGAAGAGATGGAACCATGCACCTTGAAATGCTATAAAATCTCCTTTGCAATACTTGCGTTGAGAGAGAAAAATACCCTGAGGAGTCTACCAAACTTCAAAACCAAGGAAAAATGAAGAACTCAAGGTTGATCAACTCAAACTCATGGCTAAGATCAGCCACCATGACAAACAAAATCCAACTCTTATGACTTCCTATAAAGATCAAGCCATCCACATACACAATGATAATGCCAAATAAGACCATCTTTAACAAATAAGACCATCTTTAACAAAAATGTAAAGATTGGAACATGAATGTGATCACCAAAGACCAACCACCAATGACCAATCTTCAGAAAGAAGGTGTCGATGCACTAGTACCACACACGATGAGCCTACTTCAATCCATATAGATCTTTACAAAGTTGGTACACAATATGCGCAACAACAATATCAAGTGGTTGCTCAACATAGACCTCCTCTTGAAGGTCACCATTAAGAAGAGCAGATTTGACATCCATCTATAAAATAGGCCACCCACCCATGATGGGTAAGAAGAGCCAAAATAATCCTAATGGTAGTAATCGACACTGTAGGAATAAAAGCCTCATCAAAATCAACACTAACTCTCTAGGAGTAGCCCTTCACAACAAGATGTTCTTCGTGTTTGTCTAAAGTTCCATCCTCATAATACTTGTTCTTATAGACCCAACGAACTTTGATTACCTTGCATTGAGGTGGACGTGGTACAAGAACCCAAGTACTATTGTGCTTAATGGAATCAAGCTCTGTCTGCATAGTAATAATCCAAGGTGGAGAAGAAAGTGTCTCCTCAGAGAGGAAGGCTCAGTAGAGGTGAAGGAAGAATGGTAGACATCAAGGCAAAATTCAGAAAGTGATTATCCTCAACAGCATGCTTTTAGACCGAGTAACATGATGAGAATGACTTTCACTAGATTTCGGAAATTGACAAAGGCCTGAATCTTTCATAGTCTCATATAACCAACGAGGAACCCTCTTGGTGAGGATCCTCCTCAATAACCTCTATATTTGAATCTAAAGAAGCCCCCTTTGAAACCAAAGGTGGTAGAGGAGCTGAGACAAGAGGCAGAGGAGCAGCCAAAGTAGAAGGCTGAGCCAAAGGAGAAGGACCCGGAGATGAAGTTGAAGGTAGAGGAAGAAGCTCACTCTTATAAGGTACATGAAGGACACTCATCAAAAATAACATCATAACATCATGATTGATGGTGGCTAGTAAGTTGTAGTTGCAGGATCCCAAAGTTCATAGGCCTTGGATATAGAATTATACCCAAGGAAAATGTGCGGCATGGATTTAGAATCCAACTTAGAGTGATGCTCTTTAGTTACATGCACATAAGCCTTGCAACCAAATATTGGGAGATAAGCACAAGAGGGTTTGATGCCCAATAATGCCTCATACGAGCTTTACCTATGGTACAACTGATGTAGGCAATCTATTCCAAATGTGAACTCCAATAGCTGATGCCTCAGCCTATAATTTCTTGGCCAAGCCACTATGCTCAAGTATAGTCCTCGACCCATCTCAATGACAGACTAATTCTTACATCCACGAAAAACCCATTCTAGGATGGAGGATAAGTTGTAGTAAACTAGCATCGCGAATGCAAAGATTCTTCAAATACTTGTCAAACTCATGTGAGAGAAACTCTCCCCCTTTATCAATACACAAAGATTTTGCCTTCTTGGAGTCCCATTGTTTTTCCCACTTTGACTTTCCAATCATGAAATATGGATAAAGATTGATCCTTAGACTGAAGAAAGAAAGCCCAAGTATACTTGGAGTAGTCAGGCGTCAACAATAATCATCATATGTAAAGAGCCTTATTCAAAGATTTTGTAGACATAGGACAACACAAGTCTACATGAACAAGCTCGAGTGGTTTGGTAGATATGTGCGATGCCTCCTTAGGGAAAGGTAATCGATGTTGCTTGCCATGGAGAAATGGTTGTGCACACACCAACTGGGGTACTGATGGATGATTAAGCATCAACCAAACCATGTTTATATGCCTATTGCAAATAAAAGAAGCTCAAGTGGCAAAAGCATGCATGCCATAACACAGAATCTGTAGACGTAGAATGCAAGGCCAAAGTAGAGGTGCACAAAATAGGAATAGTACCAGCACCTTTGATGGAAATTGTAAAAGAGTCATCGAGACTGATGTCCCCTGGTTGCTTAGAGAAGGAAGAACACCAATCATGATGATTAGTGTGTGAGAAGTTGTGCTACTATCTATAATCCAAGCATGAAACCTGAAAGAGATGAAAGTTGATGAAAGTCAAAGTGGGGCTATCAATGTAGATAAACAACTGATCAATAGTAGTTGAAGTAGATGTAGACACCTCAAAGCCATATCACCTCAGTTTTTGCAGTAGAACAAACAACACGATATTCTGCCTTTGAGGAGGATAATGCAATAGTGGGTTGCTTTTTACTACTCAAGGAAATAGCACCAGAACCACGTGTAAACCAATAACATGCAGTCGATTGGTGAGTGTTAATGTCACCAACCTAGTGAGACTCAGAATAGCCAACTAACCGATCCCCCTTCCACCAATAGAAGATACCCCGATCAAGAAAATTATTCAAATAGTGCAGGATGCACTGGCAGGTGGGATTTGTGAGGGTCAGCTGAAAATGAACTCAAGACACAAACAAAAAAGTAAACATCCAATCTAGAATGAGTAATCCAAATCAAAGATTTGACAATCTACCTTTATAGAGCATGATCACATGGTGGTGAAGCAAATCTTAGCATTAGGGTCCATCGAAGAAGAGATGGAACCATGCACCTTGAAATGCTATAAAATCTCCTTTGCAATACTTGCGTTGAGAGAGAAAAATACCCTGAGGAGTCTACCAAACTTCAAAACCAAGGAAAAATGAAGAACTCGAGGTTGATCAACTCAAACTCATGGCTAAGATCAGCCACCATGACAAACAAAATCCAACTCTTATGACTTCCTATAAAGATCAAGCCATCCACATACACAATGATAATGCCAAATAAGACCATCTTTAACAAATAAGACCATCTTTAACAAAAATGTAAAGATTGGAACATGAATGTGATCACCAAAGACCAACCACCAATGACCAATCTTCAGAAAGAAGGTGTCGATGCACTAGTACCACACACGATGAGCCTACTTCAATCCATATAGATCTTTACAAAGTTGGTACACAATATGCGCAACAACAATATCAAGTGGTTGCTCAACATAGACCTCCTCTTGAAGGTCACCATTAAGAAGAGCAGATTTGACATCCATCTATAAAATAGGCCACCCACCCATGATGGGTAAGAAGAGCCAAAATAATCCTAATGGTAGTAATCGACACTGTAGGAATAAAAGCCTCATCAAAATCAACACTAACTCTCTAGGAGTAGCCCTTCACAACAAGATGTTCTTCGTGTTTGTCTAAAGTTTCATCCTCATAATACTTGTTCTTATAGACCCAACGAACTTTGATTACCTTGCATTGAGGTGGACGTGGTACAAGAACCCAAGTACTATTGTGCTTAATGGAATCAAGCTCTGTCTGCATAGTAATAATCCAAGGTGGAGAAGAAAGTGTCTCCTCAGAGAGGAAGGCTCAGTAGAGGTGAAGGAAGAATGGTAGACATCAAGGCAAAATTCAGAAAGTGATTATCCTCAACAGCATGCTTTTAGACCGAGTAACATGATGAGAATGACTTTCACTAGATTTCGGAAATTGACGAAGGCCTGAATCTTTCATAGTCTCATATAACCAACGAGGAACCCTCTTGGTGAGGATCCTCCTCAACAACCTCTATATTTGAATCTAAAGAAGCCCCCTTTGAAACCAAAGGTGGTAGAGGAGCTGAGACAAGAGGCAGAGGAGCAGCCAAAGTAGAAGGCTGAGCCAAAGGAGAAGGACCCGGAGATGAAGTTGAAGGTAGAGGAAGAAGCTCACTCTTATAAGGTACATGAAGGACACTCATCAAAAATAACATCATAACATCATGATTGATGGTGGCTAGTAAGTTGTAGTTGCAGGATCCCAAAGTTCATAGGCCTTGGATATAGAATTATACCCAAGGAAAATGTGCGGCATGGATTTAGAATCCAACTTAGAGTGATGCTCTTTAGTACATGCACATAAGCCTTGCAACCAAATATTGGGAGATAAGCACAAGAGGGTTTGATGCCCAATAATGCCTCATACGAGCTTTACCTATGGTACAACTGATGTAGGCAATCTATTCCAAATGTGAACTCCAATAGCTGATGCCTCAGCCTATAATTTCTTGGCCAAGCCACTATGCTCAAGTAAAGTCCTCGACCCATCTCAATGACAGACTAATTCTTACATCCACAAAAAACCCATTCTAGGATGGAGGATAAGTTGTAGTAAACTAGCATCGCGAATGCAAAGATTCTTCAAATACTTGTCAAACTCATGTGAGAGAAACTCTCCCCCTTTATCAATACACAAAGATTTTGCCTTCTTGGAGTCCCATTGTTTTTCCCACTTTGACTTTCCAATCATGAAATATGGATAAAGATTGATCCTTAGACTGAAGAAAGAAAGCCCAAGTATACTTGGAGTAGTCAGGCGTCAACAATAATCATCATATGTAAAGAGCCTTATTCAAAGATTTTGTAGACATAGGACAACACAAGTCTACATGAACAAGCTCGAGTGGTTTGGTAGATATGTGCGATGCCTCCTTAGGGAAAGGTAATCGATGTTGCTTGCCATGGAGAAATGGTTGTGCACACACCAACTGGGGTACTGATGGATGATTAAGCATCAACCAAACCATGTTTATATGCCTATTGCAAATAAAAGAAGCTCAAGTGGCAAAAGCATGCATGCCATAACACAGAATCTGTAGACGTAGAATGCAAGGCCAAAGTAGAGGTGCACAAAATAGGAATAGTACCAGCACCTTTGATGGAAATTGTAAAAGAGTCATCGAGACTGATGTCCCCTGGTTGCTTAGAGAAGGAAGAACACCAATCATGATGATTAGTGTGTGAGAAGTTGTGCTACTATCTATAATCCAAGCATGAAACCTGAAAGAGATGAAAGTTGATGAAAGTCAAAGTGGGGCTATCAATGTAGATAAACAACTGATCAATAGTAGTTGAAGTAGATGTAGACACCTCAAAGCCATATCACCTCAGTTTTTGCAGTAGAACAAACAACACGATATTCTGCCTTTGAGGAGGATAATGCAATAGTGGGTTGCTTTTTACTACTCAAGGAAATAGCACCAGAACCACGTGTAAACCAATAACATGCAGTCGATTGGTGAGTGTTAATATCACCAACCTAGTGAGACTCAGAATAGCCAACTAACCGATCCCCCTTCCACCAATAGAAGATACCCCGATCAAGAAAATTATTCAAATAGTGCAGGATGCACTGGCAGGTGGGATTTGTGAGGGTCAGCTGAAAATGAACTCAAGACACAAACAAAAAAGTAAACATCCAATCTAGAATGAGTAATCCAAATCAAAGATTTGACAATCTACCTTTATAGAGCATGATCACATGGTGGTGAAGCAAATCTTAGCATTAGGGTCCATCGAAGAAGAGATGGAACCATGCACCTTGAAATGCTATAAAATCTCCTTTGCAATACTTGCGTTGAGAGAGAAAAATACCCTGAGGAGTCTACCAAACTTCAAAACCAAGGAAAAATGAAGAACTCGAGGTTGATCAACTCAAACTCATGGCTAAGATCAGCCACCATGACAAACAAAATCCAACTCTTATGACTTCCTATAAAGATCAAGCCATCCACATACACAATGATAATGCCAAATAAGACCATCTTTAACAAATAAGACCATCTTTAACAAAAATGTAAAGATTGGAACATGAATGTGATCACCAAAGACCAACCACCAATGACCAATCTTCAGAAAGAAGGTGTCGATGCACTAGTACCACACACGATGAGCCTACTTCAATCCATATAGATCTTTACAAAGTTGGTACACAATATGCGCAACAACAATATCAAGTGGTTGCTCAACATAGACCTCCTCTTGAAGGTCACCATTAAGAAGAGCAGATTTGACATCCATCTATAAAATAGGCCACCCACCCATGATGGGTAAGAAGAGCCAAAATAATCCTAATGGTAGTAATCGACAATGTAGGAATAAAAGCCTCATCAAAATCAACACTAACTCTCTAGGAGTAGCCCTTCACAACAAGATGTTCTTCGTGTTTGTCTAAAGTTCCATCCTCATAATACTTGTTCTTATAGACCCAACGAACTTTGATTACCTTGCATTGAGGTGGACGTGGTACAAGAACCCAAGTACTATTGTGCTTAATGGAATCAAGCTCTGTCTGCATAGTAATAATCCAAGGTGGAGAAGAAAGTGTCTCCTCAGAGAGGAAGGCTCAGTAGAGGTGAAGGAAGAATGGTAGACATCAAGGCAAAATTCAGAAAGTGATTATCCTCAACAGCATGCTTTTAGACCGAGTAACATGATGAGAATGACTTTCACTAGATTTCGAAAATTGACGAAGGCCTGAATCTTTCATAGTCTCATATAACCAACGAGGAACCCTCTTGGTGAGGATCCTCCTCAATAACCTCTATATTTGAATCTAAATAAGCCCCCTTTGAAACCAAAGGTGGTAGAGGAGCTGAGACAAGAGGCAGAGGAGCAGCCAAAGTAGAAGGCTGAGCCAAAGGAGAAGGACCCGGAGATGAAGTTGAAGGTAGAGGAAGAAGCTCACTCTTATAAGGTACATGAAGGACACTCATCAAAAATAACATCATAACATCATGATTGATGGTGGCTAGTAAGTTGTAGTTGCAGGATCCCAAAGTTCATAGGCCTTGGATATAGAATTATACCCAAGGAAAATGTGCAGCATGGATTTAGAATCCAACTTAGAGTGATGCTCTTTAGTTACATGCACATAAGCCTTGCAACCAAATATTGGGAGATAAGCACAAGAGGGTTTGATGCCCAATAATGCCTCATACGAGCTTTACCTATGGTACAACTAATGTAGGCAATCTATTCCAAATGTGAACTCCAATAGCTGATGCCTCAGCCTATAATTTCTTGGCCAAGCCACTATGCTCAAGTATAGTCCTCGACCCATCTCAATGACAGACTAATTCTTACATCCACAAAAAACCCATTCTAGGATGGAGGATAAGTTGTAGTAAACTAGCATCGCGAATGCAAAGATTCTTCAAATACTTGTCAAACTCATGTGAGAGAAACTCTCCCCCTTTATCAATACACAAAGATTTTGCCTTCTTGGAGTCCCATTGTTTTTCCCACTTTGACTTTCCAATCATGAAATATGGATAAAGATTGATCCTTAGACTGAAGAAAGAAAGCCCAAGTATACTTGGAGTAGTCAGGCGTCAACAATAATCATCATATGTAAAGAGCCTTATTCAAAGATTTTGTAGACATAGGACAACACAAGTCTACATGAACAAGCTCGAGTGGTTTGGTAGATATGTGCGATGCCTCCTTAGGGAAAGGTAATCGATGTTGCTTGCCATGGAGAAATGGTTGTGCACACACCAACTGGGGTACTGATGGATGATTAAGCATCAACCAAACCATGTTTATATGCCTATTGCAAATAAAAGAAGCTCAAGTGGCAAAAGCATGCATGCCATAACACAGAATCTGTAGACGTAGAATGCAAGGCCAAAGTAGAGGTGCACAAAATAGGAATAGTACCAGCACCTTTGATGGAAATTGTAAAAGAGTCATCGAGACTGATGTCCCCTGGTTGCTTAGAGAAGGAAGAACACCAATCATGATGATTAGTGTGTGAGAAGTTGTGCTACTATCTATAATCCAAGCATGAAACCTGAAAGAGATGAAAGTTGATGAAAGTCAAAGTGGGGCTATCAATGTAGATAAACAACTGATCAATAGTAGTTGAAGTAGATGTAGACACCTCAAAGCCATATCACCTCAGTTTTTGCAGTAGAACAAACAACACGATATTCTGCCTTTGAGGAGGATAATGCAATAGTGGGTTGCTTTTTACTACTCAAGGAAATAGCACCAGAACCACGTGTAAACCAATAACATGCAGTCGATTGGTGAGTGTTAATATCACCAACCTAGTGAGAATCAGAATAGCCAACTAACCGATCCCCCTTCCACCAATAGAAGATACCCCGATCAAGAAAATTATTCAAATAGTGCAGGATGCACTGGCAGGTGGGATTTGTGAGGGTCAGCTGAAAATGAACTCAAGACACAAACAAAAAAGTAAACATCCAATCTAGAATGAGTAATCCAAATCAAAGATTTGACAATCTACCTTTATAGAGCATGATCACATGGTGGTGAAGCAAATCTTAGCATTAGGGTCCATCGAAGAAGAGATGGAACCATGCACCTTGAAATGCTATAAAATCTCCTTTGCAATACTTGCGTTGAGAGAGAAAAATACCCTGAGGAGTCTACCAAACTTCAAAACCAAGGAAAAATGAAGAACTCGAGGTTGATCAACTCAAACTCATGGCTAAGATCAGCCACCATGACAAACAAAATCCAACTCTTATGACTTCCTATAAAGATCAAGCCATCCACATACACAATGATAATGCCAAATAAGACCATCTTTAACAAATAAGACCATCTTTAACAAAAATGTAAAGATTGGAACATGAATGTGATCACCAAAGACCAACCACCAATGACCAATCTTCAGAAAGAAGGTGTCGATGCACTAGTACCACACACGATGAGCCTACTTCAATCCATATAGATCTTTACAAAGTTGGTACACAATATGCGCAACAACAATATCAAGTGGTTGCTCAACATAGACCTCCTCTTGAAGGTCACCATTAAGAAGAGCAGATTTGACATCCATCTATAAAATAGGCCACCCACCCATGATGGGTAAGAAGAGCCAAAATAATCCTAATGGTAGTAATCGACACTGTAGGAATAAAAGCCTCATCAAAATCAACACTAACTCTCTAGGAGTAGCCCTTCACAACAAGATGTTCTTCGTGTTTGTCTAAAGTTCCATCCTCATAATACTTGTTCTTATAGACCCAACGAACTTTGATTACCTTGCATTGAGGTGGACGTGGTACAAGAACCCAAGTACTATTGTGCTTAATGGAATCAAGCTCTGTCTGCATAGTAATAATCCAAGGTGGAGAAGAAAGTGTCTCCTCAGAGAGGAAGGCTCAGTAGAGGTGAAGGAAGAATGGTAGACATCAAGGCAAAATTCAGAAAGTGATTATCCTCAACAGCATGCTTTTAGACCGAGTAACATGATGAGAATGACTTTCACTAGATTTCGGAAATTGACGAAGGCCTGAATCTTTCATAGTCTCATATAACCAACGAGGAACCCTCTTGGTGAGGATCCTCCTCAATAACCTCTATATTTGAATCTAAAGAAGCCCCCTTTGAAACCAAAGGTGGTAGAGGAGCTGAGACAAGAGGCAGAGGAGCAGCCAAAGTAGAAGGCTGAGCCAAAGGAGAAGGACCCGGAGATGAAGTTGAAGGTAGAGGAAGAAGCTCACTCTTATAAGGTACATGAAGGACACTCATCAAAAATAACATCAAAACATCATGATTGATGGTGGCTAGTAAGTTGTAGTTGCAGGATCCCAAAGTTCATAGGCCTTGGATATAGAATTATACCCAAGGAAAATGTGCGGCATGGATTTAGAATCCAACTTAGAGTGATGCTCTTTAGTTACATGCACATAAGCCTTGCAACCAAATCTTGGGAGATAAGCACAAGAGGGTTTGATGCCCAATAATGCCTCATACGAGCTTTACCTATGGTACAACTGATGTAGGCAATCTATTCCAAATGTGAACTCCAATAGCTGATGCCTCAGCCTATAATTTCTTGGCCAAGCCACTATGCTCAAGTATAGTCCTCGACCCATCTCAATGACAGACTAATTCTTACATCCACAAAAAACCCATTCTAGGATGGAGGATAAGTTGTAGTAAACTAGCATCGCGAATGCAAAGATTCTTCAAATACTTGTCAAACTCATGTGAGAGAAACTCTCCCCCTTTATCAATACACAAAGATTTTGCCTTCTTGGAGTCCCATTGTTTTTCCCACTTTGACTTTCCAATCATGAAATATGGATAAAGATTGATCCTTAGACTGAAGAAAGAAAGCCCAAGTATACTTGGAGTAGTCAGGCGTCAACAATAATCATCATATGTAAAGAGCCTTATTCAAAGATTTTGTAGACATAGGACAACACAAGTCTACATGAACAAGCTCGAGTGGTTTGGTAGATATGTGCGATGCCTCCTTAGGGAAAGGTAATCGATGTTGCTTGCCATGGAGAAATGGTTGTGCACACACCAACAAGGGTACTGATGGATGATTAAGCATCAACCAAACCATGTTTATATGCCTATTGCAAATAAAAGAAGCTCAAGTGGCAAAAGCATGCATGCCATAACACAGAATCTGTAGACGTAGAATGCAAGGCCAAAGTAGAGGTGCACAAAATAGGAATAGTACCAGCACCTTTGATGGAAATTGTAAAAGAGTCATCGAGACTGATGTCCCCTGGTTGCTTAGAGAAGGAAGAACACCAATCATGATGATTAGTGTGTGAGAAGTTGTGCTACTATCTATAATCCAAGCATGAAACCTGAAAGAGATGAAAGTTGATGAAAGTCAAAGTGGGGCTATCAATGTAGATAAACAACTGATCAATAGTAGTTGAAGTAGATGTAGACACCTCAAAGCCATATCACCTCAGTTTTTGCAGTAGAACAAACAACACGATATTCTGCCTTTGAGGAGGATAATGCAATAGTGGGTTGCTTTTTACTACTCAAGGAAATAGCACCAGAACCACGTGTAAACCAATAACATGCAGTCGATTGGTGAGTGTTAATGTCACCAACCTAGTGAGACTCAGAATAGCCAACTAACCGATCCCCCTTCCACCAATAGAAGATACCCCGATCAAGAAAATTATTCAAATAGTGCAGGATGCACTGGCAGGTGGGATTTGTGAGGGTCAGCTGAAAATGAACTCAAGACACAAACAAAAAAGTAAACATCCAATCTAGAATGAGTAATCCAAATCAAAGATTTGACAATCTACCTTTATAGAGCATGATCACATGGTGGTGAAGCAAATCTTAGCATTAGGGTCCATCGAAGAAGAGATGGAACCATGCACCTTGAAATGCTATAAAATCTCCTTTGCAATACTTGCGTTGAGAGAGAAAAATACCCTGAGGAGTCTACCAAACTTCAAAACCAAGGAAAAATGAAGAACTCAAGGTTGATCAACTCAAACTCATGGCTAAGATCAGCCACCATGACAAACAAAATCCAACTCTTATGACTTCCTATAAAGATCAAGCCATCCACATACACAATGATAATGCCAAATAAGACCATCTTTAACAAATAAGACCATCTTTAACAAAAATGTAAAGATTGGAACATGAATGTGATCACCAAAGACCAACCACCAATGACCAATCTCCAGAAAGAAGGTGTCGATGCACTAGTACCACACACGATGAGCCTACTTCAATCCATATAGATCTTTACAAAGTTGGTACACAATATGCGCAACAACAATATCAAGTGGTTGCTCAACATAGACCTCCTCTTGAAGGTCACCATTAAGAAGAGCAGATTTGACATCCATCTATAAAATAGGCCACCCACCCATGATGGGTAAGAAGAGCCAAAATAATCCTAATGGTAGTAATCGACACTGTAGGAATAAAAGCCTCATCAAAATCAACACTCACTCTCTAGGAGTAGCCCTTCACAACAAGATGTTCTTCGTGTTTGTCTAAAGTTCCATCCTCATAATACTTGTTCTTATAGACCCAACGAACTTTGATTACCTTGCATTGAGGTGGACGTGGTACAAGAACCCAAGTACTATTGTGCTTAATGGAATCAAGCTCTGTCTGCATAGTAATAATCCAAGGTGGAGAAGAAAGTGTCTCCTCAGAGAGGAAGGCTCAGTAGAGGTGAAGGAAGAATGGTAGACATCAAGGCAAAATTCAGAAAGTGATTATCCTCAACAGCATGCTTTTAGACCGAGTAACATGATGAGAATGACTTTCACTAGATTTCGGAAATTGACGAAGGCCTGAATCTTTCATAGTCTCATATAACCAACGAGGAACCCTCTTGGTGAGGATCCTCCTCAATAACCTCTATATTTGAATCTAAAGAAGCCCCCTTTGAAACCAAAGGTGGTAGAGGAGCTGAGACAAGAGGCAGAGAAGCAGCCAAAGTAGAAGGCTGAGCCAAAGGAGAAGGACCCGGAGATGAAGTTGAAGGTAGAGGAAGAAGCTCACTCTTATAAGGTACATGAAGGACACTCATCAAAAATAACATCAAAACATCATGATTGATGGTGGCTAGTAAGTTGTAGTTGCAGGATCCCAAAGTTCATAGGCCTTGGATATAGAATTATACCCAAGGAAAATGTGCGGCATGGATTTAGAATCCAACTTAGAGTGATGCTCTTTAGTTACATGCACATAAGCCTTGCAACCAAATATTGGGAGATAAGCACAAGAGGGTTTGATGCCCAATAATGCCTCATACGAGCTTTACCTATGGTACAACTGATGTAGGCAATCTATTCCAAATGTGAACTCCAATAGCTGATGCCTCAGCCTATAATTTCTTGGCCAAGCCACTATGCTCAAGTATAGTCCTCGACCCATCTCAATGACAGACTAATTCTTACATCCACAAAAAACCCATTCTAGGATGGAGGATAAGTTGTAGTAAACTAGCATCGCGAATGCAAAGATTCTTCAAATACTTGTCAAACTCATGTGAGAGAAACTCTCCCCCTTTATCAATACACAAAGATTTTGCCTTCTTGGAGTCCCATTGTTTTTCCCACTTTGACTTTCCAATCATGAAATATGGATAAAGATTGATCCTTAGACTGAAGAAAGAAAGCCCAAGTATACTTGGAGTAGTCAGGCGTCAACAATAATCATCATATGTAAAGAGCCTTATTCAAAGATTTTGTAGACATAGGACAACACAAGTCTACATGAACAAGCTCGAGTGGTTTGGTAGATATGTGCGATGCCTCCTTAGGGAAAGGTAATCGATGTTGCTTGCCATGGAGAAATGGTTGTGCACACACCAACTGGGGTACTGATGGATGATTAAGCATCAACCAAACCATGTTTATATGCCTATTGCAAATAAAAGAAGCTCAAGTGGCAAAAGCATGCATGCCATAACACAGAATCTGTAGACGTAGAATGCAAGGCCAAAGTAGAGGTGCACAAAATAGGAATAGTACCAGCACCTTTGATGGAAATTGTAAAAGAGTCATCGAGACTGATGTCCCCTGGTTGCTTAGAGAAGGAAGAACACCAATCATGATGATTAGTGTGTGAGAAGTTGTGCTACTATCTATAATCCAAGCATGAAACCTGAAAGAGATGAAAGTTGATGAAAGTCAAAGTGGGGCTATCAATGTAGATAAACAACTGATCAATAGTAGTTGAAGTAGATGTAGACACCTCAAAGCCATATCACCTCAGTTTTTGCAGTAGAACAAACAACACGATATTCTGCCTTTGAGGAGGATAATGCAATAGTGGGTTGCTTTTTACTACTCAAGGAAATAGCACCAGAACCACGTGTAAACCAATAACATGCAGTCGATTGGTGAGTGTTAATGTCATCAACCTAGTGAGACTCAGAATAGCCAACTAACCGATCCCCCTTCCACCAATAGAAGATACCCCGATCAAGAAAATTATTCAAATAGTGCAGGATGCACTGGCAGGTGGGATTTGTGAGGGTCAGCTGAAAATGAACTCAAGACACAAACAAAAAAGTAAACATCCAATCTAGAATGAGTAATCCAAATCAAAGATTTGACAATCTACCTTTATAGAGCATTCACATGGTGGTGAAGCAAATCTTAGCATTAGGGTCCATCGAAGAAGAGATGGAACCATGCACCTTGAAATGCTATAAAATCTCCTTTGCAATACTTGCGTTGAGAGAGAAAAATACCCTGAGGAGTCTACCAAACCTCAAAACCAAGGAAAAATGAAGAACTCCAGGTTGATCAACTCAAACTCATGGCTAAGATCAGCCACCATGACAAACAAAATCCAACTCTTATGACTTCCTATAAAGATCAAGCCATCCACATACACAATGATAATGCCAAATAAGACCATCTTTAACAAATAAGACCATCTTTAACAAAAATGTAAAGATTGGAACATGAATGTGATCACCAAAGACCAACCACCAATGACCAATCTTCAGAAAGAAGGTGTCGATGCACTAGTACCACACACGATGAGCCTACTTCAATCCATATAGATCTTTACAAAGTTGGTACACAATATGCGCAACAACAATATCAAGTGGTTGCTCAACATAGACCTCCTCTTGAAGGTCACCATTAAGAAGAGCAGATTTGACATCCATCTATAAAATAGGCCACCCACCCATGATGGGTAAGAAGAGCCAAAATAATCCTAATGGTAGTAATCGACACTGTAGGAATAAAAGCCTCATCAAAATCAACACTAACTCTCTAGGAGTAGCCCTTCACAACAAGATGTTCTTCGTGTTTGTCTAAAGTTCCATCCTCATAATACTTGTTCTTATAGACCCAACGAACTTTGATTACCTTGCATTGAGGTGGACGTGGTACAAGAACCCAAGTACTATTGTGCTTAATGGAATCAAGCTCTGTCTGCATAGTAATAATCCAAGGTGGAGAAGAAAGTGTCTCCTCAGAGAGGAAGGCTCAGTAGAGGTGAAGGAAGAATGGTAGACATCAAGGCAAAATTCAGAAAGTGATTATCCTCAACAGCATGCTTTTAGACCGAGTAACATGATGAGAATGACTTTCACTAGATTTCGGAAATTGACGAAGGCCTGAATCTTTCATAGTCTCATATAACCAACGAGGAACCCTCTTGGTGAGGATCCTCCTCAATAACCTCTATATTTGAATCTAAAGAAGCCCCCTTTGAAACCAAAGGTGGTAGAGGAGCTGAGACAAGAGGCAGAGGAGCAGCCAAAGTAGAAGGCTGAGCCAAAGGAGAAGGACCCGGAGATGAAGTTGAAGGTAGAGGAAGAAGCTCACTCTTATAAGGTACATGAAGGACACTCATCAAAAATAACATCAAAACATCATGATTGATGGTGGCTAGTAAGTTGTAGTTGCAGGATCCCAAAGTTCATAGGCCTTGGATATAGAATTATACCCAAGGAAAATGTGCGGCATGGATTTAGAATCCAACTTAGAGTGATGCTCTTTAGTTACATGCACATAAGCCTTGCAACCAAATCTTGGGAGATAAGCACAAGAGGGTTTGATGCCCAATAATGCCTCATACGAGCTTTACCTATGGTACAACTGATGTAGGCAATCTATTCCAAATGTGAACTCCAATAGCTGATGCCTCAGCCTATAATTTCTTGGCCAAGCCACTATGCTCAAGTATAGTCCTCGACCCATCTCAATGACAGACTAATTCTTACATCCACAAAAAACCCATTCTAGGATGGAGGATAAGTTGTAGTAAACTAGCATCGCGAATGCAAAGATTCTTCAAATACTTGTCAAACTCATGTGAGAGAAACTCTCCCCCTTTATCAATACACAAAGATTTTGCCTTCTTGGAGTCCCATTGTTTTTCCCACTTTGACTTTCCAATCATGAAATATGGATAAAGATTGATCCTTAGACTGAAGAAAGAAAGCCCAAGTATACTTGGAGTAGTCAGGCGTCAACAATAATCATCATATGTAAAGAGCCTTATTCAAAGATTTTGTAGACATAGGACAACACAAGTCTACATGAACAAGCTCGAGTGGTTTGGTAGATATGTGCGATGCCTCCTTAGGGAAAGGTAATCGATGTTGCTTGCCATGGAGAAATGGTTGTGCACACACCAACAAGGGTACTGATGGATGATTAAGCATCAACCAAACCATGTTTATATGCCTATTGCAAATAAAAGAAGCTCAAGTGGCAAAAGCATGCATGCCATAACACAGAATCTGTAGACGTAGAATGCAAGGCCAAAGTAGAGGTGCACAAAATAGGAATAGTACCAGCACCTTTGATGGAAATTGTAAAAGAGTCATCGAGACTGATGTCCTCTGGTTGCTTAGAGAAGGAAGAACACCAATCATGATGATTAGTGTGTGAGAAGTTGTGCTACTATCTATAATCCAAGCATGAAACCTGAAAGAGATGAAAGTTGATGAAAGTCAAAGTGGGGCTATCAATGTAGATAAACAACTGATCAATAGTAGTTGAAGTAGATGTAGACACCTCAAAGCCATATCACCTCAGTTTTTGCAGTAGAACAAACAACACGATATTCTGCCTTTGAGGAGGATAATGCAATAGTGGGTTGCTTTTTACTACTCAAGGAAATAGCACCAGAACCACGTGTAAACCAATAACATGCAGTCGATTGGTGAGTGTTAATGTCACCAACCTAGTGAGACTCAGAATAGCCAACTAACCGATCCCCCTTCCACCAATAGAAGATACCCCGATCAAGAAAATTATTCAAATAGTGCAGGATGCACTGGCAGGTGGGATTTGTGAGGGTCAGCTGAAAATGAACTCAAGACACAAACAAAAAAGTAAACATCCAATCTAGAATGAGTAATCCAAATCAAAGATTTGACAATCTACCTTTATAGAGCATGATCACATGGTGGTGAAGCAAATCTTAGCATTAGGGTCCATCGAAGAAGAGATGGAACCATGCACCTTGAAATGCTATAAAATCTCCTTTGCAATACTTGCGTTGAGAGAGAAAAATACCCTGAGGAGTCTACCAAACTTCAAAACCAAGGAAAAATGAAGAACTCAAGGTTGATCAACTCAAACTCATGGCTAAGATCAGCCACCATGACAAACAAAATCCAACTCTTATGACTTCCTATAAAGATCAAGCCATCCACATACACAATGATAATGCCAAATAAGACCATCTTTAACAAATAAGACCATCTTTAACAAAAATGTAAAGATTGGAACATGAATGTGATCACCAAAGACCAACCACCAATGACCAATCTCCAGAAAGAAGGTGTCGATGCACTAGTACCACACACGATGAGCCTACTTCAATCCATATAGATCTTTACAAAGTTGGTACACAATATGCGCAACAACAATATCAAGTGGTTGCTCAACATAGACCTCCTCTTGAAGGTCACCATTAAGAAGAGCAGATTTGACATCCATCTATAAAATAGGCCACCCACCCATGATGGGTAAGAAGAGCCAAAATAATCCTAATGGTAGTAATCGACACTGTAGGAATAAAAGCCTCATCAAAATCAACACTCACTCTCTAGGAGTAGCCCTTCACAACAAGATGTTCTTCGTGTTTGTCTAAAGTTCCATCCTCATAATACTTGTTCTTATAGACCCAACGAACTTTGATTACCTTGCATTGAGGTGGACGTGGTACAAGAACCCAAGTACTATTGTGCTTAATGGAATCAAGCTCTGTCTGCATAGTAATAATCCAAGGTGGAGAAGAAAGTGTCTCCTCAGAGAGGAAGGCTCAGTAGAGGTGAAGGAAGAATGGTAGACATCAAGGCAAAATTCAGAAAGTGATTATCCTCAACAGCATGCTTTTAGACCGAGTAACATGATGAGAATGACTTTCACTAGATTTCGGAAATTGACGAAGGCCTGAATCTTTCATAGTCTCATATAACCAACGAGGAACCCTCTTGGTGAGGATCCTCCTCAATAACCTCTATATTTGAATCTAAAGAAGCCCCCTTTGAAACCAAAGGTGGTAGAGGAGCTGAGACAAGAGGCAGAGAAGCAGCCAAAGTAGAAGGCTGAGCCAAAGGAGAAGGACCCGGAGATGAAGTTGAAGGTAGAGGAAGAAGCTCACTCTTATAAGGTACATGAAGGACACTCATCAAAAATAACATCAAAACATCATGATTGATGGTGGCTAGTAAGTTGTAGTTGCAGGATCCCAAAGTTCATAGGCCTTGGATATAGAATTATACCCAAGGAAAATGTGCGGCATGGATTTAGAATCCAACTTAGAGTGATGCTCTTTAGTTACATGCACATAAGCCTTGCAACCAAATATTGGGAGATAAGCACAAGAGGGTTTGATGCCCAATAATGCCTCATACGAGCTTTACCTATGGTACAACTGATGTAGGCAATCTATTCCAAATGTGAACTCCAATAGCTGATGCCTCAGCCTATAATTTCTTGGCCAAGCCACTATGCTCAAGTATAGTCCTCGACCCATCTCAATGACAGACTAATTCTTACATCCACAAAAAACCCATTCTAGGATGGAGGATAAGTTGTAGTAAACTAGCATCGCGAATGCAAAGATTCTTCAAATACTTGTCAAACTCATGTGAGAGAAACTCTCCCCCTTTATCAATACACAAAGATTTTGCCTTCTTGGAGTCCCATTGTTTTTCCCACTTTGACTTTCCAATCATGAAATATGGATAAAGATTGATCCTTAGACTGAAGAAAGAAAGCCCAAGTATACTTGGAGTAGTCAGGCGTCAACAATAATCATCATATGTAAAGAGCCTTATTCAAAGATTTTGTAGACATAGGACAACACAAGTCTACATGAACAAGCTCGAGTGGTTTGGTAGATATGTGCGATGCCTCCTTAGGGAAAGGTAATCGATGTTGCTTGCCATGGAGAAATGGTTGTGCACACACCAACTGGGGTACTGATGGATGATTAAGCATCAACCAAACCATGTTTATATGCCTATTGCAAATAAAAGAAGCTCAAGTGGCAAAAGCATGCATGCCATAACACAGAATCTGTAGACGTAGAATGCAAGGCCAAAGTAGAGGTGCACAAAATAGGAATAGTACCAGCACCTTTGATGGAAATTGTAAAAGAGTCATCGAGACTGATGTCCCCTGGTTGCTTAGAGAAGGAAGAACACCAATCATGATGATTAGTGTGTGAGAAGTTGTGCTACTATCTATAATCCAAGCATGAAACCTGAAAGAGATGAAAGTTGATGA
Organism: Cibotium barometz; assembly: GCF_041138505.1. NCBI lineage: Eukaryota > Viridiplantae > Streptophyta > Polypodiopsida > Cyatheales > Cibotiaceae > Cibotium > Cibotium barometz. The sequence goes on along the minus strand of NC_141071.1, from coordinate 18,390,307 downwards.
AAGTCAAAGTGGGGCTATCAATGTAGATAAACAACTGATCAATAGTAGTTGAAGTAGATGTAGACACCTCAAAGCCATATCACCTCAGTTTTTGCAGTAGAACAAACAACACGATATTCTGCCTTTGAGGAGGATAATGCAATAGTGGGTTGCTTTTTACTACTCAAGGAAATAGCACCAGAACCACGTGTAAACCAATAACATGCAGTCGATTGGTGAGTGTTAATGTCATCAACCTAGTGAGACTCAGAATAGCCAACTAACCGATCCCCCTTCCACCAATAGAAGATACCCCGATCAAGAAAATTATTCAAATAGTGCAGGATGCACTGGCAGGTGGGATTTGTGAGGGTCAGCTGAAAATGAACTCAAGACACAAACAAAAAAGTAAACATCCAATCTAGAATGAGTAATCCAAATCAAAGATTTGACAATCTACCTTTATAGAGCATTCACATGGTGGTGAAGCAAATCTTAGCATTAGGGTCCATCGAAGAAGAGATGGAACCATGCACCTTGAAATGCTATAAAATCTCCTTTGCAATACTTGCGTTGAGAGAGAAAAATACCCTGAGGAGTCTACCAAACCTCAAAACCAAGGAAAAATGAAGAACTCCAGGTTGATCAACTCAAACTCATGGCTAAGATCAGCCACCATGACAAACAAAATCCAACTCTTATGACTTCCTATAAAGATCAAGCCATCCACATACACAATGATAATGCCAAATAAGACCATCTTTAACAAATAAGACCATCTTTAACAAAAATGTAAAGATTGGAACATGAATGTGATCACCAAAGACCAACCACCAATGACCAATCTTCAGAAAGAAGGTGTCGATGCACTAGTACCACACACGATGAGCCTACTTCAATCCATATAGATCTTTACAAAGTTGGTACACAATATGCGCAACAACAATATCAAGTGGTTGCTCAACATAGACCTCCTCTTGAAGGTCACCATTAAGAAGAGCAGATTTGACATCCATCTATAAAATAGGCCACCCACCCATGATGGGTAAGAAGAGCCAAAATAATCCTAATGGTAGTAATCGACACTGTAGGAATAAAAGCCTCATCAAAATCAACACTAACTCTCTAGGAGTAGCCCTTCACAACAAGATGTTCTTCGTGTTTGTCTAAAGTTCCATCCTCATAATACTTGTTCTTATAGACCCAACGAACTTTGATTACCTTGCATTGAGGTGGACGTGGTACAAGAACCCAAGTACTATTGTGCTTAATGGAATCAAGCTCTGTCTGCATAGTAATAATCCAAGGTGGAGAAGAAAGTGTCTCCTCAGAGAGGAAGGCTCAGTAGAGGTGAAGGAAGAATGGTAGACATCAAGGCAAAATTCAGAAAGTGATTATCCTCAACAGCATGCTTTTAGACCGAGTAACATGATGAGAATGACTTTCACTAGATTTCAAAAATTGACGAAGGCCTGAATCTTTCATAGTCTCATATAACCAACGAGGAACCCTCTTGGTGAGGATCCTCCTCAATAACCTCTATATTTGAATCTAAAGAAGCCCCCTTTGAAACCAAAGGTGGTAGAGGAGCTGAGACAAGAGGCAGAGGAGCAGCCAAAGTAGAAGGCTGAGCCAAAGGAGAAGGACCCGGAGATGAAGTTGAAGGTAGAGGAAGAAGCTCACTCTTATAAGGTACATGAAGGACACTCATCAAAAATAACATCATAACATCATGATTGATGGTGGCTAGTAAGTTGTAGTTGCAGGATCCCAAAGTTCATAGGCCTTGGATATAGAATTATACCCAAGGAAAATGTGCGGCATGGATTTAGAATCCAACTTAGAGTGATGCTCTTTAGTTACATGCACATAAGCCTTGCAACCAAATATTGGGAGATAAGCACAAGAGGGTTTGATGCCCAATAATGCCTCATACGAGCTTTACCTATGGTACAATTGATGTAGGCAATCTATTCCAAATGTGAACTCCAATAGCTGATGCCTCAGCCTATAATTTCTTGGCCAAGCCACTATGCTCAAGTATAGTCCTCGACCCATCTCAATGACAGACTAATTCTTACATCCACAAAAAACCCATTCTAGGATGGAGGATAAGTTGTAGTAAACTAGCATCGCGAATGCAAAGATTCTTCAAATACTTGTCAAACTCATGTGAGAGAAACTCTCCCCCTTTATCAATACACAAAGATTTTGCCTTCTTGGAGTCCCATTGTTTTTCCCACTTTGACTTTCCAATCATGAAATATGGATAAAGATTGATCCTTAGACTGAAGAAAGAAAGCCCAAGTATACTTGGAGTAGTCAGGCGTCAACAATAATCATCATATGTAAAGAGCCTTATTCAAAGATTTTGTAGACATAGGACAACACAAGTCTACATGAACAAGCTCGAGTGGTTTGGTAGATATGTGCGATGCCTCCTTAGGGAAAGGTAATCGATGTTGCTTGCCATGGAGAAATGGTTGTGCACACACCAACTGGGGTACTGATGGATGATTAAGCATCAACCAAACCATGTTTATATGCCTATTGCAAATAAAAGAAGCTCAAGTGGCAAAAGCATGCATGCCATAACACAGAATCTGTAGACGTAGAATGCAAGGCCAAAGTAGAGGTGCACAAAATAGGAATAGTACCAGCACCTTTGATGGAAATTGTAAAAGAGTCATCGAGACTGATGTCCCCTGGTTGCTTAGAGAAGGAAGAACACCAATCATGATGATTAGTGTGTGAGAAGTTGTGCTACTATCTATAATCCAAGCATGAAACCTGAAAGAGATGAAAGTTGATGAAAGTCAAAGTGGGGCTATCAATGTAGATAAACAACTGATCAATAGTAGTTGAAGTAGATGTAGACACCTCAAAGCCATATCACCTCAGTTTTTGCAGTAGAACAAACAACACGATATTCTGCCTTTGAGGAGGATAATGCAATAGTGGGTTGCTTTTTACTACTCAAGGAAATAGCACCAGAACCACGTGTAAACCAATAACATGCAGTCGATTGGTGAGTGTTAATATCACCAACCTAGTGAGAATCAGAATAGCCAACTAACCGATCCCCCTTCCACCAATAGAAGATACCCCGATCAAGAAAATTATTCAAATAGTGCAGGATGCACTGGCAGGTGGGATTTGTGAGGGTCAGCTGAAAATGAACTCAAGACACAAACAAAAAAGTAAACATCCAATCTAGAATGAGTAATCCAAATCAAAGATTTGACAATCTACCTTTATAGAGCATGATCACATGGTGGTGAAGCAAATCTTAGCATTAGGGTCCATCGAAGAAGAGATGGAACCATGCACCTTGAAATGCTATAAAATCTCCTTTGCAATACTTGCGTTGAGAGAGAAAAATACCCTGAGGAGTCTACCAAACTTCAAAACCAAGGAAAAATGAAGAACTCGAGGTTGATCAACTCAAACTCATGGCTAAGATCAGCCACCATGACAAACAAAATCCAACTCTTATGACTTCCTATAAAGATCAAGCCATCCACATACACAATGATAATGCCAAATAAGACCATCTTTAACAAATAAGACCATCTTTAACAAAAATGTAAAGATTGGAACATGAATGTGATCACCAAAGACCAACCACCAATGACCAATCTTCAGAAAGAAGGTGTCGATGCACTAGTACCACACACGATGAGCCTACTTCAATCCATATAGATCTTTACAAAGTTGGTACACAATATGCGCAACAACAATATCAAGTGGTTGCTCAACATAGACCTCCTCTTGAAGGTCACCATTAAGAAGAGCAGATTTGACATCCATCTATAAAATAGGCCACCCACCCATGATGGGTAAGAAGAGCCAAAATAATCCTAATGGTAGTAATCGACACTGTAGGAATAAAAGCCTCATCAAAATCAACACTAACTCTCTAGGAGTAGCCCTTCACAACAAGATGTTCTTCGTGTTTGTCTAAAGTTCCATCCTCATAATACTTGTTCTTATAGACCCAACGAACTTTGATTACCTTGCATTGAGGTGGACGTGGTACAAGAACCCAAGTACTATTGTGCTTAATGGAATCAAGCTCTGTCTGCATAGTAATAATCCAAGGTGGAGAAGAAAGTGTCTCCTCAGAGAGGAAGGCTCAGTAGAGGTGAAGGAAGAATGGTAGACATCAAGGCAAAATTCAGAAAGTGATTATCCTCAACAGCATGCTTTTAGACCGAGTAACATGATGAGAATGACTTTCACTAGATTTCGGAAATTGACGAAGGCCTGAATCTTTCATAGTCTCATATAACCAACGAGGAACCCTCTTGGTGAGGATCCTCCTCAATAACCTCTATATTTGAATCTAAAGAAGCCCCCTTTGAAACCAAAGGTGGTAGAGGAGCTGAGACAAGAGGCAGAGGAGCAGCCAAAGTAGAAGGCTGAGCCAAAGGAGAAGGACCCGGAGATGAAGTTGAAGGTAGAGGAAGAAGCTCACTCTTATAAGGTACATGAAGGACACTCATCAAAAATAACATCAAAACATCATGATTGATGGTGGCTAGTAAGTTGTAGTTGCAGGATCCCAAAGTTCATAGGCCTTGGATATAGAATTATACCCAAGGAAAATGTGCGGCATGGATTTAGAATCCAACTTAGAGTGATGCTCTTTAGTTACATGCACATAAGCCTTGCAACCAAATATTGGGAGATAAGCACAAGAGGGTTTGATGCCCAATAATGCCTCATACGAGCTTTACCTATGGTACAACTGATGTAGGCAATCTATTCCAAATGTGAACTCCAATAGCTGATGCCTCAGCCTATAATTTCTTGGCCAAGCCACTATGCTCAAGTATAGTCCTCGACCCATCTCAATGACAGACTAATTCTTACATCCACAAAAAACCCATTCTAGGATGGAGGATAAGTTGTAGTAAACTAGCATCGCGAATGCAAAGATTCTTCAAATACTTGTCAAACTCATGTGAGAGAAACTCTCCCCCTTTATCAATACACAAAGATTTTGCCTTCTTGGAGTCCCATTGTTTTTCCCACTTTGACTTTCCAATCATGAAATATGGATAAAGATTGATCCTTAGACTGAAGAAAGAAAGCCCAAGTATACTTGGAGTAGTCAAGCGTCAACAATAATCATCATATGTAAAGAGCCTTATTCAAAGATTTTGTAGACATAGGACAACACAAGTCTACATGAACAAGCTCGAGTGGTTTGGTAGATATGTGCGATGCCTCCTTAGGGAAAGGTAATCGATGTTGCTTGCCATGGAGAAATGGTTGTGCACACACCAACAAGGGTACTGATGGATGATTAAGCATCAACCAAACCATGTTTATATGCCTATTGCAAATAAAAGAAGCTCAAGTGGCAAAAGCATGCATGCCATAACACAGAATCTGTAGACGTAGAATGCAAGGCCAAAGTAGAGGTGCACAAAATAGGAATAGTACCAGCACCTTTGATGGAAATTGTAAAAGAGTCATCGAGACTGATGTCCCCTGGTTGCTTAGAGAAGGAAGAACACCAATCATGATGATTAGTGTGTGAGAAGTTGTGCTACTATCTATAATCCAAGCATGAAACCTGAAAGAGATGAAAGTTGATGAAAGTCAAAGTGGGGCTATCAATGTAGATAAACAACTGATCAATAGTAGTTGAAGTAGATGTAGACACCTCAAAGCCATATCACCTCAGTTTTTGCAGTAGAACAAACAACACGATATTCTGCCTTTGAGGAGGATAATGCAATAGTGGGTTGCTTTTTACTACTCAAGGAAATAGCACCAGAACCACGTGTAAACCAATAACATGCAGTCGATTGGTGAGTGTTAATGTCACCAACCTAGTGAGACTCAGAATAGCCAACTAACCGATCCCCCTTCCACCAATAGAAGATACCCCGATCAAGAAAATTATTCAAATAGTGCAGGATGCACTGGCAGGTGGGATTTGTGAGGGTCAGCTGAAAATGAACTCAAGACACAAACAAAAAAGTAAACATCCAATCTAGAATGAGTAATCCAAATCAAAGATTTGACAATCTACCTTTATAGAGCATGATCACATGGTGGTGAAGCAAATCTTAGCATTAGGGTCCATCGAAGAAGAGATGGAACCATGCACCTTGAAATGCTATAAAATCTCCTTTGCAATACTTGCGTTGAGAGAGAAAAATACCCTGAGGAGTCTACCAAACTTCAAAACCAAGGAAAAATGAAGAACTCAAGGTTGATCAACTCAAACTCATGGCTAAGATCAGCCACCATGACAAACAAAATCCAACTCTTATGACTTCCTATAAAGATCAATCCATCCACATACACAATGATAATGCCAAATAAGACCATCTTTAACAAATAAGACCATCTTTAACAAAAATGTAAAGATTGGAACATGAATGTGATCACCAAAGACCAACCACCAATGACCAATCTTCAGAAAGAAGGTGTCGATGCACTAGTACCACACACGATGAGCCTACTTCAATCCATATAGATCTTTACAAAGTTGGTACACAATATGCACAACAACAATATCAAGTGGTTGCTCAACATAGACCTCCTCTTGAAGGTCACCATTAAGAAGAGCAGATTTGACATCCATCTATAAAATAGGCCACCCACCCATGATGGGTAAGAAGAGCCAAAATAATCCTAATGGTAGTAATCGACACTGTAGGAATAAAAGCCTCATCAAAATCAACACTAACTCTCTAGGAGTAGCCCTTCACAACAAGATGTTCTTCGTGTTTGTCTAAAGTTCCATCCTCATAATACTTGTTCTTATAGACCCAACGAACTTTGGTTACCTTGCATTGAGGTGGACGTGGTACAAGAACCCAAGTACTATTGTGCTTAATGGAATCAAGCTCTGTCTGCATAGTAATAATCCAAGGTGGAGAAGAAAGTGTCTCCTCAGAGAGGAAGGCTCAGTAGAGGTGAAGGAAGAATGGTAGACATCAAGGCAAAATTCAGAAAGTGATTATCCTCAACAGCATGCTTTTAGACCGAGTAACATGATGAGAATGACTTTCACTAGATTTCGGAAATTGACGAAGGCCTGAATCTTTCATAGTCTCATATAACCAACGAGGAACCCTCTTGGTGAGGATCCTCCTCAATAACCTCTATATTTGAATCTAAAGAAGCCCCCTTTGAAACCAAAGGTGGTAGAGGAGCTGAGACAAGAGGCAGAGGAGCAGCCAAAGTAGAAGGTTGAGCCAAAGGAGAAGGACCCGGAGATGAAGTTGAAGGTAGAGGAAGAAGCTCACTCTTATAAGGTACATGAAGGACACTCATCAAAAATAACATCATAACATCATGATTGATGGTGGCTAGTAAGTTGTAGTTGCAGGATCCCAAAGTTCATAGGCCTTGGATATAGAATTATACCCAAGGAAAATGTGCGGCATGGATTTAGAATCCAACTTAGAGTGATGCTCTTTAGTTACATGCACATAAGCCTTGCAACCAAATATTGGGAGATAAGCACAAGAGGGTTTGATGCCAATAATGCCTCATACGAGCTTTACCTATGGTACAACTGATGTAGGCAATCTATTCCAAATGTGAACTCCAATAGCTGATGCCTCAGCCTATAATTTCTTGGCCAAGCCACTATGCTCAAGTATAGTCCTCGACCCATCTCAATGACAGACTAATTCTTACATCCACAAAAAACCCATTCTAGGATGGAGGATAAGTTGTAGTAAACTAGCATCGCGAATGCAAAGATTCTTCAAATACTTGTCAAACTCATGTGAGAGAAACTCTCCCCCTTTATCAATACACAAAGATTTTGCCTTCTTGGAGTCCCATTGTTTTTCCCACTTTGACTTTCCAATCATGAAATATGGATAAAGATTGATCCTTAGACTGAAGAAAGAAAGCCCAAGTATACTTGGAGTAGTCAGGCGTCAACAATAATCATCATATGTAAAGAGCCTTATTCAAAGATTTTGTAGACATAGGACAACACAAGTCTACATGAACAAGCTCGAGTGGTTTGGTAGATATGTGCGATGCCTCCTTAGGGAAAGGTAATCGATGTTGCTTGCCATGGAGAAATGGTTGTGCACACACCAACTGGGGTACTGATGGATGATTAAGCATCAACCAAACCATGTTTATATGCCTATTGCAAATAAAAGAAGCTCAAGTGGCAAAAGCATGCATGCCATAACACAGAATCTGTAGACGTAGAATGCAAGGCCAAAGTAGAGGTGCACAAAATAGGAATAGTACCAGCACCTTTGATGGAAATTGTAAAAGAGTCATCGAGACTGATGTCCCCTGGTTGCTTAGAGAAGGAAGAACACCAATCATGATGATTAGTGTGTGAGAAGTTGTGCTACTATCTATAATCCAAGCATGAAACCTGAAAGAGATGAAAGTTGATGAAAGTCAAAGTGGGGCTATCAATGTAGATAAACAACTGATCAATAGTAGTTGAAGTAGATGTAGACACCTCAAAGCCATATCACCTCAGTTTTTGCAGTAGAACAAACAACACGATATTCTGCCTTTGAGGAGGATAATGCAATAGTGGGTTGCTTTTTACTACTCAAGGAAATAGCACCAGAACCACGTGTAAACCAATAACATGCAGTCGATTGGTGAGTGTTAATATCACCAACCTAGTGAGAATCAGAATAGCCAACTAACCGATCCCCCTTCCACCAATAGAAGATACCCCGATCAAGAAAATTATTCAAATAGTGCAGGATGCACTGGCAGGTGGGATTTGTGAGGGTCAGCTGAAAATGAACTCAAGACACAAACAAAAAAGTAAACATCCAATCTAGAATGAGTAATCCAAATCAAAGATTTGACAATCTACCTTTATAGAGCATGATCACATGGTGGTGAAGCAAATCTTAGCATTAGGGTCCATCGAAGAAGAGATGGAACCATGCACCTTGAAATGCTATAAAATCTCCTTTGCAATACTTGCGTTGAGAGAGAAAAATACCCTGAGGAGTCTACCAAACTTCAAAACCAAGGAAAAATGAAGAACTCAAGGTTGATCAACTCAAACTCATGGCTAAGATCAGCCACCATGACAAACAAAATCCAACTCTTATGACTTCCTATAAAGATCAAGCCATCCACATACACAATGATAATGCCAAATAAGACCATCTTTAACAAATAAGACCATCTTTAACAAAAATGTAAAGATTGGAACATGAATGTGATCACCAAAGACCAACCACCAATGACCAATCTTCAGAAAGAAGGTGTCGATGCACTAGTACCACACACGATGAGCCTACTTCAATCCATATAGATCTTTACAAAGTTGGTACCCAATATGCGCAACAACAATATCAAGTGGTTGCTCAACATAGACCTCCTCTTGAAGGTCACCATTAAGAAGAGCAGATTTGACATCCATCTATAAAATAGGCCACCCACCCATGATGGGTAAGAAGAGCCAAAATAATCCTAATGGTAGTAATCGACACTGTAGGAATAAAAGCCTCATCAAAATCAACACTCACTCTCTAGGAGTAGCCTTCACAACAAGATGTTCTTCGTGTTTGTCTAAAGTTCCATCCTCATAATACTTGTTCTTATAGACCCAACGAACTTTGATTACCTTGCATTGAGGTGGACGTGGTACAAGAACCCAAGTACTATTGTGCTTAATGGAATCAAGCTCTGTCTGCATAGTAATAATCCAAGGTGGAGAAGAAAGTGTCTCCTCAGAGAGGAAGGCTCAGTAGAGGTGAAGGAAGAATGGTAGACATCAAGGCAAAATTCAGAAAGTGATTATCCTCAACAGCATGCTTTTAGACCGAGTAACATGATGAGAATGACTTTCACTAGATTTCGGAAATTGACGAAGGCCTGAATCTTTCATAGTCTCATATAACCAACGAGGAACCCTCTTGGTGAGGATCCTCCTCAACAACCTCTATATTTGAATCTAAAGAAGCCCCCTTTGAAACCAAAGGTGGTAGAGGAGCTGAGACAAGAGGCAGAGGAGCAGCCAAAGTAGAAGGCTGAGCCAAAGGAGAAGGACCCGGAGATGAAGTTGAAGGTAGAGGAAGAAGCTCACTCTTATAAGGTACATGAAGGACACTCATCAAAAATAACATCATAACATCATGATTGATGGTGGCTAGTAAGTTGTAGTTGCAGGATCCCAAAGTTCATAGGCCTTGGATATAGAATTATACCCAAGGAAAATGTGCGGCATGGATTTAGAATCCAACTTAGAGTGATGCTCTTTAGTTACATGCACATAAGCCTTGCAACCAAATATTGGGAGATAAGCACAAGAGGGTTTGATGCCCAATAATGCCTCATACGAGCTTTACCTATGGTACAACTGATGTAGGCAATCTATTCCAAATGTGAACTCCAATAGCTGATGCCTCAGCCTATAATTTCTTGGCCAAGCCACTATGCTCAAGTATAGTCCTCGACCCATCTCAATGACAGACTAATTCTTACATCCACAAAAAACCCATTCTAGGATGGAGGATAAGTTGTAGTAAACTAGCATCGCGAATGCAAAGATTCTTCAAATACTTGTCAAACTCATGTGAGAGAAACTCTCCCCCTTTATCAATACACAAAGATTTTGCCTTCTTGGAGTCCCATTGTTTTTCCCACTTTGACTTTCCAATCATGAAATATGGATAAAGATTGATCCTTAGACTGAAGAAAGAAAGCCCAAGTATACTTGGAGTAGTCAGGCGTCAACAATAATCATCATATGTAAAGAGCCTTATTCAAAGATTTTGTAGACATAGGACAACACAAGTCTACATGAACAAGCTCGAGTGGTTTGGTAGATATGTGCGATGCCTCCTTAGGGAAAGGTAATCGATGTTGCTTGCCATGGAGAAATGGTTGTGCACACACCAACTGGGGTACTGATGGATGATTAAGCATCAACCAAACCATGTTTATATGCCTATTGCAAATAAAAGAAGCTCAAGTGGCAAAAGCATGCATGCCATAACACAGAATCTGTAGACGTAGAATGCAAGGCCAAAGTAGAGGTGCACAAAATAGGAATAGTACCAGCACCTTTGATGGAAATTGTAAAAGAGTCATCGAGACTGATGTCCCCTGGTTGCTTAGAGAAGGAAGAACACCAATCATGATGATTAGTGTGTGAGAAGTTGTGCTACTATCTATAATCCAAGCATGAAACCTGAAAGAGATGAAAGTTGATGAAAGTCAAAGTGGGGCTATCAATGTAGATAAACAACTGATCAATAGTAGTTGAAGTAGATGTAGACACCTCAAAGCCATATCACCTCAGTTTTTGCAGTAGAACAAACAACACGATATTCTGCCTTTGAGGAGGATAATGCAATAGTGGGTTGCTTTTTACTACTCAAGGAAATAGCACCAGAACCACGTGTAAACCAATAACATGCAGTCGATTGGTGAGTGTTAATATCACCAACCTAGTGAGAATCAGAATAGCCAACTAACCGATCCCCCTTCCACCAATAGAAGATACCCCGATCAAGAAAATTATTCAAATAGTGCAGGATGCACTGGCAGGTGGGATTTGTGAGGGTCAGCTGAAAATGAACTCAAGACACAAACAAAAAAGTAAACATCCAATCTAGAATGAGTAATCCAAATCAAAGATTTGACAATCTACCTTTATAGAGCATGATCACATGGTGGTGAAGCAAATCTTAGCATTAGGGTCCATCGAAGAAGAGATGGAACCATGCACCTTGAAATGCTATAAAATCTCCTTTGCAATACTTGCGTTGAGAGAGAAAAATACCCTGAGGAGTCTACCAAACTTCAAAACCAAGGAAAAATGAAGAACTCGAGGTTGATCAACTCAAACTCATGGCTAAGATCAGCCACCATGACAAACAAAATCCAACTCTTATGACTTCCTATAAAGATCAAGCCATCCACATACACAATGATAATGCCAAATAAGACCATCTTTAACAAATAAGACCATCTTTAACAAAAATGTAAAGATTGGAACATGAATGTGATCACCAAAGACCAACCACCAATGACCAATCTTCAGAAAGAAGGTGTCGATGCACTAGTACCACACACGATGAGCCTACTTCAATCCATATAGATCTTTACAAAGTTGGTACACAATATGCGCAACAACAATATCAAGTGGTTGCTCAACATAGACCTCCTCTTGAAGGTCACCATTAAGAAGAGCAGATTTGACATCCATCTATAAAATAGGCCACCCACCCATGATGGGTAAGAAGAGCCAAAATAATCCTAATGGTAGTAATCGACACTGTAGGAATAAAAGCCTCATCAAAATCAACACTAACTCTCTAGGAGTAGCCCTTCACAACAAGATGTTCTTCGTGTTTGTCTAAAGTTCCATCCTCATAATACTTGTTCTTATAGACCCAACGAACTTTGATTACCTTGCATTGAGGTGGACGTGGTACAAGAACCCAAGTACTATTGTGCTTAATGGAATCAAGCTCTGTCTGCATAGTAATAATCCAAGGTGGAGAAGAAAGTGTCTCCTCAGAGAGGAAGGCTCAGTAGAGGTGAAGGAAGAATGGTAGACATCAAGGCAAAATTCAGAAAGTGATTATCCTCAACAGCATGCTTTTAGACCGAGTAACATGATGAGAATGACTTTCACTAGATTTCGGAAATTGACGAAGGCCTGAATCTTTCATAGTCTCATATAACCAACGAGGAACCCTCTTGGTGAGGATCCTCCTCAATAACCTCTATATTTGAATCTAAAGAAGCCCCCTTTGAAACCAAAGGTGGTAGAGGAGCTGAGACAAGAGGCAGAGGAGCAGCCAAAGTAGAAGGCTGAGCCAAAGGAGAAGGACCCGGAGATGAAGTTGAAGGTAGAGGAAGAAGCTCACTCTTATAAGGTACATGAAGGACACTCATCAAAAATAACATCAAAACATCATGATTGATGGTGGCTAGTAAGTTGTAGTTGCAGGATCCCAAAGTTCATAGGCCTTGGATATAGAATTATACCCAAGGAAAATGTGCGGCATGGATTTAGAATCCAACTTAGAGTGATGCTCTTTAGTTACATGCACATAAGCCTTGCAACCAAATATTGGGAGATAAGCACAAGAGGGTTTGATGCCCAATAATGCCTCATACGAGCTTTACCTATGGTACAACTGATGTAGGCAATCTATTCCAAATGTGAACTCCAATAGCTGATGCCTCAGCCTATAATTTCTTGGCCAAGCCACTATGCTCAAGTATAGTCCTCGACCCATCTCAATGACAGACTAATTCTTACATCCACAAAAAACCCATTCTAGGATGGAGGATAAGTTGTAGTAAACTAGCATCGCGAATGCAAAGATTCTTCAAATACTTGTCAAACTCATGTGAGAGAAACTCTCCCCCTTTATCAATACACAAAGATTTTGCCTTCTTGGAGTCCCATTGTTTTTCCCACTTTGACTTTCCAATCATGAAATATGGATAAAGATTGATCCTTAGACTGAAGAAAGAAAGCCCAAGTATACTTGGAGTAGTCAGGCGTCAACAATAATCATCATATGTAAAGAGCCTTATTCAAAGATTTTGTAGACATAGGACAACACAAGTCTACATGAACAAGCTCGAGTGGTTTGGTAGATATGTGCGATGCCTCCTTAGGGAAAGGTAATCGATGTTGCTTGCCATGGAGAAATGGTTGTGCACACACCAACTGGGGTACTGATGGATGATTAAGCATCAACCAAACCATGTTTATATGCCTATTGCAAATAAAAGAAGCTCAAGTGGCAAAAGCATGCATGCCATAACACAGAATCTGTAGACGTAGAATGCAAGGCCAAAGTAGAGGTGCACAAAATAGGAATAGTACCAGCACCTTTGATGGAAATTGTAAAAGAGTCATCGAGACTGATGTCCCCTGGTTGCTTAGAGAAGGAAGAACACCAATCATGATGATTAGTGTGTGAGAAGTTGTGCTACTATCTATAATCCAAGCATGAAACCTGAAAGAGATGAAAGTTGATGAAAGTCAAAGTGGGGCTATCAATGTAGATAAACAACTGATCAATAGTAGTTGAAGTAGATGTAGACACCTCAAAGCCATATCACCTCAGTTTTTGCAGTAGAACAAACAACACGATATTCTGCCTTTGAGGAGGATAATGCAATAGTGGGTTGCTTTTTACTACTCAAGGAAATAGCACCAGAACCACGTGTAAACCAATAACATGCAGTCGATTGGTGAGTGTTAATATCACCAACCTAGTGAGAATCAGAATAGCCAACTAACCGATCCCCCTTCCACCAATAGAAGATACCCCGATCAAGAAAATTATTCAAATAGTGCAGGATGCACTGGCAGGTGGGATTTGTGAGGGTCAGCTGAAAATGAACTCAAGACACAAACAAAAAAGTAAACATCCAATCTAGAATGAGTAATCCAAATCAAAGATTTGACAATCTACCTTTATAGAGCATGATCACATGGTGGTGAAGCAAATCTTAGCATTAGGGTCCATCGAAGAAGAGATGGAACCATGCACCTTGAAATGCTATAAAATCTCCTTTGCAATACTTGCGTTGAGAGAGAAAAATACCCTGAGGAGTCTACCAAACTTCAAAACCAAGGAAAAATGAAGAACTCGAGGTTGATCAACTCAAACTCATGGCTAAGATCAGCCACCATGACAAACAAAATCCAACTCTTATGACTTCCTATAAAGATCAAGCCATCCACATACAGAATGATAATGCCAAATAAGACCATCTTTAACAAATAAGACCATCTTTAACAAAAATGTAAAGATTGGAACATGAATGTGATCACCAAAGACCAACCACCAATGACCAATCTCCAGAAAGAAGGTGTCGATGCACTAGTACCACACACGATGAGCCTACTTCAATCCATATAGATCTTTACAAAGTTGGTACACAATATGCGCAACAACAATATCAAGTGGTTGCTCAACATAGACCTCCTCTTGAAGGTCACCATTAAGAAGAGCAGATTTGACATCCATCTATAAAATAGGCCACCCACCCATGATGGGTAAGAAGAGCCAAAATAATCCTAATGGTAGTAATCGACACTGTAGGAATAAAAGCCTCATCAAAATCAACACTAACTCTCTAGGAGTAGCCCTTCACAACAAGATGTTCTTCGTGTTTGTCTAAAGTTCCATCCTCATAATACTTGTTCTTATAGACCCAACGAACTTTGATTACCTTGCATTGAGGTGGACGTGGTACAAGAACCCAAGTACTATTGTGCTTAATGGAATCAAGCTCTGTCTGCATAGTAATAATCCAAGGTGGAGAAGAAAGTGTCTCCTCAGAGAGGAAGGCTCAGTAGAGGTGAAGGAAGAATGGTAGACATCAAGGCAAAATTCAGAAAGTGATTATCCTCAACAGCATGCTTTTAGACCGAGTAACATGATGAGAATGACTTTCACTAGATTTCGGAAATTGACGAAGGCCTGAATCTTTCATAGTCTCATATAACCAACGAGGAACCCTCTTGGTGAGGATCCTCCTCAATAACCTCTATATTTGAATCTAAAGAAGCCCCCTTTGAAACCAAAGGTGGTAGAGGAGCTGAGACAAGAGGCAGAGGAGCAGCCAAAGTAGAAGGCTGAGCCAAAGGAGAAGGACCCGGAGATGAAGTTGAAGGTAGAGGAAGAAGCTCACTCTTATAAGGTACATGAAGGACACTCATCAAAAATAACATCATAACATCATGATTGATGGTGGCTAGTAAGTTGTAGTTGCAGGATCCCAAAGTTCATAGGCCTTGGATATAGAATTATACCCAAGGAAAATGTGCGGCATGGATTTAGAATCCAACTTAGAGTGATGCTCTTTAGTTACATGCACATAAGCCTTGCAACCAAATATTGGGAGATAAGCACAAGAGGGTTTGATGCCAATAATGCCTCATACGAGCTTTACCTATGGTACAACTGATGTAGGCAATCTATTCCAAATGTGAACTCCGATAGCTGATGCCTCAGCCTATAATTTCTTGGCCAAGCCACTATGCTCAAGTATAGTCCTCGACCCATCTCAATGACAGACTAATTCTTACATCCACAAAAAACCCATTCTAGGATGGAGGATAAGTTGTAGTAAACTAGCATCGCGAATGCATAGATTCCTAAAATACTTGTCAAACTCATGTGAGAGAAACTCTCCCCCTTTATCAATACACAAAGATTTTGCCTTCTTGGAGTCCCATTGTTTTTCCCACTTTGACTTTCCAATCATGAAATATGGATAAAGATTGATCCTTAGACTGAAGAAAGAAAGCCCAAGTATACTTGGAGTAGTCAGGCGTCAACAATAATCATCATATGTAAAGAGCCTTATTCAAAGATTTTGTAGACATAGGACAACACAAGTCTACATGAACAAGCTCGAGTGGTTTGGTAGATATGTGCGATGCCTCCTTAGGGAAAGGTAATCGATGTTGCTTGCCATGGAGAAATGGTTGTGCACACACCAACTGGGGTACTGATGGATGATTAAGCATCAACCAAACCATGTTTATATGCCTATTGCAAATAAAAGAAGCTCAAGTGGCAAAAGCATGCATGCCATAACACAGAACCTGTAGACGTAGAATGCAAGGCCAAAGTAGAGGTGCACAAAATAGGAATAGTACCAGCACCTTTGATGGAAATTGTAAAAGAGTCATCGAGACTGATGTCCCCTGGTTGCTTAGAGAAGGAAGAACACCAATCATGATGATTAGTGTGTGAGAAGTTGTGCTACTATCTATAATCCAAGCATGAAACCTGAAAGAGATGAAAGTTGATGAAAGTCAAAGTGGGGCTATCAATGTAGATAAACAACTGATCAATAGTAGTTGAAGTAGATGTAGACACCTCAAAGCCATATCACCTCAGTTTTTGCAGTAGAACAAACAACACGATATTCTGCCTTTGAGGAGGATAATGCAATAGTGGGTTGCTTTTTACTACTCAAGGAAATAGCACCAGAACCACGTGTAAACCAATAACATGCAGTCGATTGGTGAGTGTTAATATCACCAACCTAGTGAGAATCAGAATAGCCAACTAACCGATCCCCCTTCCACCAATAGAAGATACCCCGATCAAGAAAATTATTCAAATAGTGCAGGATGCACTGGCAGGTGGGATTTGTGAGGGTCAGCTGAAAATGAACTCAAGACACAAACAAAAAAGTAAACATCCAATCTAGAATGAGTAATCCAAATCAAAGATTTGACAATCTACCTTTATAGAGCATGATCACATGGTGGTGAAGCAAATCTTAGCATTAGGGTCCATCGAAGAAGAGATGGAACCATGCACCTTGAAATGCTATAAAATCTCCTTTGCAATACTTGCGTTGAGAGAGAAAAATACCCTGAGGAGTCTACCAAACTTCAAAACCAAGGAAAAATGAAGAACTCGAGGTTGATCAACTCAAACTCATGGCTAAGATCAGCCACCATGACAAACAAAATCCAACTCTTATGACTTCCTATAAAGATCAAGCCATCCACATACACAATGATAATGCCAAATAAGACCATCTTTAACAAATAAGACCATCTTTAACAAAAATGTAAAGATTGGAACATGAATGTGATCACCAAAGACCAACCACCAATGACCAATCTCCAGAAAGAAGGTGTCGATGCACTAGTACCACACACGATGAGCCTACTTCAATCCATATAGATCTTTACAAAGTTGGTACACAATATGCGCAACAACAATATCAAGTGGTTGCTCAACATAGACCTCCTCTTGAAGGTCACCATTAAGAAGAGCAGATTTGACATCCATCTATAAAATAGGCCACCCACCCATGATGGGTAAGAAGAGCCAAAATAATCCTAATGGTAGTAATCGACACTGTAGGAATAAAAGCCTCATCAAAATCAACACTAACTCTCTAGGAGTAGCCCTTCACAACAAGATGTTCTTCGTGTTTGTCTAAAGTTCCATCCTCATAATACTTGTTCTTATAGACCCAACGAACTTTGATTACCTTGCATTGAGGTGGACGTGGTACAAGAACCCAAGTACTATTGTGCTTAATGGAATCAAGCTCTGTCTGCATAGTAATAATCCAAGGTGGAGAAGAAAGTGTCTCCTCAGAGAGGAAGGCTCAGTAGAGGTGAAGGAAGAATGGTAGACATCAAGGCAAAATTCAGAAAGTGATTATCCTCAACAGCATGCTTTTAGACCGAGTAACATGATGAGAATGACTTTCACTAGATTTCGGAAATTGACGAAGGCCTGAATCTTTCATAGTCTCATATAACCAACGAGGAACCCTCTTGGTGAGGATCCTCCTCAATAACCTCTATATTTGAATCTAAAGAAGCCCCCTTTGAAACCAAAGATGGTAGAGGAGCTGAGACAAGAGGCAGAGGAGCAGCCAAAGTAGAAGGCTGAGCCAAAGGAGAAGGACCCGGAGATGAAGTTGAAGGTAGAGGAAGAAGCTCACTCTTATAAGGTACATGAAGGACACTCATCAAAAATAACATCATAACATCATGATTGATGGTGGCTAGTAAGTTGTAGTTGCAGGATCCCAAAGTTCATAGGCCTTGGATATAGAATTATACCCAAGGAAAATGTGCGGCATGGATTTAGAATCCAACTTAGAGTGATGCTCTTTAGTTACATGCACATAAGCCTTGCAACCAAATATTGGGAGATAAGCACAAGAGGGTTTGATGCCAATAATGCCTCATACGAGCTTTACCTATGGTACAACTGATGTAGGCAATCTATTCCAAATGTGAACTCCAATAGCTGATGCCTCAGCCTATAATTTCTTGGCCAAGCCACTATGCTCAAGTATAGTCCTCGACCCATCTCAATGACAGACTAATTCTTACATCCACAAAAAACCCATTCTAGGATGGAGGATAAGTTGTAGTAAACTAGCATCGCGAATGCATAGATTCCTAAAATACTTGTCAAACTCATGTGAGAGAAACTCTCCCCCTTTATCAATACACAAAGATTTTGCCTTCTTGGAGTCCCATTGTTTTTCCCACTTTGACTTTCCAATCATGAAATATGGATAAAGATTGATCCTTAGACTGAAGAAAGAAAGCCCAAGTATACTTGGAGTAGTCAGGCGTCAACAATAATCATCATATGTAAAGAGCCTTATTCAAAGATTTTGTAGACATAGGACAACACAAGTCTACATGAACAAGCTCGAGTGGTTTGGTAGATATGTGCGATGCCTCCTTAGGGAAAGGTAATCGATGTTGCTTGCCATGGAGAAATGGTTGTGCACACACCAACTGGGGTACTGATGGATGATTAAGCATCAACCAAACCATGTTTATATGCCTATTGCAAATAAAAGAAGCTCAAGTGGCAAAAGCATGCATGCCATAACACAGAATCTGTAGACGTAGAATGCAAGGCCAAAGTAGAGGTGCACAAAATAGGAATAGTACCAGCACCTTTGATGGAAATTGTAAAAGAGTCATCGAGACTGATGTCCCCTGGTTGCTTAGAGAAGGAAGAACACCAATCATGATGATTAGTGTGTGAGAAGTTGTGCTACTATCTATAATCCAAGCATGAAACCTGAAAGAGATGAAAGTTGATGAAAGTCAAAGTGGGGCTATCAATGTAGATAAACAACTGATCAATAGTAGTTGAAGTAGATGTAGACACCTCAAAGCCATATCACCTCAGTTTTTGCAGTAGAACAAACAACACGATATTCTGCCTTTGAGGAGGATAATGCAATAGTGGGTTGCTTTTTACTACTCAAGGAAATAGCACCAGAACCACGTGTAAACCAATAACATGCAGTCGATTGGTGAGTGTTAATATCACCAACCTAGTGAGAATCAGAATAGCCAACTAACCGATCCCCCTTCCACCAATAGAAGATACCCCGATCAAGAAAATTATTCAAATAGTGCAGGATGCACTGGCAGGTGGGATTTGTGAGGGTCAGCTGAAAATGAACTCAAGACACAAACA
The DNA here is from genome assembly GCF_041138505.1 of Cibotium barometz. NCBI lineage: Eukaryota > Viridiplantae > Streptophyta > Polypodiopsida > Cyatheales > Cibotiaceae > Cibotium > Cibotium barometz. The sequence goes on along the minus strand of NC_141071.1, from coordinate 18,370,373 downwards.
AAAAAGTAAACATCCAATCTAGAATGAGTAATCCAAATCAAAGATTTGACAATCTACCTTTATAGAGCATGATCACATGGTGGTGAAGCAAATCTTAGCATTAGGGTCCATCGAAGAAGAGATGGAACCATGCACCTTGAAATGCTATAAAATCTCCTTTGCAATACTTGCGTTGAGAGAGAAAAATACCCTGAGGAGTCTACCAAACTTCAAAACCAAGGAAAAATGAAGAACTCGAGGTTGATCAACTCAAACTCATGGCTAAGATCAGCCACCATGACAAACAAAATCCAACTCTTATGACTTCCTATAAAGATCAAGCCATCCACATACACAATGATAATGCCAAATAAGACCATCTTTAACAAATAAGACCATCTTTAACAAAAATGTAAAGATTGGAACATGAATGTGATCACCAAAGACCAACCACCAATGACCAATCTTCAGAAAGAAGGTGTCCACGCACTAGTACCACACACGATGAGCCTACTTCAATCCATATAGATCTTTACAAAGTTGGTACACAATATGCGCAACAACAATATCAAGTGGTTGCTCAACATAGACCTCCTCTTGAAGGTCACCATTAAGAAGAGCAGATTTGACATCCATCTATAAAATAGGCCACCCACCCATGATGGGTAAGAAGAGCCAAAATAATCCTAATGGTAGTAATCGACACTGTAGGAATAAAAGCCTCATCAAAATCAACACTAACTCTCTAGGAGTAGCCCTTCACAACAAGATGTTCTTCGTGTTTGTCTAAAGTTCCATCCTCATAATACTTGTTCTTATAGACCCAACGAACTTTGATTACCTTGCATTGAGGTGGACGTGGTACAAGAACCCAAGTACTATTGTGCTTAATGGAATCAAGCTCTGTCTGCATAGTAATAATCCAAGGTGGAGAAGAAAGTGTCTCCTCAGAGAGGAAGGCTCAGTAGAGGTGAAGGAAGAATGGTAGACATCAAGGCAAAATTCAGAAAGTGATTATCCTCAACAGCATGCTTTTAGACCGAGTAACATGATGAGAATGACTTTCACTAGATTTCGAAAATTGACGAAGGCCTGAATCTTTCATAGTCTCATATAACCAACGAGGAACCCTCTTGGTGAGGATCCTCCTCAATAACCTCTATATTTGAATCTAAATAAGCCCCCTTTGAAACCAAAGGTGGTAGAGGAGCTGAGACAAGAGGCAGAGGAGCAGCCAAAGTAGAAGGCTGAGCTAAAGGAGAAGGACCCGGAGATGAAGTTGAAGGTAGAGGAAGAAGCTCACTCTTATAAGGTACATGAAGGACACTCATCAAAAATAACATCATAACATCATGATTGATGGTGGCTAGTAAGTTGTAGGTTGCAGGATCCCAAAGTTCATAGGCCTTGGATATAGAATTATACCCAAGGAAAATGTGCGGCATGGATTTAGAATCCAACTTAGAGTGATGCTCTTTAGTTACATGCACATAAGCCTTGCAACCAAATATTGGGAGATAAGCACAAGAGGGTTTGATGCCCAATAATGCCTCATACGAGCTTTACCTATGGTACAACTGATGTAGGCAATCTATTCCAAATGTGAACTCCAATAGCTGATGCCTCAGCCTATAATTTCTTGGCCAAGCCACTATGCTCAAGTATAGTCCTCGACCCATCTCAATGACAGACTAATTCTTACATCCACAAAAAACCCATTCTAGGATGGAGGATAAGTTGTAGTAAACTAGCATCGCGAATGCAAAGATTCTTCAAATACTTGTCAAACTCATGTGAGAGAAACTCTCCCCCTTTATCAATACACAAAGATTTTGCCTTCTTGGAGTCCCATTGTTTTTCCCACTTTGACTTTCCAATCATGAAATATGGATAAAGATTGATCCTTAGACTGAAGAAAGAAAGCCCAAGTATACTTGGAGTAGTCAGGCGTCAACAATAATCATCATATGTAAAGAGCCTTATTCAAAGATTTTGTAGACATAGGACAACACAAGTCTACATGAACAAGCTCGAGTGGTTTGGTAGATATGTGCGATGCCTCCTTAGGGAAAGGTAATCGATGTTGCTTGCCATGGAGAAATGGTTGTGCACACACCAACTGGGGTACTGATGGATGATTAAGCATCAACCAAACCATGTTTATATGCCTATTGCAAATAAAAGAAGCTCAAGTGGCAAAAGCATGCATGCCATAACACAGAATCTGTAGACGTAGAATGCAAGGCCAAAGTAGAGGTGCACAAAATAGGAATAGTACCAGCACCTTTGATGGAAATTGTAAAAGAGTCATCGAGACTGATGTCCCCTGGTTGCTTAGAGAAGGAAGAACACCAATCATGATGATTAGTGTGTGAGAAGTTGTGCTACTATCTATAATCCAAGCATGAAACCTGAAAGAGATGAAAGTTGATGAAAGTCAAAGTGGGGCTATCAATGTAGATAAACAACTGATCAATAGTAGTTGAAGTAGATGTAGACACCTCAAAGCCATATCACCTCAGTTTTTGCAGTAGAACAAACAACACGATATTCTGCCTTTGAGGAGGATAATGCAATAGTGGGTTGCTTTTTACTACTCAAGGAAATAGCACCAGAACCACGTGTAAACCAATAACATGCAGTCGATTGGTGAGTGTTAATATCACCAACCTAGTGAGAATCAGAATAGCCAACTAACCGATCCCCCTTCCACCAATAGAAGATACCCCGATCAAGAAAATTATTCAAATAGTGCAGGATGCACTGGCAGGTGGGATTTGTGAGGGTCAGCTGAAAATGAACTCAAGACACAAACAAAAAAGTAAACATCCAATCTAGAATGAGTAATCCAAATCAAAGATTTGACAATCTACCTTTATAGAGCATGATCACATGGTGGTGAAGCAAATCTTAGCATTAGGGTCCATCGAAGAAGAGATGGAACCATGCACCTTGAAATGCTATAAAATCTCCTTTGCAATACTTGCGTTGAGAGAGAAAAATACCCTGAGGAGTCTACCAAACTTCAAAACCAAGGAAAAATGAAGAACTCGAGGTTGATCAACTCAAACTCATGGCTAAGATCAGCCACCATGACAAACAAAATCCAACTCTTATGACTTCCTATAAAGATCAAGCCATCCACATACACAATGATAATGCCAAATAAGACCATCTTTAACAAATAAGACCATCTTTAACAAAAATGTAAAGATTGGAACATGAATGTGATCACCAAAGACCAACCACCAATGACCAATCTTCAGAAAGAAGGTGTCCACGCACTAGTACCACACACGATGAGCCTACTTCAATCCATATAGATCTTTACAAAGTTGGTACACAATATGCGCAACAACAATATCAAGTGGTTGCTCAACATAGACCTCCTCTTGAAGGTCACCATTAAGAAGAGCAGATTTGACATCCATCTATAAAATAGGCCACCCACCCATGATGGGTAAGAAGAGCCAAAATAATCCTAATGGTAGTAATCGACACTGTAGGAATAAAAGCCTCATCAAAATCAACACTAACTCTCTAGGAGTAGCCCTTCACAACAAGATGTTCTTCGTGTTTGTCTAAAGTTCCATCCTCATAATACTTGTTCTTATAGACCCAACGAACTTTGATTACCTTGCATTGAGGTGGACGTGGTACAAGAACCCAAGTACTATTGTGCTTAATGGAATCAAGCTCTGTCTGCATAGTAATAATCCAAGGTGGAGAAGAAAGTGTCTCCTCAGAGAGGAAGGCTCAGTAGAGGTGAAGGAAGAATGGTAGACATCAAGGCAAAATTCAGAAAGTGATTATCCTCAACAGCATGCTTTTAGACCGAGTAACATGATGAGAATGACTTTCACTAGATTTCGAAAATTGACGAAGGCCTGAATCTTTCATAGTCTCATATAACCAACGAGGAACCCTCTTGGTGAGGATCCTCCTCAATAACCTCTATATTTGAATCTAAAGAAGCCCCCTTTGAAACCAAAGGTGGTAGAGGAGCTGAGACAAGAGGCAGAGGAGCAGCCAAAGTAGAAGGCTGAGCGAAAGGAGAAGGACCCGGAGATGAAGTTGAAGGTAGAGGAAGAAGCTCACTCTTATAAGGTACATGAAGGACACTCATCAAAAATAACATCATAACATCATGATTGATGGTGGCTAGTAAGTTGTAGGTTGCAGGATCCCAAAGTTCATAGGCCTTGGATATAGAATTATACCCAAGGAAAATGTGCGGCATGGATTTAGAATCCAACTTAGAGTGATGCTCTTTAGTTACATGCACATAAGCCTTGCAACCAAATATTGGGAGATAAGCACAAGAGGTTTGATGCCCAATAATGCCTCATACGAGTTTTACCTATGGTACAACTGATGTAGGCAATCTATTCCAAATGTGAACTCCAATAGCTGATGCCTCAGCCTATAATTTCTTGGCCAAGCCACTATGCTCAAGTATAGTCCTCGACCCATCTCAATGACAGACTAATTCTTACATCCACAAAAAACCCATTCTAGGATGGAGGATAAGTTGTAGTAAACTAGCATCGCGAATGCAAAGATTCTTCAAATACTTGTCAAACTCATGTGAGAGAAACTCTCCCCCTTTATCAATACACAAAGATTTTGCCTTCTTGGAGTCCCATTGTTTTTCCCACTTTGACTTTCCAATCATGAAATATGGATAAAGATTGATCCTTAGACTGAAGAAAGAAAGCCCAAGTATACTTGGAGTAGTCAGGCGTCAACAATAATCATCATATGTAAAGAGCCTTATTCAAAGATTTTGTAGACATAGGACAACACAAGTCTACATGAACAAGCTCGAGTGGTTTGGTAGATATGTGCGATGCCTCCTTAGGGAAAGGTAATCGATGTTGCTTGCCATGGAGAAATGGTTGTGCACACACCAACTGGGGTACTGATGGATGATTAAGCATCAACCAAACCATGTTTATATGCCTATTGCAAATAAAAGAAGCTCAAGTGGCAAAAGCATGCATGCCATAACACAGAATCTGTAGACGTAGAATGCAAGGCCAAAGTAGAGGTGCACAAAATAGGAATTGTAAGATTCCTCCCCCAACCCCTTTTTTGATGTCTAGTATCTTCCCCTGTAATCAACCCTCTTCAGAAATATAAAGACCTTGTTTCTATCTGTTTTAGCCTAGAGAGAGAAAAATATTCTAGAGAGAGAATATTCAGATTTTGAATATTTTTGGATAGAAAAATATCTCTTATAATTCAGATGAGTTCCCCTGAAATAGAAATTCAAAAAGAATTTTCCAATGTGCAATTGGAATTAATTGGAAATAGGTATAAAGAACCTTAGTCTAAGGGTCTAGATTTTCAGAAATCTTTAGACTATGGTCCAATTAAGGTTCCTATGGGCCAATAGCATCAATCCATGTGTAGGGAAGAGATAAATCAAAATTTGTAAAAAAGAAGATACCCAAAAATGAGTAAATGCTCACATAAGGTGAAGAGTTGAAAATGTACAAGGTTTATTAGTAAAAAACTATGAGCAATATTAAAAATATGAGATATTTTGGGTATCCAAAAATGAGTAAATGCTCACATAAGATGAAGAGTTGAAAATGTACAAGGTTTATTAGTAAAAAACTATGAGCAATATTAAAATGATGCCATTATGACACATATGTAAGGAAGGGGAATTCTTTAAAGGAGGTGCATATTTCACATAAGATGAAGAGTTGAAAATGTACAAGGTTTACTAGTAAAAAAACTATGAGCAATTTTAAAATGATTCCATTATGACACATATGTAAGGAAGGGGAATTCTTTAAAGGAGGTGCATATTTCACATAAGATGAAGAGTTGAAAATGTACAAGGTTTATTAGTAAAAAAAAACTATGAGCAATATTAAAATGATTCCATTATGACACATATGTAAGGAAGGGGAGTTCTTTAAAGGAGGTGCATATTTCACATGCTTGAATGAGTTTTAAACTCATAAAAATTGAGATATTTCATCTCTCCTCTCTCCTCATTCAAGTCTAGTTCCAAAAAGTTAGCTTAACTAACCTAAAAATGGTCAAAAATTGACCAAACTGATTTAGAAAATTCTAGAATCAGTTTGTTTGGTTAGGAGCTCAATTTTTCCTATAAATAGAAGCCTCCCCCTTGTTGAAAAATAGTTAGTGTTTATGCATCGTTACTCTACTCCACCTAAGCCAAGAACTGTGAATTCATTTAATAATTCACTAGTTTTTGGAGCTTCCCTCTTTCTTCAATCCCCATTAGTGGCTCCATCAACATACTTAACCAATTGATTGGTTGGGGGCCTCTACCGTGAACAAAGAATCAAGCAAGTTGTAAGGTAATTAGTGAATATTGATCTTTCTATAATTTCTCAATGTTTCTCTCTTCTCAACCCCTCTCAAGCTTGAGAAGTTTAATTGGTATGGTTTTTTTTTAAATACTATTGAAGTTTGAATAGTAGTGAAGAGTTACATAAGTTAATAAATGCTATTGAAGTTAATTTTCATTTATGTTTAAATTCTAATGATTTTTATGTAAACTCTCTCTCTCACTCAAGAAATGGTCATACTCATGACCCGTTCTCAATCCAAATCAAGCTTTTCATAAAGCTTTTCCTTAACCCAAGATTAAGCTATGCTTGAGGCCAATTTAATGGCTTTTTTCTATGCTTTTAGTTTATGCATATTGATGATTCAATCCACTATAGATTAATGATCCAATTAGAGATCATTTTAATTATTTCCTTAATGATAAGCTTTATCCCTTAGAAAAAATTGAGATTTATCAGTCATAGCAGCGGAGCTATGGCAAAATTTTTATAAAAATTATGCATAAAATAATTTCATTCAAAGCATAAAAAGAGGACTTCCTACCATATTCTAGGAATTATCATCCTAGATTAATTGAAAGAATTTCATTATAATCATGGAGAAATTGAATTTTAATATCATGCATAAAGGATAATTTTTTTATATCAAAAGTGTTACTTTTATCATTTTTAATTTTCATGCATAGAAGTATGCATAAAGGAAAAATTTTTATATCAAAAGTGTTACTTTTATCATTTTTTTAATTTTTCATGCATAGAAGTATGCATAAAGGAAAAATTTTATATCAAAAGTGATACTTTTATCATTTTTAATTTTCATGCATAGAAGTATGCATAAAGGATAATTTTTTATATTAAAAGTGTTATTTTTATCATTTTTAATTTTCATGCATAGAAGGATGCATAAAGGAAAATTTTTTATATCAAAAGTGTTACTTTTATCATTTTTAATTTTCATACATAGAAGTATGCATAAAGGATAATTTTTTTTATATCAAAAGTGTTACTTTTATCATATTGGATTTCATGCATAGAGGTATGCATAAAAGTTGAATATTTTATTATAAAAGTGTTACTTTTAGCATAATTGAATTTCATGCATAGAGGTATGCATAAAAGATATGGGAAGTGATAAGATATGTATGTATGCATGTGGATGTGGATATGGATGTGTATGTATGAATGTGGATATGGGATGTGGATGTATAAATGAGGATGTGAAAATGGAGATAAGCATGTAGATGTGGATGCATGAATGTGGATGTATGGATGTGAATGAGGATATAGATGTGGATGTATGGATGTGAATGTGCATGTAGATATGGATGTATATATGTGAATGGGAATGTGGATGTGGATGTATGTATGCATGTGGATGTGGATATGGATGTGTATGTATGAATGTGGATATGGGATGTGGATGTATAAATGAGGATGTGAAAATGGAGATAAGCATGTAGATGTGGATGCATGAATGTGGATGTATGGATGTGAATGAGGATATAGATGTGGATGTATGGATGTGAATGTGCATGTAGATATGGATGTATATATGTGAATGGGAATGTGGATGTGGATGTATGTATGCATGTGGATGTGGATATGGATGTGTATGTATGAATGTGGATATGGGATGTGGATGTATAAATGAGGATGTGAAAATGGAGATAAGCATGTAGATGTGGATGCATGAATGTGGATGTATGGATGTGAATGAGGATATAGATGTGGATGTATGGATGTGAATGTGCATGTAGATATGGATGTATATATGTGAATGGGAATGTGGATGTGGATGTATGTATGCATGTGGATGTGGATATGGATGTGTATGTATGAATGTGGATATGGGATGTGGATGTATAAATGAGGATGTGAAAATGGAGATAAGCATGTAGATGTGGATGTATGGATGTGAATGTGGGTGTGGATGTGGATGTATGAATGTGGATGTATAGATGTGAATGAGGATGTGGATGTGGATGCATGGATGTAAATGTGGATTTGTATGTATGGATGTAGGCATGTAGATGTGGATGCATGAATGTGGATGTATGGATGTGAATGAGGATATAGATGTGGATGTATGGATGTGAATGTGCATGTAGATATGGATGTATAGATGTGAATGAGAATGTGGATGTGGATGTGGATGTATGTATGTATGTATGTGGATGTGGATGTATGAATGAGGACGTGATAATGAATGTATGCATGTGGATGTGGATATGGATGTGTATGTATGAATGCGGATATGGATGTGGATATGGATGTGTATGTATGAATGTGGATATGGGATGTGGATGTATAAATGAGGATGTGAAAATGGAGATAAGCATGTAGATGTGGATGTATGGATGTGAATGTGGATGTGGATGTGGATGTATGGATGTGGATATGGATGTGAATATATGATATGTGATGTGAAGGAATCTGAAGTGAAGAGATGGAAAATGATATGATTGGATGAGTACACATATAAATGAAATGTGGAATAAGTAATGTGGATTGCATGAGGGATAATGTGGAAAAATGAGAGTTAATATAGAAATTGTATTTGTAAACTGTTTGTAAATGCTGTTTGTAAATGGCTGTTTTATGTCAAGAATGCTGGGAAAGCATTTTGACCGTCTTGTGATTAAGGTCGTGGAGACCTAACTGATAAAGTTGCAACTGCTGACGGAGAGTCAATGGAGGACGTCTCGCGTAGCAAGGTCGGCCGAGGTCTTGACCAGCCTCGGTTCGATTAAAATGGTGAGCTTCCGGTACGGTGGATGAGGGACCAAGGAAGCGGCCTATGAGTGAAGCGCTAGGTCACCTGCGAAGGATCCTAGAGGGTGCTGACCATACGGTGCTCGGGCTCTGGGTTGCCCAGGATACCCACGCGTGCGTCGAGGAAGATATTGGAACAAGGAGTAAGAGTTGTTTTCTGGAACCGGGCATGGATCTGGTTGACTGACCTTGCTGGTCCTCAACGGATGAGTCCATGGCTCTTTTATATGGATCTGTTGGTTGATCTTGCTGATCTTCAACGAGAGTCCATCTTGATAAGTGATTATATTGTTGAGTATTATGGGCTAGGAACTATTGAAACGGCCCCTGTGTGGACAGGTGGTGAGCGTTCTAGTTGCCAATGATGCCATAGATACTCTGATGAAGGAATGATGGGAAATTATGAATCAACTGGATAATTTGGGAGATTGTGATCAGTGGTACTATGGTTTCATTAAAGGATTGTTTTAAAGTTAGCTAATGCTAAGAAAAAGGCAATTTTCATATTGGGTGTGTAAGTGGTGTGGCTAGTTTTATGTTTGCATGAAATTCCGGCTAGGGGGCCTTGGAACTCTTTTCCTTGGTACCCGGGACAAAACCTAACCAAATTCCAAATTGGATCCCATCACTACAGTGGTTGGGTGGTTGGCTAACCCATGGGATCGGATGGGGTTAGGCTGGACTGATGGATCCGTAAATCGAGACTCAACTTTTGTTATTACGATAGATAAAGTAAATCCCGGATAGTAATTGTTCTATGGATAGGAATCAACGGCTGTGCCTCCTTGGTGGGGAAAAAAGCGTTGATCCCAATGATCCAAGTGCAAGTTTCTTCCTTGATCTGACCAAGTATCTTTATAGATGCAGTCGGATCTGTTTGATCAGTAAGAGTTTTGACTACGTTAGAGTAAAAATTATCCTGGTGGAATCGCCCGTGCTTTTCGGATAAGGGAAGTTTTTCCGGGTCTGGTTTTGGAAAAACCGACGGATTAGTCTTTTGTCCGGATATCCGTGGACGAGGCCCCGAGTGTGGGACCCTGCCTCGCGCAAGAAGTGCTACTTCCGCTGCTAGTACCCCGAATCCGTTGCGCGGTGGGAACAGGGATCTCACAGTTGGTATCAGAGCATTTGGTTAATAAAGATCAACTGAGAAGACAAATATGTCAAAAATTTTATCAAGAAGCACAAAAAGGTTGTAATTGTGTGATATAATTCATACAATTTGATATTCAAACTGAAATTCGTAATTTGATAATTGGGTCTTCAGATGGAAGTACCGCAATTATATAGAATCCCTGACTTGCTTGAGGCCTAGACATGATGGTATTTACCTTATAATTCCAAGAGCCACGACTACCCATATATACCGAGAGTATACTGCAGCTCTTTACTGACAGTATATACGAGTAAATCTAAGACTTGAAATTATAAGCGTTAATGCTATCCAGATGATGAATTCGAATGTGGTTGATATGATTTTTAATTCTGTTTGAGAATTGATGAATTGAATTGGATTCTGATTGAAAATTCTGATTGAAAAATGATGATTTCTGAAATTAGTTGAAATATAAAAATCTGAACAAAACCACAATGAGGATGAATGGGACGAGTCCCAGTGATGATATTCATAACTGGAATGATGATAATGAATTCAGCAAATCACTATGAGATTAGTGGGTTGTGCTGTCAAATTGTTACTGTTAACACTTGATCAGTAGATCAAGTTAAGGGATGACAAATTGAGAACTTGCTTGACTGAAATTCCCGTGGAGGAATGTTCAGAAGGAAATTTTTCGGTCTAATGGACCATTATCATGTTAAAGATATGAATGATATGATCTGAATATTAATGATGAGTTCTATATAAGGGATATTTATCCCAGCGTTCTGCTGGGTTGACCAGAATATAAGGAACCCCAAAATAAAATTGGATGTTAAGAAAAAGAGTTGTCCTCTACCTTGCGAGATGAGGACATCTCGCACTTTTTAAGTGGGGTAGAATGTAAGATTCCTCCCCAGCCTTCGAGGTATACAGGAGTAAGAATCTCCCTTTCTGATCTTATAATTATTCCCTCTCTAAAATAAAAGAAAGTTCTGTTTAACAAAGGAAGACCCTTTTCCTAGAATACTTCTCAAGAGTCCCACCTGTTTTAAGGATTCAGAACAATGAGTTCAGAAGTGAGAATCGATGTTTTGGATATCAAGGTTTTGGTCTTCATTCGAGTACGGCCCAAAAGAAGTTCTTTATCTCTTGGGGAGTATATGAAGTTATCCCCCAGATATTGTGAGCCTTATATCTGAATTCAATGAAAGTAGGTGACTTAGCCTACAAGCTTCTTTTATCTCTTCATCTCAAAATTCTTAATGCCTTCTATAGAAAAATGTGTCAAACCCAAATCATGGAAAGACGGTAAAACTTCAGTGGCAAGTTACCGTTGGCTTCTAAGTTACGCTAGCTCCTTCCTTTATATAAGTCGTAACTTTTACTTGTCGCTCACAGTAATCTTACTTCCATCGATCTTCCTTCTTTCTTAATTTCCTTCATGGCTTGGCAACAGGAATTAGTTTTATCCATAATGATTCCTCACCTTCAAGACGCAAGTGAGTCTGTGAAGAAGGATTTTATAGAACAGTATGAGCGCTCACTTTTTTCTCACCTAGGAACTTCTGTAGCGCAGACCAAATGGCGGACCTATCAAGACATAACTAGGGTAACACCCTGGGGTAAGCAACAATGTCCGCTTGGCCATGGTTATTGAAGCTTTGGGTTTGGGTCCCCGATACTACTGCGTCATGAGATCAAGGCATCCTGGGTTTTCTGAGCGGGTCTTCTTACTGGCGTGTTTTCTTCCTCATGAGAAGATATGCCTTTACCCCGTTTTTGGCTTGCCTCTCAGAGGTCCTTTTGTTAGAACACCTCATACCACTGAGATAGGCGCAGCAATAACCCACAGAATCATTCCCATAGATGAGTTACCTTATACTTGTGCAGCTTGTGAGGACTGCTTTTGTGATCATATGATGGACAGGCTTATGGAAGTGTAAAGAGTTCTTCTATCTTTACTGTATAAGTTCCGAGAATGAATAAAGTTTAAATCTTGTTCTTATTTTGAATCTTGCTCTCTTTAAGACGTTTCTTGGTGGTTAATCTTGATTAAAGTTTTTCTCTAAGTCTCATATTCGTGAATCTTGCGAAATTATCACAAGTTGCGAGATGAGGACATCTCGCGTTTTTTAAGTGGGGTAGAATGTAAGATTCCTCCCCCAACCCCTTTTTTGATGTCTAGTATCTTCCCCTGTAATCAACCCTCTTCAGAAATATAAAGACCTTGTTTCTATCTGTTTTAGCCTAGAGAGAGAAAAATATTCTAGAGAGAGAATATTCAGATTTTGAATATTTTTGGATAGAAAAATATCTCTTATAATTCAGATGAGTTCCCCTGAAATAGAAATTCAAAAAGAATTTTCCAATGTGCAATTGGAATTAATTGGAAATAGGTATAAAGAACCTTAGTCTAAGGGTCTAGATTTTCAGAAATCTTTAGACTATGGTCCAATTAAGGTTCCTATGGGCCAATAGCATCAATCCATGTGTAGGGAAGAGATAAATCGAAATTTGTAAAAAAGAAGATACCCAAAAATGAGTAAATGCTCACATAAGGTGAAGAGTTGAAAATGTACAAGGTTTATTAGTAAAAAACTATGAGCAATATTAAAAATATGAGATATTTTGGGTATCCAAAAATGAGTAAATGCTCACATAAGATGAAGAGTTGAAAATGTACAAGGTTTATTAGTAAAAAACTATGAGCAATATTAAAATGATGCCATTATGACACATATGTAAGGAAGGGGAATTCTTTAAAGGAGGTGCATATTTCACATAAGATGAAGAGTTGAAAATGTACAAGGTTTACTAGTAAAAAAACTATGAGCAATTTTAAAATGATTCCATTATGACACATATGTAAGGAAGGGGAATTCTTTAAAGGAGGTGCATATTTCACATAAGATGAAGAGTTGAAAATGTACAAGGTTTATTAGTAAAAAAAAACTATGAGCAATATTAAAATGATTCCATTATGACACATATATAAGGAAGGGGAGTTCTTTAAAGGAGGTGCATATTTCACATGCTTGAATGAGTTTTAAACTCATAAAAATTGAGATATTTCATCTCTCCTCTCTCCTCATTCAAGTCTAGTTCCAAAAAGTTAGCTTAACTGACCTAAAAATGGTCAAAAATTGACCAAACTGATTTAGAAAATTCTAGAATCAGTTTGTTTGGTTAGGAGCTCAATTTTTCCTATAAATAGAAGCCTCCCCCTTGTTGAAAAATAGTTAGTGTTTATGCATCGTTACTCTACTCCACCTAAGCCAAGAACTGTGAATTCATTTAATAATTCACTAGTTTTTGGAGCTTCCCTCTTTCTTCAATCCCCATTAGTGGCTCCATCAACATACTTAACCAATTGATTGGTTGGGGGCCTCTACCGTGAACAAAGAATCAAGCAAGTTGTAAGGTAATTAGTGAATATTGATCTTTCTATAATTTCTCAATGTTTCTCTCTTCTCAACCCCTCTCAAGCTTGAGAAGTTTAATTGGTATGGTTTTTTTTTAAATACTATTGAAGTTTGAATAGTAGTGAAGAGTTACATAAGTTAATAAATGCTATTGAAGTTAATTTTCATTTATGTTTAAATTCTAATGATTTTTATGTAAACTCTCTCTCTCACTCAAGAAATGGTCATACTCATGACCCGTTCTCAATCCAAATCAAGCTTTTCATAAAGCTTTTCCTTAACCCAAGATTAAGCTATGCTTGAGGCCAATTTAATGGCTTTTTTCTATGCTTTTAGTTTATGCATATTGATGATTCAATCCACTATAGATTAATGATCCAATTAGAGATCATTTTAATTATTTCCTTAATGATAAGCTTTATCCCTTAGAAAAAATTGAGATTTATCAGTCATAGCAGCGGAGCTATGGCAAAATTTTTATAAAAATTATGCATAAAATAATTTCATTCAAAGCATAAAAAGAGGACTTCCTACCATATTCTAGGAATTATCATCCTAGATTAATTGAAAGAATTTCATTATAATCATGGAGAAATTAAATTTTAATATCATGCATAAAGGATAATTTTTTTATATCAAAAGTGTTACTTTTATCATTTTTAATTTTCATGCATAGAAGTATGCATAAAGGAAAAATTTTTATATCAAAAGTGTTACTTTTATCATTTTTTTAATTTTTCATGCATAGAAGTATGCATAAAGGAAAAATTTTATATCAAAAGTGATACTTTTATCATTTTTAATTTTCATGCATAGAAGTATGCATAAAGGATAATTTTTTATATTAAAAGTGTTATTTTTATCATTTTTAATTTTCATGCATAGAAGGATGCATAAAGGAAAATTTTTTATATCAAAAGTGTTACTTTTATCATTTTTAATTTTCATACATAGAAGTATGCATAAAGGATAATTTTTTTTATATCAAAAGTGTTACTTTTATCATATTGGATTTCATGCATAGAGGTATGCATAAAAGTTGAATATTTTATTATAAAAGTGTTACTTTTAGCATAATTGAATTTCATGCATAGAGGTATGCATAAAAGATATGGGAAGTGATAAGATATGTATGTATGCATGTGGATGTGGATATGGATGTGTATGTATGAATGTGGATATGGGATGTGGATGTATAAATGAGGATGTGAAAATGGAGATAAGCATGTAGATGTGGATGCATGAATGTGGATGTATGGATGTGAATGAGGATATAGATGTGGATGTATGGATGTGAATGTGCATGTAGATATGGATGTATATATGTGAATGGGAATGTGGATGTGGATGTATGTATGCATGTGGATGTGGATATGGATGTGTATGTATGAATGTGGATATGGGATGTGGATGTATAAATGAGGATGTGAAAATGGAGATAAGCATGTAGATGTGGATGCATGAATGTGGATGTATGGATGTGAATGAGGATATAGATGTGGATGTATGGATGTGAATGTGCATGTAGATATGGATGTATATATGTGAATGGGAATGTGGATGTGGATGTATGTATGCATGTGGATGTGGATATGGATGTGTATGTATGAATGTGGATATGGGATGTGGATGTATAAATGAGGATGTGAAAATGGAGATAAGCATGTAGATGTGGATGCATGAATGTGGATGTATGGATGTGAATGAGGATATAGATGTGGATGTATGGATGTGAATGTGCATGTAGATATGGATGTATATATGTGAATGGGAATGTGGATGTGGATGTATGTATGCATGTGGATGTGGATATGGATGTGTATGTATGAATGTGGATATGGGATGTGGATGTATAAATGAGGATGTGAAAATGGAGATAAGCATGTAGATGTGGATGTATGGATGTGAATGTGGGTGTGGATGTGGATGTATGAATGTGGATGTATGGATGTGAATGAGGATGTGGATGTGGATGCATGGATGTAAATGTGGATTTGTATGTATGGATGTAGGCATGTAGATGTGGATGCATGAATGTGGATGTATGGATGTGAATGAGGATATAGATGTGGATGTATGGATGTGAATGTGCATGTAGATATGGATGTATAGATGTGAATGAGAATGTGGATGTGGATGTGGATGTATGTATGTATGTATGTGGATGTGGATGTATGAATGAGGACGTGATAATGAATGTATGCATGTGGATGTGGATATGGATGTGTATATATGAATGCGGATATGGATGTGGATATGGATGTGTATGTATGAATGTGGATATGGGATGTGGATGTATAAATGAGGATGTGAAAATGGAGATAAGCATGTAGATGTGGATGTATGGATGTGAATGTGGATGTGGATGTGGATGTATGGATGTGGATATGGATGTGAATATATGATATGTGATGTGAAGGAATCTGAAGTGAAGAGATGGAAAATGATATGATTGGATGAGTACACATATAAATGAAATGTGGAATAAGTAATGTGGATTGCATGAGGGATAATGTGGAAAAATGAGAGTTAATATAGAAATTGTATTTGTAAACTGTTTGTAAATGCTGTTTGTAAATGGCTGTTTTATGTCAAGAATGCTGGGAAAGCATTTTGACCGTCTTGTGATTAAGGTCGTGGAGACCTAACTGATAAAGTTGCAACTGCTGACGGAGAGTCAATGGAGGACGTCTCGCGTAGCAAGGTCGGCCGAGGTCTTGACCAGCCTCGGTTCGATTAAAATGGTGAGCTTCCGGTACGGTGGATGAGGGACCAAGGAAGCGGCCTATGAGTGAAGCGCTAGGTCACCTGCGAAGGATCCTAGAGGGTGCTGACCATACGGTGCTCGGGCTCTGGGTCGCCCAGGATACCCACGCGTGCGTCGAGGAAGATATTGGAACAAGGAGTAAGAGTTGTTTTCTGGAACCGGGCATGGATCTGGTTGACTGACCTTGCTGGTCCTCAACGGATGAGTCCATGGCTCTTTTATATGGATCTGTTGGTTGATCTTGCTGATCTTCAACGAGAGTCCATCTTGATAAGTGATTATATTGTTGAGTATTATGGGCTAGGAACTATTGAAACGGCCCCTGTGTGGACAGGTGGTGAGCGTTCTAGTTGCCAATGATGCCATAGATACTCTGATGAAGGAATGATGGGAAATTATGAATCAACTGGATAATTTGGGAGATTGTGATCAGTGGTACTATGGTTTCATTAAAGGATTGTTTTAAAGTTAGCTGATGCTAAGAAAAAGGCAATTTTCATATTGGGTGTGTAAGTGGTGTGGCTAGTTTTATGTTTGCATGAAATTCCGGCTAGGGGGCCTTGGAACTCTTTTCCTTGGTACCCGGGACAAAACCTAACCAAATTCCAAATTGGATCCCATCACTACAGTGGTTGGGTGGTTGGCTAACCCATGGGATCGGATGGGGTTAGGCTGGACTGATGGATCCGTAAATCGAGACTCAACTTCTGTTATTACGATAGATAAAGTAAATCCCGGATAGTAATTGTTCTATGGATAGGAATCAACGGCTGTGCCTCCTTGGTGGGGAAAAAAGCGTTGATCCCAATGATCCAAGTGCAAGTTTCTTCCTTGATCTGACCAAGTATCTTTATAGATGCAGTCGGATCTGTTTGATCAGTAAGAGTTTTGACTACGTTAGAGTAAAAATTATCCTGGTGGAATCGCCCGTGCTTTCCGGATAAGGGAAGTTTTTCCGGGTCTGGTTTTGGAAAAACCGACGGATTAGTCTTTTGTCCGGATATCCGTGGACGAGGCCCCGAGTGTGGGACCCTGCCTTGCGCAAGAAGTGCTACTTCCGCTGCTAGTACCCCGAATCCGTTGCGCGGTGGGAACAGGGATCTCACAGTTGGTATAGTTCCCCTGAAATAGAAATTCAAAAAGAATTTTCCAATGTGCAATTGGAATTAATTGGAAATAGGTATAAAGAACCTTAGTCTAAGGGTCTAGATTTTCAGAAATCTTTAGACTATGGTCCAATTAAGGTTCCTATGGGCCAATAGCATCAATCCATGTGTAGGGAAGAGATAAATCCAAATTTGTAAAAAAGAAGATACCCAAAAATGAGTAAATGCTCACATAAGGTGAAGAGTTGAAAATGTACAAGGTTTATTAGTAAAAAACTATGAGCAATATTAAAAATATGAGATATTTTGGGTATCCAAAAATATTCAAAATCTGAATATTCTCTCTCTAGAATATTTTTCTCTCTCTAGGCTAAAACAGATAGAAACAAGGTCTTTATATTTCTGAAGAGGGTTGATTACAGGGGAAGATACTAGACATCAAAAAAGGGGTTGGGGGAGGAATCTTACATTCTACCCCACTTAAAAAACGCGAGATGTCCTCATCTCGCAACTTGTGATAATTTCGCAAGATTCACGAATATGAGACTTAGAGAAAAACTTTAATCAAGATTAACCACCAAGAAACGTCTTAAAGAGAGCAAGATTCAAAATAAGAACAAGATTTAAACTTTATTCATTCTCGGAACTTATACAGTAAAGATAGAAGAACTCTTTACACTTCCATAAGCCCGTCCATCATATGATCACAAAAGCAGTCCTCACAAGCTGCACAAGTATAAGGTAACTCATCTATGGGAATGATTCTGTGGGTTATTGCTGCGCCTATCTCAGTGGTATGAGGTGTTCTAACAAAAGGACCTCTGAGAGGCAAGCCAAAAACGGGGTAAAGGCATATCTTCTCATGAGGAAGAAAACACGCCAGTAAGAAGACCCGCTCAGAAAACCCAGGATGCCTTGATCTCATGACGCAGTAGTATCGGGGACCCAAACCCAAAGCTTCAATAACCATGGCCAAGCGGACATTGTTACGAAAGTGCTGCTGACCCCAGGGTGTTACCCTAGTTATGTCTTGATAGGTCCGCCATTTGGTCTGCGCTACAGAAGTTCCTAGGTGAGGAAAAAGTGAGCGCTCATACTGTTCTATAAAATCCTTCTTCACAGACTCACTTGCGTCTTGAAGGTGAGGAATCATTATGGATAAAACTAATTCCTGTTGCCAAGCCATGAAGGGAATTAAGAAAGAAGGAAGATCGATGGAAGTAAGATTACTGTGAGCGACAAGTAAAAGTTACGACTTATATAAAGGAAGGAGCTAGCGTAACTTAGAAGCCAACGGTAACTTGCCACTGAAGTTTTACCGTCTTTCCATGATTTGGGTTTGACACATTTTTCTATAGAAGGCATTAAGAATTTTGAGATGAAGAGATAAAAGAAGCTTGTAGGCTAAGTCACCTACTTTCATTGAATTCAGATATAAGGCTCACAATATCTGGGGGGATAACTTCATATACTCCCCAAGAGATAAAGAACTTCTTTTGGGCCGTACTCGAATGAAGACCAAAACCTTGATATCCAAAACATCGATTCTCACTTCTGAACTCATTGTTCTGAATCCTTAAAACAGGTGGGACTCTTGAGAAGTATTCTAGGAAAAGGGTCTTCCTTTGTTAAACAGAACTTTCTTTTATTTTAGAGAGGGAATAATTATAAGATCAAAAAGGGAGATTCTTACTCCTGTATACCTCGAAGGCTGAGGAGGAATCTTACAGGAATAGTACCAGCACCTTTGATGGAAATTGTAAAAGAGTCATCGAGACTGATGTCCCCTGGTTGCTTAGAGAAGGAAGAACACCAATCATGATGATTAGTGTGTGAGAAGTTGTGCTACTATCTATAATCCAAGCATGAAACCTGAAAGAGATGAAAGTTGATGAAAGTCAAAGTGGGGCTATCAATGTAGATAAACAACTGATCAATAGTAGTTGAAGTAGATGTAGACACCTCAAAGCCATATCACCTCAGTTTTTGCAGTAGAACAAACAACACGATATTCTGCCTTTGAGGAGGATAATGCAATAGTGGGTTGCTTTTTACTACTCAAGGAAATAGCACCAGAACCACGTGTAAACCAATAACATGCAGTCGATTGGTGAGTGTTAATATCACCAACCTAGTGAGAATCAGAATAGCCAACTAACCGATCCCCCTTCCACCAATAGAAGATACCCCGATCAAGAAAATTATTCAAATAGTGCAGGATGCACTGGCAGGTGGGATTTGTGAGGGTCAGCTGAAAATGAACTCAAGACACAAACAAAAAAGTAAACATCCAATCTAGAATGAGTAATCCAAATCAAAGATTTGACAATCTACCTTTATAGAGCATGATCACATGGTGGTGAAGCAAATCTTAGCATTAGGGTCCATCGAAGAAGAGATGGAACCATGCACCTTGAAATGCTATAAAATCTCCTTTGCAATACTTGCGTTGAGAGAGAAAAATACCCTGAGGAGTCTACCAAACTTCAAAACCAAGGAAAAATGAAGAACTCGAGGTTGATCAACTCAAACTCATGGCTAAGATCAGCCACCATGACAAACAAAATCCAACTCTTAGGACTTCCTATAAAGATCAAGCCATCCACATACACAATGATAATGCCAAATAAGACCATCTTTAACAAATAAGACCATCTTTAACAAAAATGTAAAGATTGGAACATGAATGTGATCACCAAAGACCAACCACCAATGACCAATCTTCAGAAAGAAGGTGTCGATGCACTAGTACCACACACGATGAGCCTACTTCAATCCATATAGATCTTTACAAAGTTGGTACACAATATGCGCAACAACAATATCAAGTGGTTGCTCAACATAGACCTCCTCTTGAAGGTCACCATTAAGAAGAGCAGATTTGACATCCATCTATAAAATAGGCCACCCACCCATGATGGGTAAGAAGAGCCAAAATAATCCTAATGGTAGTAATCGACACTGTAGGAATAAAAGCCTCATCAAAATCAACACTAACTCTCTAGGAGTAGCCCTTCACAACAAGATGTTCTTCGTGTTTGTCTAAAGTTCCATCCTCATAATACTTGTTCTTATAGACCCAACGAACTTTGATTACCTTGCATTGAGGTGGACGTGGTACAAGAACCCAAGTACTATTGTGCTTAATGGAATCAAGCTCTGTCTGCATAGTAATAATCCAAGGTGGAGAAGAAAGTGTCTCCTCAGAGAGGAAGGCTCAGTAGAGGTGAAGGAAGAATGGTAGACATCAAGGCAAAATTCAGAAAGTGATTATCCTCAACAGCATGCTTTTAGACCGAGTAACATGATGAGAATGACTTTCACTAGATTTCGGAAATTGACGAAGGCCTGAATCTTTCATAGTCTCATATAACCAACGAGGAACCCTCTTGGTGAGGATCCTCCTCAATAACCTCTATATTTGAATCTAAAGAAGCCCCCTTTGAAACCAAAGGTGGTAGAGGAGCTGAGACAAGAGGCAGAGGAGCAGCCAAAGTAGAAGGCTGAGCTAAAGGAGAAGGACCCGGAGATGAAGTTGAAGGTAGAGGAAGAAGCTCACTCTTATAAGGTACATGAAGGACACTCATCAAAAATAACATCATAACATCATGATTGATGGTGGCTAGTAAGTTGTAGTTGCAGGATCCCAAAGTTCATAGGCCTTGGATATAGAATTATACCCAAGGAAAATGTGCGGCATGGATTTAGAATCCAACTTAGAGTGATGCTCTTTAGTTACATGCACATAAGCCTTGCAACCAAATATTGGGAGATAAGCACAAGAGGGTTTGATGCCCAATAATGCCTCATACGAGTTTTACCTATGGTACAACTGATGTAGGCAATCTATTCCAAATGTGAACTCCAATAGCTGATGCCTCAGCCTATAATTTCTTGGCCAAGCCACTATGCTCAAGTATAGTCCTCGACCCATCTCAATGACAGACTAATTCTTACATCCACAAAAAACCCATTCTAGGATGGAGGATAAGTTGTAGTAAACTAGCATCGCGAATGCAAAGATTCTTCAAATACTTGTCAAACTCATGTGAGAGAAACTCTCCCCTTTATCAATACACAAAGATTTTGCCTTCTTGGAGTCCCTTTGTTTTTCCCACTTTGACTTTCCAATCATGAAATATGGATAAAGATTGATCCTTAGACTGAAGAAAGAAAGCCCAAGTATACTTGGAGTAGTCAGGCGTCAACAATAATCATCATATGTAAAGAGCCTTATTCAAAGATTTTGTAGACATAGGACAACACAAGTCTACCTGAACAAGCTCAAGTGGTTTGGTAGATATGTGCGATGCCTCCTTAGGGAAAGGTAATCGATGTTGCTTGCCATGGAGAAATGGTTGTGCACACACCAACTGGGGTACTGATGGATGATTAAGCATCAACCAAACCATGTTTATATGCCTATTGCAAATAAAAGAAGCTCAAGTGGCAAAAGCATGCATGCCATAACACAGAATCTGTAGACGTAGAATGCAAGGCCAAAGTAGAGGTGCATAAAATAGGAATAGTACCAGCACCTTTGATGGAAATTGTAAAAGAGTCATCGAGACTGATGTCCCCTGGTTGCTTAGAGAAGGAAGAACACCAATCATGATGATTAGTGTGTGAGAAGTTGTGCTACTATCTATAATCCAAGCATGAAACCTGAAAGAGATGAAAGTTGATGAAAGTCAAAGTGGGGCTATCAATGTAGATAAACAACTGATCAATAGTAGTTGAAGTAGATGCAGACACCTCAAAGCCATATCACCTCAGTTTTTGCAGTAGAACAAACAACACGATATTCTGCCTTTGAGGAGGATAATGCAATAGTGGGTTGCTTTTTACTACTCAAGAAAATAGCACCAGAACCACGTGTAAACCAATAACATGCAGTCGATTGGTGAGTGTTAATATCACCAACCTAGTGAGAATCAGAATAGCCAACTAACCGATCGCCCTTCCACCAATAGAAGATACCCCGATCAAGAAAATTATTCAAATAGTGCAGGATGCACTGGCAGGTGGGATTTGTGAGGGTCAGCTGAAAATGAACTCAAGACACAAACAAAAAAGTAAACATCCAATCTAGAATGAGTAATCCAAATCAAAGATTTGACAATCTACCTTTATAGAGCATGATCACATGGTGGTGAAGCAAATCTTAGCATTAGGGTCTATCGAAGAAGAGATGGAACCATGCACCTTGAAATGCTATAAAATCTCCTTTGCAATACTTGCGTTGAGAGAGAAAAATACCCTGAGGAGTCTACCAAACTTCAAAACCAAGGAAAAATGAAGAACTCAAGGTTGATCAACTCAAACTCATGGCTAAGATCAGCCACCATGACAAACAAAATCCAACTCTTATGACTTCCTATAAAGATCAAGCCATCCACATACACAATGATAATGCCAAATAAGACCATCTTTAACAAATAAGACCATCTTTAACAAAAATGTAAAGATTGGAACATGAATGTGATCACCAAAGACCAACCACCAATGACCAATCTTCAGAAAGAAGGTGTCGATGCACTAGTACCACACACGATGAGCCTACTTCAATCCATATAGATCTTTACAAAGTTGGTACACAATATGCGCAACAACAATATCAAGTGGTTGCTCAACATAGACCTCCTCTTGAAGGTCACCATTAAGAAGAGCAGATTTGACATCCATCTATAAAATAGGCCACCCACCCATGATGGGTAAGAAGAGCCAAAATAATCCTAATGGTAGTAATCGACACTGTAGGAATAAAAGCCTCATCAAAATCAACACTAACTCTCTAGGAGTAGCCCTTCACAACAAGATGTTCTTCGTGTTTGTCTAAAGTTCCATCCTCATAATACTTGTTCTTATAGACCCAACGAACTTTGATTACCTTGCATTGAGGTGGACGTGGTACAAGAACCCAAGTACTATTGTGCTTAATGGAATCAAGCTCTGTCTGCATAGTAATAATCCAAGGTGGAGAAGAAAGTGTCTCCTCAGAGAGGAAGGCTCAGTAGAGGTGAAGGAAGAATGGTAGACATCAAGGCAAAATTCAGAAAGTGATTATCCTCAACAGCATGCTTTTAGACCGAGTAACATGATGAGAATGACTTTCACTAGATTTCGGAAATTGACGAAGGCCTGAATCTTTCATAGTCTCATATAACCAACGAGGAACCCTCTTGGTGAGGATCCTCCTCAATAACCTCTATATTTGAATCTAAAGAAGCCCCCTTTGAAACCAAAGGTGGTAGAGGAGCTGAGACAAGAGGCAGAGGAGCAGCCAAAGTAGAAGGCTGAGCTAAAGGAGAAGGACCCGGAGATGAAGTTGAAGGTAGAGGAAGAATCTCACTCTTATAAGGTACATGAAGGACACTCATAAAAAATAACATCATAACATCATGATTGATGGTGGCTAGTAGGTTGTAGTTGCAGGATCCCAAAGTTCATAGGCTTTGGATATAGAATTATACCCAAGGAAAATGTGCGGCATGGATTTAGAATCCAACTTAGAGTGATGCTCTTTAGTTACATGCACATAAGCCTTGCAACCAAATATTGGGAGATAAGCACAAGAGGGTTTGATGCCCAATAATGCCTCATACGAGTTTTACCTATGGTACAACTGATGTAGGCAATCTATTCCAAATGTGAACTCCAATAGCTGATGCCTCAGCCTATAATTTCTTGGCCAAGCCACTATGCTCAAGTATAGTCCTCGACCCATCTCAATGACAGACTAATTCTTACATCCACAAAAAACCCATTCTAGGATGGAGGATAAGTTGTAGTAAACTAGCATCGCGAATGCAAAGATTCTTCAAATACTTGTCAAACTCATGTGAGAGAAACTCTCCCCCTTTATCAATACACAAACATTTTGCCTTCTTGGAGTCCCATTGTTTTTCCCACTTTGACTTTCCAATCATGAAATATGGATAAAGATTGATCCTTAGACTGAAGAAAGAAAGCCCAAGTATACTTGGAGTAGTCAGGCGTCAACAATAATCATCATATGTAAAGAGCCTTATTCAAAGATTTTGTAGACATAGGACAACACAAGTCTACATGAACAAGCTCGAGTGGTTTGGTAGATATGTGCGATGCCTCCTTAGGGAAAGGTAATCGATGTTGCTTGCCATGGAGAAATGGTTGTGCACACACCAACTGGGGTACTGATGGATGATTAAGCATCAACCAAACCATGTTTATATGCCTATTGCAAATAAAAGAAGCTCAAGTGGCAAAAGCATGCATGCCATAACACAGAATCTGTAGACGTAGAATGCAAGGCCAAAGTAGAGGTGCACAAAATAGGAATAGTACCAGCACCTTTGATGGAAATTGTAAAAGAGTCATCGAGACTGATGTCCCCTGGTTGCTTAGAGAAGGAAGAACACCAATCATGATGATTAGTGTGTGAGAAGTTGTGCTACTATCTATAATCCAAGCATGAAACCTGAAAGAGATGAAAGTTGATGAAAGTCAAAGTGGGGCTATCAATGTAGATAAACAACTGATCAATAGTAGTTGAAGTAGATGTAGACACCTCAAAGCCATATCACCTCAGTTTTTGCAGTAGAACAAACAACACGATATTCTTCCTTTGAGGAGGATAATGCAATAGTGGGTTGCTTTTTACTACTCAAGGAAATAGCACCAGAACCACGTGTAAACCAATAACATGCAGTCGATTGGTGAGTGTTAATATCACCAACCTAGTGAGAATCAGAATAGCCAACTAACCGATCCCCCTTCCACCAATAGAAGATACCCCGATCAAGAAAATTATTCAAATAGTGCAGGATGCACTGGCAGGTGGGATTTGTGAGGGTCAGCTGAAAATGAACTCAAGACACAAACAAAAAAGTAAACATCCAATCTAGAATGAGTAATCCAAATCAAAGATTTGACAATCTACCTTTATAGAGCATGATCACATGGTGGTGAAGCAAATCTTAGCATTAGGGTCCATCGAAGAAGAGATGGAACCATGCACCTTGAAATGCTATAAAATCTCCTTTGCAATACTTGCGTTGAGAGAGAAAAATACCCTGAGGAGTCTACCAAACTTCAAAACCAAGGAAAAATGAAGAACTCGAGGTTGATCAACTCAAACTCATGGCTAAGATCAGCCACCATGACAAACAAAATCCAACTCTTAGGACTTCCTATAAAGATCAAGCCATCCACATACACAATGATAATGCCAAATAAGACCATCTTTAACAAATAAGACCATCTTTAACAAAAATGTAAAGATTGGAACATGAATGTGATCACCAAAGACCAACCACCAATGACCAATCTTCAGAAAGAAGGTGTCGATGCACTAGTACCACACACGATGAGCCTACTTCAATCCATATAGATCTTTACAAAGTTGGTACACAATATGCGCAACAACAATATCAAGTGGTTGCTCAACATAGACCTCCTCTTGAAGGTCACCATTAAGAAGAGCAGATTTGACATCCATCTATAAAATAGGCCACCCACCCATGATGGGTAAGAAGAGCCAAAATAATCCTAATGGTAGTAATCGACACTGTAGGAATAAAAGCCTCATCAAAATCAACACTAACTCTCTAGGAGTAGCCCTTCACAACAAGATGTTCTTCGTGTTTGTCTAAAGCTCCATCCTCATAATACTTGTTCTTATAGACCCAACGAACTTTGATTACCTTGCATTGAGGTGGACGTGGTACAAGAACCCAAGTACTATTGTGCTTAATGGAATCAAGCTCTGTCTGCATAGTAATAATCCAAGGTGGAGAAGAAAGTGTCTCCTCAGAGAGGAAGGCTCAGTAGAGGTGAAGGAAGAATGGTAGACATCAAGGCAAAATTCAGAAAGTGATTATCCTCAACAGCATGCTTTTAGACCGAGTAACATGATGAGAATGACTTTCACTAGATTTCGGAAATTGACGAAGGCCTGAATCTTTCATAGTCTCATATAACCAACGAGGAACCCTCTTGGTGAGGATCCTCCTCAATAACCTCTATATTTGAATCTAAAGAAGCCCCCTTTGAAACCAAAGGTGGTAGAGGAGCTGAGACAAGAGCCAGAGGAGCAGCCAAAGTAGAAGGCTGAGCTAAAGGAGAAGGACCCGGAGATGAAGTTGAAGGTAGAGGAAGAAGCTCACTCTTATAAGGTACATGAAGGACACTCATCAAAAATAACATCATAACATCATGATTGATGGTGGCTAGTAAGTTGTAGTTGCAGGATCCCAAAGTTCATAGGCCTTGGATATAGAATTATACCCAAGGAAAATGTGCGGCATGGATTTAGAATCCAACTTAGAGTGATGCTCTTTAGTTACATGCACATAAGCCTTGCAACCAAATATTGGGAGATAAGCACAAGAGGGTTTGATGCCCAATAATGCCTCATACGAGTTTTACCTATGGTACAACTGATGTAGGCAATCTATTCCAAATGTGAACTCCAATAGCTGATGCCTCAGCCTATAATTTCTTGGCCAAGCCACTATGCTCAAGTATAGTCCTCGACCCATCTCAATGACAGACTAATTCTTACATCCACAAAAAACCCATTCTAGGATGGAGGATAAGTTGTAGTAAACTAGCATCGCGAATGCAAAGATTCTTCAAATACTTGTCAAACTCATGTGAGAGAAACTCTCCCCCTTTATCAATACACAAAGATTTTGCCTTCTTGGAGTCCCATTGTTTTTCCCACTTTGACTTTCCAATCATGAAATATGGATAAAGATTGATCCTTAGACTGAAGAAAGAATGCCCAAGTATACTTGGAGTAGTCAGGCGTCAACAATAATCATCATATGTAAAGAGCCTTATTCAAAGATTTTGTAGACATAGGACAACACAAGTCTACATGAACAAGCTCGAGTGGTTTGGTAGATATGTGCGATGCCTCCTTAGGGAAAGGTAATCGATGTTGCTTGCCATGGAGAAATGGTTGTGCACACACCAACTGGGGTACTGATGGATGATTAAGCATCAACCAAACCATGTTTATATGCCTATTGCAAATAAAAGAAGCTCAAGTGGCAAAAGCATGCATGCCATAACACAGAATCTGTAGACGTAGAATGCAAGGCCAAAGTAGAGGTGCACAAAATAGGAATAGTACCAGCACCTTTGATGGAAATTGTAAAAGAGTCATCGAGACTGATGTCCCCTGGTTGCTTAGAGAAGGAAGAACACCAATCATGATGATTAGTGTGTGAGAAGTTGTGCTACTATCTATAATCCAAGCATGAAACCTGAAAGAGATGAAAGTTGATGAAAGTCAAAGTGGGGCTATCAATGTAGATAAACAACTGATCAATAGTAGTTGAAGTAGATGTAGACACCTCAAAGCCATATCACCTCAGTTTTTGCAGTAGAACAAACAACACGATATTCTGCCTTTGAGGAGGATAATGCAATAGTGGGTTGCTTTTTACTACTCAAGGAAATAGCACCAGAACCACGTGTAAACCAATAACATGCAGTCGATTGGTGAGTGTTAATATCACCAACCTAGTGAGAATCAGAATAGCCAACTAACCGATCCCCCTTCCACCAATAGAAGATACCCCGATCAAGAAAATTATTCAAATAGTGCAGGATGCACTGGCAGGTGGGATTTGTGAGGGTCAGCTGAAAATGAACTCAAGACACAAACAAAAAAGTAAACATCCAATCTAGAATGAGTAATCCAAATCAAAGATTTGACAATCTACCTTGATAGAGCATGATCACATGGTGGTGAAGCAAATCTTAGCATTAGGGTCCATCGAAGAAGAGATGGAACCATGCACCTTGAAACGCTATAAAATCTCCTTTGCAATACTTGCGTTGAGAGAGAAAAATACCCTGAGGAGTCTACCAAACTTCAAAACCAAGGAAAAATGAAGAACTCAAGGTTGATCAACTCAAACTCATGGCTAAGATCAGCCACCATGACAAACAAAATCCAACTCTTATGACTTCCTATAAAGATCAAGCCATCCACATACACAATGATAATGCCAAATAAGACCATCTTTAACAAATAAGACCATCTTTAACAAAAATGTAAAGATTGGAACATGAATGTGATCACCAAAGACCAACCACCAATGACCAATCTTCAGAAAGAAGGTGTCGATGCACTAGTACCACACACGATGAGCCTACTTCAATCCATATAGATCTTTACAAAGTTGGTACCCAATATGCGCAACAACAATATCAAGTGGTTGCTCAACATAGACCTCCTCTTGAAGGTCACCATTAAGAAGAGCAGATTTGACATCCATCTATAAAATAGGCCACCCACCCATGATGGGTAAGAAGAGCCAAAATAATCCTAATGGTAGTAATCGACACTGTAGGAATAAAAGCCTCATCAAAATCAACACTAACTCTCTAGGAGTAGCCCTTCACAACAAGATGTTCTTCGTGTTTGTCTAAAGTTCCATCCTCATAATACTTGTTCTTATAGACCCAACGAACTTTGATTACCTTGCATTGAGGTGGACGTGGTACAAGAACCCAAGTACTATTGTGCTTAATGGAATCAAGCTCTGTCTGCATAGTAATAATCCAAGGTGGAGAAGAAAGTGTCTCCTCAGAGAGGAAGGCTCAGTAGAGGTGAAGGAAGAATGGTAGACATCAAGGCAAAATTCAGAAAGTGATTATCCTCAACAGCATGCTTTTAGACCGAGTAACATGATGAGAATGACTTTCACTAGATTTCGGAAATTGACGAAGGCCTGAATCTTTCATAGTCTCATATAACCAACGAGGAACCCTCTTGGTGAGGATCCTCCTCAATAACCTCTATATTTGAATCTAAAGAAGCCCCCTTCGAAACCAAAGGTGGTAGAGGAGCTGAGACAAGAGGCAAAGGAGCAGCCAAAGTAGAAGGCTGAGCTAAAGGAGAAGGACCCGGAGATGAAGTTGAAGGTAGAGGAAGAATCTCACTCTTATAAGGTACATGAAGGACACTCATCAAAAATAACATCATAACATCATGATTGATGGTGGCTAGTTGGTTGTAGTTGCAGGATCCCAAAGTTCATAGGCCTTGGATATAGAATTATACCCAAGGAAAATGTGCGGCATGGATTTAGAATCCAACTTAGAGTGATGCTCTTTAGTTACATGCACATAAGCCTTGCAACAAAATATTGGGAGATAAGCACAAGAGGGTTTGATGCCCAATAATGCCTCATACGAGTTTTACCTATGGTACAACTGATGTAGGCAATCTATTCCAAATGTGAACTCCAATAGCTGATGCCTCAGCCTATAATTTCTTGGCCAAGCCACTATGCTCAAGTATAGTCCTCGACCCATCTCAATGACAGACTAATTCTTACATCCACAAAAAACCCATTCTAGGATGGAGGATAAGTTGTAGTAAACTAGCATCGCGAATGCAAAGATTCTTCAAATACTTGTCAAACTCATGTGAGAGAAACTCTCCCCCTTTATCAATACACAAACATTTTGCCTTCTTGGAGTCCCATTGTTTTTCCCACTTTGACTTTCCAATCATGAAATATGGATAAAGATTGATCCTTAGACTGAAGAAAGAAAGCCCAAGTATACTTGGAGTAGTCAGGCGTCAACAATAATCATCATATGTAAAGAGCCTTATTCAAAGATTTTGTAGACATAGGACAACACAAGTCTACATGAACAAGCTCGAGTGGTTTGGTAGATATGTGCGATGCCTCCTTAGGGAAAGGTAATCGATGTTGCTTGCCATGGAGAAATGGTTGTGCACACACCAACTGGGGTACTGATGGATGATTAAGCATCAACCAAACCATGTTTATATGCCTATTGCAAATAAAAGAAGCTCAAGTGGCAAAAGCATGCATGCCATAACACAGAATCTGTAGACGTAGAATGCAAGGCCAAAGTAGAGGTGCACAAAATAGGAATAGTACCAGCACCTTTGATGGAAATTGTAAAAGAGTCATCGAGACTGATGTCCCCTGGTTGCTTAGAGAAGGAAGAACACCAATCATGATGATTAGTGTGTGAGAAGTTGTGCTACTATCTATAATCCAAGCATGAAACCTGAAAGAGATGAAAGTTGATGAAAGTCAAAGTGGGGCTATCAATGTAGATAAACAACTGATCAATAGTAGTTGAAGTAGATGTAGACACCTCAAAGCCATATCACCTCAGTTTTTGCAGTAGAACAAACAACACGATATTCTGCCTTTGAGGAGGATAATGCAATAGTGGGTTGCTTTTTACTACTCAAGGAAATAGCACCAGAACCACGTGTAAACCAATAACATGCAGTCGATTGGTGAGTGTTAATATCACCAACCTAGTGAGAATCAGAATAGCCAACTAACCGATCCCCCTTCCACCAATAGAAGATACCCCGATCAAGAAAATTATTCAAATAGTGCAGGATGCACTGGCAGGTGGGATTTGTGAGGGTCAGCTGAAAATGAACTCAAGACACAAACAAAAAAGTAAACATCCAATCTAGAATGAGTAATCCAAATCAAAGATTTGACAATCTACCTTGATAGAGCATGATCACATGGTGGTGAAGCAAATCTTAGCATTAGGGTCCATCGAAGAAGAGATGGAACCATGCACCTTGAAACGCTATAAAATCTCCTTTGCAATACTTGCGTTGAGAGAGAAAAATACCCTGAGGAGTCTACCAAACTTCAAAACCAAGGAAAAATGAAGAACTCAAGGTTGATCAACTCAAACTCATGGCTAAGATCAGCCACCATGACAAACAAAATCCAACTCTTATGACTTCCTATAAAGATCAAGCCATCCACATACACAATGATAATGCCAAATAAGACCATCTTTAACAAATAAGACCATCTTTAACAAAAATGTAAAGATTGGAACATGAATGTGATCACCAAAGACCAACCACCAATGACCAATCTTCAGAAAGAAGGTGTCGATGCACTAGTACCACACACGATGAGCCTACTTCAATCCATATAGATCTTTACAAAGTTGGTACCCAATATGCGCAACAACAATATCAAGTGGTTGCTCAACATAGACCTCCTCTTGAAGGTCACCATTAAGAAGAGCAGATTTGACATCCATCTATAAAATAGGCCACCCACCCATGATGGGTAAGAAGAGCCAAAATAATCCTAATGGTAGTAATCGACACTGTAGGAATAAAAGCCTCATCAAAATCAACACTAACTCTCTAGGAGTAGCCCTTCACAACAAGATGTTCTTCGTGTTTGTCTAAAGTTCCATCCTCATAATACTTGTTCTTATAGACCCAACGAACTTTGATTACCTTGCATTGAGGTGGACGTGGTACAAGAACCCAAGTACTATTGTGCTTAATGGAATCAAGCTCTGTCTGCATAGTAATAATCCAAGGTGGAGAAGAAAGTGTCTCCTCAGAGAGGAAGGCTCAGTAGAGGTGAAGGAAGAATGGTAGACATCAAGGCAAAATTCAGAAAGTGATTATCCTCAACAGCATGCTTTTAGACCGAGTAACATGATGAGAATGACTTTCACTAGATTTCGGAAATTGACGAAGGCCTGAATCTTTCATAGTCTCATATAACCAACGAGGAACCCTCTTGGTGAGGATCCTCCTCAATAACCTCTATATTTGAATCTAAATAAGCCCCCTTTGAAACCAAAGGTGGTAGAGGAGCTGAGACAAGAGGCAGAGGAGCAGCCAAAGTAGAAGGCTGAGCTAAAGGAGAAGGACCCGGAGATGAAGTTGAAGGTAGAGGAAGAAGCTCACTCTTATAAGGTACATGAAGGACACTCATCAAAAATAACATCATAACATCATGATTGATGGTGGCTAGTAAGTTGTAGGTTGCAGGATCCCAAAGTTCATAGGCCTTGGATATAGAATTATACCCAAGGAAAATATGCGGCATGGATTTAGAATCCAACCTAGAGTGATGCTCTTTAGTTACATGCACATAAGCCTTGCAACCAAATATTGGGAGATAAGCACAAGAGGGTTTGATGCCCAATAATGCCTCATACGAGTTTTACCTATGGTACAACTGATGTAGGCAATCTATTCCAAATGTGAACTCCAATAGCTGATGCCTCAGCCTATAATTTCTTGGCCAAGCCACTATGCTCAAGTATAGTCCTCGACCCATCTCAATGACAGACTAATTCTTACATCCACAAAAAACCCATTCTAGGATGGAGGATAAGTTGTAGTAAACTAGCATCGCGAATGCAAAGATTCTTCAAATACTTGTCAAACTCATGTGAGAGAAACTCTCCCCCTTTATCCATACACAAAGATTTTGCCTTCTTGGAGTCCCATTGTTTTTCCCACTTTGACTTTCCAATCATGAAATATGGATAAAGATTGATCCTTAGACTGAAGAAAGAATGCCCAAGTATACTTGGAGTAGTCAGGCGTCAACAATAATCATCATATGTAAAGAGCCTTATTCAAAGATTTTGTAGACATAGGACAACACAAGTCTACATGAACAAGCTCGAGTGGTTTGGTAGATATGTGCGATGCCTCCTTAGGGAAAGGTAATCGATGTTGCTTGCCATGGAGAAATGGTTGTGCACACACCAACTGGGGTACTGATGGATGATTAAGCATCAACCAAACCATGTTTATATGCCTATTGCAAATAAAAGAAGCTCAAGTGGCAAAAGCATGCATGCCATAACACAGAATCTGTAGACGTAGAATGCAAGGCCAAAGTAGAGGTGCACAAAATAGGAATAGTACCAGCACCTTTGATGGAAATTGTAAAAGAGTCATCGAGACTGATGTCCCCTGGTTGCTTAGAGAAGGAAGAACACCAATCATGATGATTAGTGTGTGAGAAGTTGTGCTACTATCTATAATCCAAGCATGAAACCTGAAAGAGATGAAAGTTGATGAAAGTCAAAGTGGGGCTATCAATGTAGATAAACAACTGATCAATAGTAGTTGAAGTAGATGTAGACACCTCAAAGCTATATCACCTCAGTTTTTGCAGTAGAACAAACAACACGATATTCTGCCTTTGAGGAGGATAATGCAATAGTGGGTTGCTTTTTACTACTCAAGGAAATAGCACCAGAACCACGTGTAAACCAATAACATGCAGTCGATTGGTGAGTGTTAATATCACCAACCTAGTGAGAATCAGAATAGCCAACTAACCGATTCCCCTTCCACCAATAGAAGATACCCCGATCAAGAAAATTATTCAAATAGTGCAGGATGCACTGGCAGGTGGGATTTGTGAGGGTCAGCTGAAAATGAACTCAAGACACAAACAAAAAAGTAAACATCCAATCTAGAATGAGTAATCTAAATCAAAGATTTGACAATCTACCTTTATAGAGCATGATCACATGGTGGTGAAGCAAATCTTAGCATTAGGGTCCATCGAAGAAGAGATGGAACCATGCACCTTGAAATGCTATAAAATCTCCTTTGCAATACTTGCGTTGAGAGAGAAAAATACCCTGAGGAGTCTACCAAACTTCAAAACCAAGGAAAAATGAAGAACTCAAGGTTGATCAACTCAAACTCATGGCTAAGATCAGCCACCATGACAAACAAAATCCAACTCTTATGACTTCCTATAAAGATCAAGCCATCCACATACACAATGATAATGCCAAATAAGACCATCTTTAACAAATAAGACCATCTTTAACAAAAATGTAAAGATTGGAACATGAATGTGATCACCAAAGACCAACCACCAATGACCAATCTTCAGAAAGAAGGTGTCGATGCACTAGTACCACACACGATGAGCCTACTTCAATCCATATAGATCTTTACAAAGTTGGTACACAATATGCGCAACAACAATATCAAGTGGTTGCTCAACATAGACCTCCTCTTGAAGGTCACCATTAAGAAGAGCAGATTTGACATCCATCTATAAAATAGGCCACCCACCCATGATGGGTAAGAAGAGCCAAAATAATCCTAATGGTAGTAATCGACACTGTAGGAATAAAAGCCTCATCAAAATCAACACTAACTCTCTAGGAGTAGCCCTTCACAACAAGATGTTCTTCGTGTTTGTCTAAAGTTCCATCCTCATAATACTTGTTCTTATAGACCCAACGAACTTTGATTACCTTGCATTGAGGTGGACGTGGTACAAGAACCCAAGTACTATTGTGCTTAATGGAATCAAGCTCTGTCTGCATAGTAATAATCCAAGGTGGAGAAGAAAGTGTCTCCTCAGAGAGGAAGGCTCAGTAGAGGTGAAGGAAGAATGGTAGACATCAAGGCAAAATTCAGAAAGTGATTATCCTCAACAGCATGCTTTTAGACCGAGTAACATGATGAGAATGACTTTAACTAGATTTCGGAAATTGACAAAGGCCTGAATCTTTCATAGTCTCATATAACCAACGAGGAACCCTCTTGGTGAGGATCCTCCTCAATAACCTCTATATTTGAATCTAAAGAAGCCCCCTTTGAAACCAAAGGTGGTAGAGGAGCTGAGACAAGAGGCAGAGGAGCAGCCAAAGTAGAAGGCTGAGCTAAAGGAGAAGGACCCGGAGATGAAGTTGAAGGTAGAGGAAGAATCTCACTCTTATAAGGTACATGAAGGACACTCATAAAAAATAACATCATAACATCATGATTGATGGTGGCTAGTAGGTTGTAGTTGCAGGATCCCAAAGTTCATAGGCCTTGGATATAGAATTATACCCAAGGAAAATGTGCGGCATGGATTTAGAATCCAACTTAGAGTGATGCTCTTTAGTTACATGCACATAAGCCTTGCAACCAAATATTGGGAGATAAGCACAAGAGGGTTTGATGCCCAATAATGCCTCATACGAGTTTTACCTATGGTACAACTGATGTAGGCAATCTATTCCAAATGTGAACTCCAATAGCTGATGCCTCAGCCTATAATTTCTTGGCCAAGCCACTATGCTCAAGTATAGTCCTCGACCCATCTCAATGACAGACTAATTCTTACATCCACAAAAAACCCATTCTAGGATGGAGGATAAGTTGTAGTAAACTAGCATCGCGAATGCAAAGATTCTTCAAATACTTGTCAAACTCATGTGAGAGAAACTCTCCCCCTTTATCAATACACAAACATTTTGCCTTCTTGGAGTCCCATTGTTTTTCCCACTTTGACTTTCCAATCATGAAATATGGATAAAGATTGATCCTTAGACTGAAGAAAGAAAGCCCAAGTATACTTGGAGTAGTCAGGCGTCAACAATAATCATCATATGTAAAGAGCCTTATTCAAAGATTTTGTAGACATAGGACAACACAAGTCTACATGAACAAGCTCGAGTGGTTTGGTAGATATGTGCGATGCCTCCTTAGGGAAAGGTAATCGATGTTGCTTGCCATGGAGAAATGGTTGTGCACACACCAACTGGGGTACTGATGGATGATTAAGCATCAACCAAACCATGTTTATATGCCTATTGCAAATAAAAGAAGCTCAAGTGGCAAAAGCATGCATGCCATAACATAGAATCTGTAGACGTAGAATGCAAGGCCAAAGTAGAGGTGCACAAAATAGGAATAGTACCAGCACCTTTGATGGAAATTGTAAAAGAGTCATCGAGACTGATGTCCCCTGGTTGCTTAGAGAAGGAAGAACACCAATCATGATGATTAGTGTGTGAGAAGTTGTGCTACTATCTATAATCCAAGCATGAAACCTGAAAGAGATGAAAGTTGATGAAAGTCAAAGTGGGGCTATCAATGTAGATAAACAACTGATCAATAGTAGTTGAAGTAGATGTAGACACCTCAAAGCCATATCACCTCAGTTTTTGCAGTAGAACAAACAACACGATATTCTGCCTTTGAGGAGGATAATGCAATAGTGGGTTGCTTTTTACTACTCAAGGAAATAGCACCAGAACCACGTGTAAACCAATAACATGCAGTCGATTGGTGAGTGTTAATATCACCAACCTAGTGAGAATCAGAATAGCCAACTAACCGATCCCCCTTCCACCAATAGAAGATACCCCGATCAAGAAAATTATTCAAATAGTGCAGGATGCACTGGCAGGTGGGATTTGTGAGGGTCAGCTGAAAATGAACTCAAGACACAAACAAAAAAGTAAACATCCAATCTAGAATGAGTAATCCAAATCAAAGATTTGACAATCTACCTTGATAGAGCATGATCACATGGTGGTGAAGCAAATCTTAGCATTAGGGTCCATCGAAGAAGAGATGGAACCATGCACCTTGAAACGCTATAAAATCTCCTTTGCAATACTTGCGTTGAGAGAGAAAAATACCCTGAGGAGTCTACCAAACTTCAAAACCAAGGAAAAATGAAGAACTCAAGGTTGATCAACTCAAACTCATGGCTAAGATCAGCCACCATGACAAACAAAATCCAACTCTTATGACTTCCTATAAAGATCAAGCCATCCACATACACAATGATAATGCCAAATAAGACCATCTTTAACAAATAAGACCATCTTTAACAAAAATGTAAAGATTGGAACATGAATGTGATCACCAAAGACCAACCACCAATGACCAATCTTCAGAAAGAAGGTGTCGATGCACTAGTACCACACACGATGAGCCTACTTCAATCCATATAGATCTTTACAAAGTTGGTACCCAATATGCGCAACAACAATATCAAGTGGTTGCTCAACATAGACCTCCTCTTGAAGGTCACCATTAAGAAGAGCAGATTTGACATCCATCTATAAAATAGGCCACCCACCCATGATGGGTAAGAAGAGCCAAAATAATCCTAATGGTAGTAATCGACACTGTAGGAATAAAAGCCTCATCAAAATCAACACTAACTCTCTAGGAGTAGCCCTTCACAACAAGATGTTCTTCGTGTTTGTCTAAAGTTCCATCCTCATAATACTTGTTCTTATAGACCCAACGAACTTTGATTACCTTGCATTGAGGTGGACGTGGTACAAGAACCCAAGTACTATTGTGCTTAATGGAATCAAGCTCTGTCTGCATAGTAATAATCCAAGGTCGAGAAGAAAGTGTCTCCTCAGAGAGGAAGGCTCAGTAGAGGTGAAGGAAGAATGGTAGACATCAAGGCAAAATTCAGAAAGTGATTATCCTCAACAGCATGCTTTTAGACCGAGTAACATGATGAGAATGACTTTCACTAGATTTCGGAAATTGACGAAGGCCTGAATCTTTCATAGTCTCATATAACCAACGAGGAACCCTCTTGGTGAGGATCCTCCTCAATAACCTCTATATTTGAATCTAAATAAGCCCCCTTTGAAACCAAAGGTGGTAGAGGAGCTGAGACAAGAGGCAGAGGAGCAGCCAAAGTAGAAGGCTGAGCTAAAGGAGAAGGACCCGGAGATGAAGTTGAAGGTAGAGGAAGAAGCTCACTCTTATAAGGTACATGAAGGACACTCATCAAAAATAACATCATAACATCATGATTGATGGTGGCTAGTAAGTTGTAGGTTGCAGGATCCCAAAGTTCATAGGCCTTGGATATAGAATTATACCCAAGGAAAATGTGCGGCATGGATTTAGAATCCAACTTAGAGTGATGCTCTTTAGTTACATGCACATAAGCCTTGCAACCAAATATTGGGAGATAAGCACAAGAGGGTTTGATGCCCAATAATGCCTCATACGAGTTTTACCTATGGTACAACTGATGTAGGCAATCTATTCCAAATGTGAACTCCAATAGCTGATGCCTCAGCCTATAATTTCTTGGCCAAGCCACTATGCTCAAGTATAGTCCTCGACCCATCTCAATGACAGACTAATTCTTACATCCAAAAAAAACCCATTCTAGGATGGAGGATAAGTTGTAGTAAACTAGCATCGCGAATGCAAAGATTCTTCAAATACTTGTCAAACTCATGTGAGAGAAACTCTCCCCCTTTATCAATACACAAACATTTTGCCTTCTTGGAGTCCCATTGTTTTTCCCACTTTGACTTTCCAATCATGAAATATGGATAAAGATTGATCCTTAGACTGAAGAAAGAAAGCCCAAGTATACTTGGAGTAGTCAGGCGTCAACAATAATCATCATATGTAAAGAGCCTTATTCAAAGATTTTGTAGACATAGGACAACACAAGTCTACATGAACAAGCTCGAGTGGTTTGGTAGATATGTGCGATGCCTCCTTAGGGAAAGGTGATCGATGTTGCTTGCCATGGAGAAATGGTTGTGCACACACCAACTGGGGTACTGATGGATGATTAAGCATCAACCAAACCATGTTTATATGCCTATTGCAAATAAAAGAAGCTCAAGTGGCAAAAGCATGCATGCCATAACACAGAATCTGTAGACGTAGAATGCAAGGCCAAAGTAGAGGTGCACAAAATAGGAATAGTACCAGCACCTTTGATGGAAATTGTAAAAGAGTCATCGAGACTGATGTCCCCTGGTTGCTTAGAGAAGGAAGAACACCAATCATGATGATTAGTGTGTGAGAAGTTGTGCTACTATCTATAATCCAAGCATGAAACCTGAAAGAGATGAAAGTTGATGAAAGTCAAAGTGGGGCTATCAATGTAGATAAACAACTGATCAATAGTGGTTGAAGTAGATGTAGACACCTCAAAGCCATATCACCTCAGTTTTTGCAGTAGAACAAACAACACGATATTCTGCCTTTGAGGAGGATAATGCAATAGTGGGTTGCTTTTTACTACTCAAGGAAATAGCACCAGAACCACGTGTAAACCAATAACATGCAGTCGATTGGTGAGTGTTAATATCACCAACCTAGTGAGAATCAGAATAGCCAACTAACCGATCCCCCTTCCACCAATAGAAGATACCCCGATCAAGAAAATTATTCAAATAGTGCAGGATGCACTGGCAGGTGGGATTTGTGAGGGTCAGCTGAAAATGAACTCGACACAAACAAAAAAGTAAACATCCAATCTAGAATGAGTAATCCAAATCAAAGATTTGACAATCTACCTTTATAGAGCATGATCACATGGTGGTGAAGCAAATCTTAGCATTAGGGTCCATCGAAGAAGAGATGGAACCATGCACCTTGAAATGCTATAAAATCTCCTTTGCAATACTTGCGTTGAGAGAGAAAAATACCCTGAGGAGTCTACCAAACTTCAAAACCAAGGAAAAATGAAGAACTCAAGGTTGATCAACTCAAACTCATGGCTAAGATCAGCCACCATGACAAACAAAATCCAACTCTTATGACTTCCTATAAAGATCAAGCCATCCACATACACAATGATAATGACAAATAAGACCATCTTTAACAAATAAGACCATCTTTAACAAAAATGTAAAGATTGGAACATGAATGTGATCACCAAAGACCAACCACCAATGACCAATCTTCAGAAAGAAGGTGTCGATGCACTAGTACCACACACGATGAGCCTACTTCAATCCATATAGATCTTTACAAAGTTGTTACACAATATGCGCAACAACAATATCAAGTGGTTGCTCAACATAGACCTCCTCTTGAAGGTCACCATTAAGAAGAGCAGATTTGACATCCATCTATAAAATAGGCCACCCACCCATGATGGGTAAGAAGAGCCAAAATAATCCTAATGGTAGTAATCGACACTGTAGGAATAAAAGCCTCATCAAAATCAACACTAACTCTCTAGGAGTAGCCCTTCACAACAAGATGTTCTTCGTGTTTGTCTAAAGTTCCATCCTCATAATACTTGTTCTTATAGACCCAACGAACTTTGATTACCTTGCATTGAGGTGGACGTGGTACAAGAACCCAAGTACTATTGTGCTTAATGGAATCAAGCTCTGTCTGCATAGTAATAATCCAAGGTGGAGAAGAAAGTGTCTCCTTAGAGAGGAAGGCTCAGTCGAGGTGAAGGAAGAATGGTAGACATCAAGGCAAAATTCAGAAAGTGATTATCCTCAACAGCATGCTTTTAGACCGAGTAACATGATGAGAATGACTTTCACTAGATTTCAAAAATTGACGAAGGCCTGAATCTTTCATAGTCTCATATAACCAACGAGGAACCCTCTTGGTGAGGATCCGATCCCCCTTCCACCAATAGAAGATACCCCGATCAAGAAAATTATTCAAATAGTGCAGAGATGCACTGGCAGGTGGGATTTGTGAGGGTCAGCTGAAAATGAACTCAAGACACAAACAAAAAGTAAACATCCAATCTAGAATGAGTAATCCAAATCAAAGATTTGACAATCTACCTTTATAGAGCATGATCACATGGTGGTGAAGCAAATCTTAGCATTAGGGTCCATCGAAGAAGAGATGGAACCATGCACCTTGAAATGCTATAAAATCTCCTTTGCAATACTTGCGTTGAGAGAGAAAAATACCCTGAGGAGTCTACCAAACTTCAAAACCAAGGAAAAATGAAGAACTCAAGGTTGATCAACTCAAACTCATGGCTAAGATCAGCCACCATGACAAACAAAATCCAACTCTTATGACTTCCTATAAAGATCAAGCCATCCACATACACAATGATAATGCCAAATAAGACCATCTTTAACAAATAAGACCATCTTTAACAAAAATGTAAAGATTGGAACATGAATGTGATCACCAAAGACCAACCACCAATGACCAATCTTCAGAAAGAAGGTGTCGATGCACTAGTACCACACACGATGAGCCTACTTCAATCCATATAGATCTTTACAAAGTTGGTACACAATATGCGCAACAACAATATCAAGTGGTTGCTCAACATAGACCTCCTCTTGAAGGTCACCATTAAGAAGAGCAGATTTGACATCCATCTATAAAATAGGCCACCCATCCATCTACACATTTATTTATACATAAATTCCATTTAAGGAGACTAACACTTTCGAAATTAAAATCAATCTTTTATGCATCTTCTTATGCATGATTTCAATTTGGTAGGGAATTATACTTTTAGAATAAAAGAATTTCTCTTATGCATCTAAGTTAAGCATAAAATCCATTTATGAGGAAAATCATACTTTTAGTATAAAAAGAATATCTTTTATGCATACCTATATGCATGAAATCCAATATGATAAAAGTAACACTTTTGATATAAAAATTTTTCCTTTATGCATACTTCTATGCATGAAAATTAAAAATGATAAAAGTAACACTTTTGATATAAAAATTTTCCTTTATGCATACTTCTATGCATGAAAATTAAAAATGATAAAAGTAACACTTTTGATATAAAAATTTTCTTTTATGCATACTTTTATGCATGAAAATTAAAAATAATAAAAGTAACACTTTTGATATAAAAATTTTTCCTTTATGCATACTTCTATGCATGAAATAAAAATGGTAAAAATAACACTTTTGATATAAAAATTTATCCATTATGCATACTTCTATGCATGAAATAAAAATGGTAAAAATAACACTTTTGATATAAAAATTTATCCATTTTGCATACTTCTATGCATGAAATAAAAATGGTAAAAATAACACTTTTGATATAAAAACTTATCCTTTATGCATAATATTAAAATTCAATTTCTCCATGATTGTAATGAAATTCTTTCAATTAATCTAGGATGATAATTCCTAGAATATGGAAGGAAGTCCTCTTTTTATGCTTTGAATGAGATTATTTTATGCATAATTTTTATAAAAATTTTGCCATAGCTCCGCTGCTATGACTGATAAATCTCAATTTTTCTAAGGGATAATGCTTATCATTAAGAAAATAATTAAAATAATCTCTAATTGGATTATCAATCCATAATGGATTGAATCATTAATATACATAAACTAAAAGCATAGAAAAAAGCCATTAATTTGGCCTCAAGCATAGCTTAATCTTGGGTTAAGGAAAAGCTTTATGAAAAGCTTGATTTGGATTGAGAACGGTTCATGAGTATGACCATTTCTTGAGTGAGAGAGAGAATTTTCATAAAAATCATTAGAATTTAAACATAAATGAAAATTAACTTCAATAGCATTATGTAACTCTTCACTACTATTCAAACTTCAATAGCATTAAAAAAAACCATACCAATTAAACTTCTCAAGCTTGAGAGGGGTTGAGAAGAGAGAAACATTGAGAAATTATAGAAAGATCAATATTCACTAATTACCTTACAACTTGCTTGATTCTTTGTTCACGGTAGAGGCCCCCAACCAATCAATTGGTTAAGTATGTTGATGGAGCCACTAATGGGGATTGAAGAAAGAGGGAAGCTCCAAAAACTAGTGAATTATTAAATGAATTCACAGTTTCTGGCTTAGGTGGAGTAGAGTAACGATGCATAAACACTATATCTTTTTCAACAAGGGGGAGGCTTCTATTTATAGGAAAAATTGAGCTCCTAACCAAACAAACTGATTCTAGAATTTTCTAAATTAGTTTGGTCAATATTTGACCATTTTTAGGTCAGTTAAGCTAACTTTTTGGAACTAGACTTGAATGAGGAGAGAGGAGAGATGAAATATCTCAATTTTTATGAGTTTAAAACTCATTCAAGCATGTGAAATATGCACCTCCTTTAAAGAACTCCTCTTCCTTACATATGTGTCATAATGGAATCATTTTAATATTGCTCATAGTTTTTTTTACTAATAATCCTTGTACATTTTCAACTCTTCATCTTATGTGAAATATGCACCTCCTTTAAAGAATTCCCCTTCCTTACATATGTCATATTTTTAATATTGCTCATAGTTTTTTACTAATAATCCTTGTACATTTTCAACTCTTCATCTTATGTGAAATATGCACCTCCTTTAAAGAATTCCCCTTCCTTACATATGTCATATTTTTAATATTGCTCATAGTTTTTTACTAATAATCCTTGTACATTTTCAACTCTTCACCTCATGTGAGCATTTACTCATTTTTGGGTATTTTCTTTTTACAAGTTGGATTTATCTCCTCCCTACACATGGATTGATGCTATTGGTCCATAGGAACCTTAATTGGACCATAGTCTAAAGATTTCTGAAAATCTAGATCCTTAGACTAAGGTTCTTTATACCTATTTCCAATTAATTCCATTTGCACATTGGAAAATTCTTTTTGAATTTCTGTTTCAGGGGAACTCATCTGAATTATAAGAGATATTTTTCTATCCAAAAATATTCAAAATCTGAATATTCTCTCTCTAGAATAATTTTTCTCTCTCTAGGCTAAAATAGTTAGCAACAGGGTCTTTATATTTCTGAAGAGGGTTGATTACAGGGGAAGATACTAGACATCAAAAAGGGGTTGGGGGAGGAATCTTACATTCTACCCCACCTAAAAAACGCGAGATGTCCTCATCTCGCAACTTGTGATAATTTCGCAAGATTCACGAATATGAGACTTAGAAAAAAAATTTAATCAAGATTAACCACCAAGATAAGTCTTAAAGAGAGCAAGATTCAAAATACGAACAAGATTTAAACTTTATTCATTCTCGGAACTTATACAGTAAAGATAGAGGAACTCTTTACACTTCCATAAGCCCGTCCATCATATGGTCACAAAAGCAGTCCTCACAAGCTGCACAAGTATAAGGTAACTCATCTATGGGAATGATTCTGTGGGTTATTGCTGCGCCTATCTCAGTGGTATGAGGTGTTCTAACAAAAGGACCTCTGAGAGGCAAGCCAAAAACGGGGTAAAGGCATATCTTCTCATGAGGAAGAAAACACGCCAGTAAGAAGACCCGCTCAGAAAACCCAGGATGCCTTGATCTCATGACGCAGTAGTATCGGGGACCCAAACCCAAAGCTTCAATAACCATGGCCAAGCAGACATTGTTACGAAA
The DNA here is from genome assembly GCF_041138505.1 of Cibotium barometz. Classification (NCBI taxonomy): domain Eukaryota; kingdom Viridiplantae; phylum Streptophyta; class Polypodiopsida; order Cyatheales; family Cibotiaceae; genus Cibotium; species Cibotium barometz. The sequence goes on along the minus strand of NC_141071.1, from coordinate 18,326,220 downwards.
GTGCTGCTGACCCCAGGGTGTTACCCTAGTTGTGTTTTGATAGGTCCGCCATTTGGTTTGCGTTACAAAAGTTCCCAAGTGAGGGAAAAGTGAGCGCTCATACTGTTCTATAAAATCCTTCTTCACAGATTTACTTGCGTCTTGAAGGTGAGGAATCATTATGGATAAAACTAGTTCTTGTTGCCAAGCCATGAAGGAGATTAAGAAAGAAAGGAGATCGATGGAAGTAAGATTACTGTGAGCGACAAGTAAAAGTTACGACTTATATAAAGGAAGGAGCTAGCGTAACTTAGAAGCCAACGATAACTTGCCACTGAAGTTTTACTGTCTTTCCATGATTTGGGTTTGACACATTTTTCTATAGAAGGCATTAAGAATTTTGAGGTGAAGAGATAAAAGAAGCTTGTAGGCTAAGTCACCTACTTTCATTGAATTCAGATATAAGGCTCACAATATCTGGGGGATAACTTCATATACTCCCCAAGAGTTAAAGAACTTCTTTTGGGCCGTACTCGAATGAAGACCAAAACCTTGATATCCAAAACATCGATTCTCACTTCTGAACTCATTGTTCTGAATCCTTAAAACAGGTGGGACTCTTGAGAAGTATTCTAGAAAAAGGGTCTTCCTTTGTTAAACAAAACTTTCTTTTATTTTAGAGAGGGAATAATTATAAGATCAGAAAGGGAGATTCTTACTCCTGTATACCTCGAAGGTTGGGGAGGAATCTTACATTCTACCCCACTTAAAAGGTGCAAGATGTCCTCATCTCGCAAGTAGAGGACAACTCTTTTGCTTAAGATCCAATTTATTCTGGGGTTCCTTATATTCCGGTCAACCCAACAGAATATGGGGATAAATATCCCTTATATAGAACTCATCATTAAATAATAATTCATTTAGATCATATCATTCCTACGATAATGGTCCATCAGACCGAATAATTTCCTTCTGAACATTCCTCCACGGGAATTTCAGTTAAGCAAGTTCTCAATTTGTCATCCCTTAACTTGATCTACCGTCTCAAGTATTAACAGTAGCAATTTGACAGCACAATCCACTAATCTCATAGTGATTTGCTGAAATCATTATCATCATTTATCATTACAGGGACTCGTCCCATTCATCCTCATTGTGGTTTTGCTCAGGTTATTATATTTCAACTAAATTTCAAAAATCATCATTTTTCAATCAGAATCCCAATCAATTCATCAGTTCCCAAACAGAATTTAAAATCATATCAACCACATTCGAATTCATCAACTGGATAGCATTAATGCTTATAATTTCAAGTCTTAGATTTACTCATATATACTGTCAGTAAAGAGCTGCAGTATACTCTCGGTATATACGGGTAGTCATGGCCCTTGAAATTATAAGGTAAATACCATCATGTCTAGGCCTCAAACAAGTCAGGGATTCTATATAATTACGGTACTTCCATCTGAAGACCCAATTACTAATTACGAATTTCAGTTTGAATATCAAATTGTATGAATTATATCACACAATTACAACCTTTTTGTGCTTCTTGATAAATTTTTGACATATTTGGCTTCTCAGTTGATCTTTATTAACCAATTTGCTCTGATACCAACTGTGAGATCCCTATTCCCACCGCGCAACGGATTCGAGATACTAGCAGCGGAAGTAGCACTTCTCGCGCGGGACAGGGGTCCCACATTCGGGGCCTCGCCCACGGATATCCGGACAAGAGACTAATCCGTCGGTTATCCAAAACCGAACCCGGAAAAACTTTCTTTACCCGGAAAGCACGGGCGATTCCACCAGGATAATTTTTTACTCTAACGTAGTCAAGATCATTACGGATCAACTGATCTGACTGCACCTTTAACGGTACTTGGTCAAATCAAGGAAGAACTTGCACTTGAATCATTGGGATCAACGCTTTTTTCCCCATCAAGAGGCACAGCCGTTGATTCCTATCCATAGAACAATTTCTATCCGGGATTTACTTCATCTATCGTAATAATAGAAATTAAATCTCGATTTACGGATCCATCAGTCCAGCCTAACCCCATCCGATCCCATGGGTTAGCCAACCGCCCTACCACTGTAGTGATGGGATCCAATTTGGAATTTGGTTAGGTTTTGTCCCGGGTACCAAGGAAAAGAGTTCCAAGGCCCCCTAGCCGGAAGTTCATGCAAACATAAAATTAGGCACACCACTTACACACCCAATATGAAATTGCCTTTTTCTTAGCATCAGCTAACTTTAAAACAATCCTTTAATGAAACCATAGTACCACTGATCACAGTCTTCCAAATTATCCGATTGATTCTCAATTTTTCCATCATTCCTTCATCAGAGTATCTATGGCATCATTGGCAACTAGAACGCTCACCACCTGACCACTCAGGGGCCGTTTCTATAGTTCCTAGCCCATAATACTCGGTAATATAATCACTTATCAAGATGGACTCTCGTTGAAGATCAGCAAGATCAACCAACAGATCCATATAAAAGAGCCATGGACTCATCCGTTGAGGACCAGCAAGGTCAGTCAACCAGATCCATGCCCGGTTTCACAAAACAACTCTTACTCCTTGTTCCAATATCTTCCTCGACGCACGCGTGGGTATCCTAGGCGACCCAGAGCCCGAGCACCGTATGGTCAGCACCCTCTAGGATCCTTCGCAGGTGACCTAGCGCTTCACTCATAGGCCGCTTCCTTGGTCCCTCATCCACCGTACCGGAAGCTCACCATTTTAATCGAACCGAGGCTGGTCAAGACCTCGGTCGACCTTGCTACGCGAGACGTCCTCCATTGACTCTCCGTCAGCAGTTGCAACTTTAACAGTTAGGTCTTCATGACCTTAATCCACAAGACGGTCAAAATGCTTCCCCAGCATTCATGACATAAAACAGTCATTTACAAACAGTCACAAAATACAGTTTCTAAATCAAACTCTCGTCTTTCCACATTATCCCTCCTTAGTCCACATTACTTGTTCCACATTCCATTTAATGTGTACTCATTCTCATCCATTTCCTCATATCGGCGACACATTAATTCACAGACACATTCACATTCACACCCCTACATCCACATCTACATGCATACATCCATTTTTACATCCTCATTTATACATCCACATCCCATATCCACATTCATACATACACATCCATATCCACATCCATCTCCACATCCACATCCACATCCACATCCATACATCTACATCTACATGTTTACCTCCATTTTCACATCCTCATTTATACATCCACATCTCATATCCACATTCATACATACACATCCATTTTCACATCCATACATCCACATCCACATGTATACCTCCACTATCACGTCCTCATTCATACATCCTCATCCACACACATACATCCACATCCACACACATACATCCACATCCACATTCCCATTCATATCTATACATCCACATCTACATCCACATACATACATACATCCACATTCACATTCCATATCCATATCTACATCCACATTCACATACATCCACATCCACATTCCCATTCACATCTATACATCCACATCTACATCCATATTCATATACATCCACATCCACATTTCCATTCACATCTATACATCCACATCTACATCCACATACATACATACATCCACATCCACATTCCCATTCACATCTATACATCCACATCTACATCCACATTCCCATTCACATCTACATCCACATTCACATACATCCACATCCACATTCCCATTCACATCTATACATCCACATCTACATCCACATTCACATACATCCACATCCACATTCCCATTCACATCTATACATCCACATTCATATACATCCACATCCACATTCCCATTCACATCTATACATCCACATCTACATCCACATACATACAAACATCCACATCCACATTCCCATTCACATCTATACATCCACATCTACATCCACATTCACATACATCCACATCCACATTCCCATTCACATCTATACATCCACATTCATATACATCCACATCCACATTCCCATTCACATCTATACATCCACATTCCCATCCACATTCCCATTCACATCTATACATCCACATCCACATCCATATACATCCACATCTACATCCACATTTACATCTATGCATATACATCTTCATGCATATATCCATTTTCATGTTCATACATCCACACTCCCATCTCCATATCCACACATCCACATACATACATCCATTTTCACATTCCCATTTATATAACCCCATATACCTTCACATCTAATCTTTTACATCACACCCATTCTCTCCCTATCACAACCCATATACATCTTATCCTATCACATACACTTCTTACCTCATCCCCCCATACACATCTTAATTCATCTTATCACATCCTAACTTATTTCATAAGCATCTTATCACCTCTTATCACACCTCTTATCACATCCTATCACTTTCCATACGCATCTTATCAATTCTTATCACATCTCATACACCTCTTATCACATCTTATCACATTTCATATCTTTTTTTAAAAAAAAGAGAATTCTTTTATTTGATATAAGATTTCTCTACACATTTATTTATACATAAATTCCATTTAAGGAGACTAACACTTTCGAAATTAAAATCAATCTTTTATGCATCTTCTTATGCATGATTTCAATTTGGTAGGGAATTATACTTTTAGAATAAAAGAATTTCTCTTATGCATCTAAGTTAAGCATAAAATCCATTTATGAGGAAAATCATACTTTTAGTATAAAAAGAATATCTTTTATGCATACCTATATGCATGAAATCCAATATGATAAAAGTAACACTTTTGATATAAAAATTTTTCCTTTATGCATACTTCTATGCATGAAAATTAAAAATGATAAAAGTAACACTTTTGATATAAAAATTTTCCTTTATGCATACTTCTATGCATGAAAATTAAAAATGATAAAAGTAACACTTTTGATATAAAAATTTTCTTTTATGCATACTTTTATGCATGAAAATTAAAAATAATAAAAGTAACACTTTTGATATAAAAATTTTTCCTTTATGCATACTTCTATGCATGAAATAAAAATGGTAAAAATAACACTTTTGATATAAAAATTTATCCATTATGCATACTTCTATGCATGAAATAAAAATGGTAAAAATAACACTTTTGATATAAAAATTTATCCATTTTGCATACTTCTATGCATGAAATAAAAATGGTAAAAATAACACTTTTGATATAAAAACTTATCCTTTATGCATAATATTAAAATTCAATTTCTCCATGATTGTAATGAAATTCTTTCAATTAATCTAGGATGATAATTCCTAGAATATGGAAGGAAGTCCTCTTTTTATGCTTTGAATGAGATTATTTTATGCATAATTTTTATAAAAATTTTGCCATAGCTCCGCTGCTATGACTGATAAATCTCAATTTTTCTAATGGATAATGCTTATCATTAAGAAAATAATTAAAATAATCTCTAATTGGATTATCAATCCATAATGGATTGAATCATTAATATACATAAACTAAAAGCATAGAAAAAAGCCATTAATTTGGCCTCAAGCATAGCTTAATCTTGGGTTAAGGAAAAGCTTTATGAAAAGCTTGATTTGGATTGAGAACGGTTCATGAGTATGACCATTTCTTGAGTGAGAGAGAGAATTTTCATAAAAATCATTAGAATTTAAACATAAATGAAAATTAACTTCAATAGCATTATGTAACTCTTCACTACTATTCAAACTTCAATAGCATTAAAAAAAACCATACCAATTAAACTTCTCAAGCTTGAGAGGGGTTGAGAAGAGAGAAACATTGAGAAATTATAGAAAGATCAATATTCACTAATTACCTTACAACTTGCTTGATTCTTTGTTCACGGTAGAGGCCCCCAACCAATCAATTGGTTAAGTATGTTGATGGAGCCACTAATGGGGATTGAAGAAAGAGGGAAGCTCCAAAAACTAGTGAATTATTAAATGAATTCACAGTTTCTGGCTTAGGTGGAGTAGAGTAACGATGCATAAACACTATATCTTTTTCAACAAGGGGGAGGCTTCTATTTATAGGAAAAATTGAGCTCCTAACCAAACAAACTGATTCTAGAATTTTCTAAATTAGTTTGGTCAATATTTGACCATTTTTAGGTCAGTTAAGCTAACTTTTTGGAACTAGACTTGAATGAGGAGAGAGGAGAGATGAAATATCTCAATTTTTATGAGTTTAAAACTCATTCAAGCATGTGAAATATGCACCTCCTTTAAAGAACTCCTCTTCCTTACATATGTGTCATAATGGAATCATTTTAATATTGCTCATAGTTTTTTTTACTAATAATCCTTGTACATTTTCAACTCTTCCTCTTATGTGAAATATGCACCTCCTTTAAAGAATTCCCCTTCCTTACATATGTCATATTTTTAATATTGCTCATAGTTTTTTACTAATAATCCTTGTACATTTTCAACTCTTCACCTCATGTGAGCATTTACTCATTTTTGGGTATTTTCTTTTTACAAGTTGGATTTATCTCCTCCCTACACATGGATTGATGCTATTGGTCCATAGGAACCTTAATTGGACCATAGTCTAAAGATTTCTGAAAATCTAGATCCTTAGACTAAGGTTCTTTATACCTATTTCCAATTAATTCCATTTGCACATTGGAAAATTCTTTCTGAATTTCTGTTTCAGGGGAACTCATCTGAATTATAAGAGATATTTTTCTATCCAAAAATATTCAAAATCTGAATATTCTCTCTCTAGAATAATTTTTCTCTCTCTAGGCTAAAATAGTTAGCAACAGGGTCTTTATATTTCTGAAGAGGGTTGATTACAGGGGAAGATACTAGACATCAAAAAGGGGTTGGGGGAGGAATCTTACAGGAATCAAGCTCTGTCTGCATAGTAATAATCCAAGGTGGAGAAGAAAGTGTCTCCTCAGAGAGGAAGGCTCAGTAGAGGTGAAGGAAGAATGGTAGACATCAAGGCAAAATTCAGAAAGTGATTATCCTCAACAGCATGCTTTTAGACCGAGTAACATGATGAGAATGACTTTCACTAGATTTCGGAAATTGACGAAGGCCTGAATCTTTCATAGTCTCATATAACCAATGAGGAACCCTCTTGGTGAGGATCCTCCTCAATAACCTCTATATTTGAATCTAAATAAGCCCCCTTTGAAACCAAAGGTGGTAGAGGAGCTGAGACAAGAGGCAGAGGAGCAGCCAAAGTAGAAGGCTGAGCTAAAGGAGAAGGACCCGGAGATGAAGTTGAAGGTAGAGGAAGAAGCTCACTCTTATAAGGTACATGAAGGACACTCATCAAAAATAACATCATAACATCATGATTGATGGTGGCTAGTAAGTTGTAGTTGCAGGATCCCAAAGTTCATAGGCCTTGGATATAGAACTATACCCAAGGAAAATGTGCGGCATGGATTTAGAATCCAACTTAGAGTGATGCTCTTTAGTTACATGCACATAAGCCTTGCAACCAAATATTGGGAGATAAGCACAAGAGGGTTTGATGCCCAATAATGCCTCATACGAGTTTTACCTATGGTACAACTGATGTAGGCAATCTATTCCAAATGTGAACTCCAATAGCTGATGCCTCAGCCTATAATTTCTTGGCCAAGCCACTATGCTCAAGTAAAGTCCTCGACCCATCTCAATGACAGACTAATTCTTACATCCACAAAAAACCCATTCTAGGATGGAGGATAAGTTGTAGTAAACTAGCATCGCGAATGCAAAGATTCTTCCAATACTTGTCAAACTCATGTGAGAGAAACTCTCCCCCTTTATCAATACACAAAGATTTTGCCTTCTTGGAGTCCCATTGTTTTTCCCACTTTGACTTTCCAATCATGAAATATGGATAAAGATTGATCCTTAGACTGAAGAAAGAATGCCCAAGTATACTTGGAGTAGTCAGGCGTCAACAATAATCATCATATGTAAAGAGCCTTATTCAAAGATTTTGTAGACATAGGACAACACAAGTCTACATGAACAAGCTCGAGTGGTTTGGTAGATATGTGCGATGCCTCCTTAGGGAAAGGTAATCGATGTTGCTTGCCATGGAGAAATGGTTGTGCACACACCAACTGGGGTACTGATGGATGATTAAGCATCAACCAAACCATGTTTATATGCCTATTGCAAATAAAAGAAGCTCAAGTGGCAAAAGCATGCATGCCATAACACAGAATCTGTAGACGTAGAATGCAAGGCCAAAGTAGAGGTGCACAAAATAGGAATAGTACCAGCACCTTTGATGGAAATTGTAAAAGAGTCATCGAGACTGATGTCCCCTGGTTGCTTAGAGAAGGAAGAACACCAATCATGATGATTAGTGTGTGAGAAGTTGTGCTACTATCTATAATCCAAGCATGAAACCTGAAAGAGATGAAAGTTGATGAAAGTCAAAGTGGGGCTATCAATGTAGATAAACAACTGATCAATAGTAGTTGAAGTAGATGTAGACACCTCAAAGCCATATCACCTCAGTTTTTGCAGTAGAACAAACAACACGATATTCTGCCTTTGAGGAGGATAATGCAATAGTGGGTTGCTTTTTACTACTCAAGGAAATAGCACCAGAACCACGTGTAAACCAATAACATGCAGTCGATTGGTGAGTGTTAATATCACCAACCTAGTGAGAATCAGAATAGCCAACTAACCGATCCCCCTTCCACCAATAGAAGATACCCCGATCAAGAAAATTATTCAAATAGTGCAGGATGCACTGGCAGGTGGGATTTGTGAGGGTCAGCTGAAAATGAACTCAAGACACAAACAAAAAAGTAAACATCCAATCTAGAATGAGTAATCCAAATCAAAGATTTGACAATCTACCTTGATAGAGCATGATCACATGGTGGTGAAGCAAATCTTAGCATTAGGGTCCATCGAAGAAGAGATGGAACCATGCACCTTGAAACGCTATAAAATCTCCTTTGCAATACTTGCGTTGAGAGAGAAAAATACCCTGAGGAGTCTACCAAACTTCAAAACCAAGGAAAAATGAAGAACTCAAGGTTGATCAACTCAAACTCATGGCTAAGATCAGCCACCATGACAAACAAAATCCAACTCTTATGACTTCCTATAAAGATCAAGCCATCCACATACACAATGATAATGCCAAATAAGACCATCTTTAACAAATAAGACCATCTTTAACAAAAATGTAAAGATTGGAACATGAATGTGATCACCAAAGACCAACCACCAATGACCAATCTTCAGAAAGAAGGTGTCGATGCACTAGTACCACACACGATGAGCCTACTTCAATCCATATAGATCTTTACAAAGTTGGTACCCAATATGCGCAACAACAATATCAAGTGGTTGCTCAACATAGACCTCCTCTTGAAGGTCACCATTAAGAAGAGCAGATTTGACATCCATCTATAAAATAGGCCACCCACCCATGATGGGTAAGAAGAGCCAAAATAATCCTAATGGTAGTAATCGACACTGTAGAAATAAAAGCCTCATCAAAATCAACACTAACTCTCTAGGAGTAGCTCTTCACAACAAGATGTTCTTCGTGTTTGTCTAAAGTTCCATCCTCATAATACTTGTTCTTATAGACCCAACGAACTTTGATTACCTTGCATTGAGGTGGACGTGGTACAAGAACCCAAGTACTATTGTGCTTAATGGAATCAAGCTCTGTCTGCATAGTAATAATCCAAGGTGGAGAAGAAAGTGTCTCCTCAGAGAGGAAGGCTCAGTAGAGGTGAAGGAAGAATGGTAGACATCAAGGCAAAATTCAGAAAGTGATTATCCTCAACAGCATGCTTTTAGACCGAGTAACATGATGAGAATGACTTTCACTAGATTTCGGAAATTGACGAAGGCCTGAATCTTTCATAGTCTCATATAACCAACGAGGAACCCTCTTGGTGAGGATCCTCCTCAATAACCTCTATATTTGAATCTAAAGAAGCCCCCTTTGAAACCAAAGGTGGTAGAGGAGCTGAGACAAGAGGCAGAGGAGCAGCCAAAGTAGAAGGCTGAGCTAAAGGAGAAGGACCCGGAGATGAAGTTGAAGGTAGAGGAAGAAGCTCACTCTTATAAGGTACATGAAGGACACTCATCAAAAATAACATCATAACATCATGATTGATGGTGGCTAGTAGGTTGTAGTTGCAGGATCCCAAAGTTCATAGGCCTTGGATATAGAATTATACCCAAGGAAAATGTGCGGCATGGATTTAGAATCCAACTTAGAGTGATGCTCTTTAGTTACATGCACATAAGCCTTGCAACCAAATATTGGGAGATAAGCACAAGAGGGTTTGATGCCCAATAATGCCTCATACGAGTTTTACCTATGGTACAACTGATGTAGGCAATCTATTCCAAATGTGAACTCCAATAGCTGATGCCTCAGCCTATAATTTCTTGGCCAAGCCACTATGCTCAAGTATAGTCCTCGACCCATCTCAATGACAGACTAATTCTTACATCCACAAAAAACCCATTCTAGGATGGAGGATAAGTTGTAGTAAACTAGCATCGCGAATGCAAAGATTCTTCAAATACTTGTCAAACTCATGTGAGAGAAACTCTCCCCCTTTATCAATACACAAACATTTTGCCTTCTTGGAGTCCCATTGTTTTTCCCACTTTGACTTTCCAATCATGAAATATGGATAAAGATTGATCCTTAGACTGAAGAAAGAAAGCCCAAGTATACTTGGAGTAGTCAGGCGTCAACAATAATCATCATATGTAAAGAGCCTTATTCAAAGATTTTGTAGACATAGGACAACACAAGTCTACATGAACAAGCTCGAGTGGTTTGGTAGATATGTGCGATGCCTCCTTAGGGAAAGGTAATCGATGTTGCTTGCCATGGAGAAATGGTTGTGCACACACCAACTGGGGTACTGATGGATGATTAAGCATCAACCAAACCATGTTTATATGCCTATTGCAAATAAAAGAAGCTCAAGTGGCAAAAGCATGCATGCCATAACACAGAATCTGTAGACGTAGAATGCAAGGCCAAAGTAGAGGTGCACAAAATAGGAATAGTACCAGCACCTTTGATGGAAATTGTAAAAGAGTCATCGAGACTGATGGTTGCTTAGAGAAGGAAGAACACCAATCATGATGATTAGTGTGTGAGAAGTTGTGCTACTATCTATAATCCAAGCATGAAACCTGAAAGAGATGAAAGTTGATGAAAGCCAAAGTGGGGCTATCAATGTAGATAAACAACTGATCAATAGTAGTTGAAGTAGATGTAGACACCTCAAAGCCATATCACCTCAGTTTTTGCAGTAGAACAAACAACACGATATTCTGCCTTTGAGGAGGATAATGCAATAGTGGGTTGCTTTTTACTACTCAAGGAAATAGCACCAGAACCACGTGTAAACCAATAACATGCAGTCGATTGGTGAGTGTTAATATCACCAACCTAGTGAGAATCAGAATAGCCAACTAACCGATCCCCCTTCCACCAATAGAAGATACCCCGATCAAGAAAATTATTCAAATAGTGCAGGATGCACTGGCAGGTGGGATTTGTGAGGGTCAGCTGAAAATGAACTCAAGACACAAACAAAAAAGTAAACATCCAATCTAGAATGAGTAATCCAAATCAAAGATTTGACAATCTACCTTTATAGAGCATGATCACATCGTGGTGAAGCAAATCTTAGCATTAGGGTCCATCGAAGAAGAGATGGAACCATGCACCTTGAAATGCTATAAAATCTCCTTTGCAATACTTGCGTTGAGAGAGAAAAATACCCTGAGGAGTCTACCAAACTTCAAAACCAAGGAAAAATGAAGAACTCAAGGTTGATCAACTGAAACTCATGGCTAAGATCAGCCACCATGACAAACAAAATCCAACTCTTATGACTTCCTATAAAGATCAAGCCATCCACATACACAATGATAATGCCAAATAAGACCATCTTTAACAAATAAGACCATCTTTAACAAAAATGTAAAGATTGGAACATGAATGTGATCACCAAAGACCAACCACCAATGACCAATCTTCAGAAAGAAGGTGTCGATGCACTAGTACCACACACGATGAGCCTACTTCAATCCATATAGATCTTTACAAAGTTGGTACCCAATATGCGCAACAACAATATCAAGTGGTTGCTCAACATAGACCTCCTCTTGAAGGTCACCATTAAGAAGAGCAGATTTGACATCCATCTATAAAATAGGCCACCCACCCATGATGGGTAAGAAGAGCCAAAATAATCCTAATGGTAGTAATCGACACTGTAGGAATAAAAGCCTCATCAAAATCAACACTAACTCTCTAGGAGTAGCCCTTCACAACAAGATGTTCTTCGTGTTTGTCTAAAGTTCCATCCTCATAATACTTGTTCTTATAGACCCAACGAACTTTGATTACCTTGCATTGAGGTGGATGTGGTACAAGAACCCAAGTACTATTGTGCTTAATGGAATCAAGCTCTGTCTGCATAGTAATAATCCAAGGTGGAGAAGAAAGTGTCTCCTCAGAGAGGAAGGCTCAGTAGAGGTGAAGGAAGAATGGTAGACATCAAGGCAAAATTCAGAAAGTGATTATCCTCAACAGCATGCTTTTAGACCGAGTAACATGATGAGAATGACTTTCACTAGATTTCGAAAATTGACGAAGGCCTGAATCTTTCATAGTCTCATATAACCAACGAGGAACCCTCTTGGTGAGGATCCTCCTCAATAACCTCTATATTTGAATCTAAAGAAGCCCCCTTTGAAACCAAAGGTGGTAGAGGAGCTGAGACAAGAGGCAGAGGAGCAGCCAAAGTAGAAGGCTGAGCTAAAGGAGAAGGACCCGGAGATGAAGTTGAAGGTAGAGGAAGAAGCTCACTCTTATAAGGTACATGAAGGACACTCATCAAAAATAACATCATAACATCATGATTGATGGTGGCTAGTAGGTTGTAGTTGCAGGATCCCAAAGTTCATAGGCCTTGGATATAGAATTATACCCAAGGAAAATGTGCGGCATGGATTTAGAATCCAACTTAGAGTGATGCTCTTTAGTTACATGCACATAAGCCTTGCAACCAAATATTGGGAGATAAGCACAAGAGGGTTTGATGCCCAATAATGCCTCATACGAGTTTTACCTATGGTACAACTGATGTAGGCAATCTATTCCAAATGTGAACTCCAATAGCTGATGCCTCAGCCTATAATTTCTTGGCCAAGCCACTATGCTCAAGTATAGTCCTCGACCCATCTCAATGACAGACTAATTCTTACATCCACAAAAAACCCATTCTAGGATGGAGGATAAGTTGTAGTAAACTAGCATCGCGAATGCAAAGATTCTTCAAATACTTGTCAAACTCATGTGAGAGAAACTCTCCCCCTTTATCAATACACAAACATTTTGCCTTCTTGGAGTCCCATTGTTTTTCCCACTTTGACTTTCCAATCATGAAATATGGATAAAGATTGATCCTTAGACTGAAGAAAGAAAGCCCAAGTATACTTGGAGTAGTCAGGCGTCAATAATAATCATCATATGTAAAGAGCCTTATTCAAAGATTTTGTAGACATAGGACAACACAAGTCTACATGAACAAGCTCGAGTGGTTTGGTAGATATGTGCGATGCCTCCTTAGGGAAAGGTAATCGATGTTGCTTGCCATGGAGAAATGGTTGTGCACACACCAACTGGGGTACTGATGGATGATTAAGCATCAACCAAACCATGTTTATATGCCTATTGCAAATAAAAGAAGCTCAAGTGGCAAAAGCATGCATGCCATAACACAGAATCTGTAGACGTAGAATGCAAGGCCAAAGTAGAGGTGCACAAAATAGGAATAGTACCAGCACCTTTGATGGAAATTGTAAAAGAGTCATCGAGACTGATGGTTGCTTAGAGAAGGAAGAACACCAATCATGATGATTAGTGTGTGAGAAGTTGTGCTACTATCTATAATCCAAGCATGAAACCTGAAAGAGATGAAAGTTGATGAAAGTCAAAGTGGGGCTATCAATGTAGATAAACAACTGATCAATAGTAGTTGAAGTAGATGTAGACACCTCAAAGCCATATCACCTCAGTTTTTGCAGTAGAACAAACAACACGATATTCTGCCTTTGAGGAGGATAATGCAATAGTGGGTTGCTTTTTACTACTCAAGGAAATAGCACCAGAACCACGTGTAAACCAATAACATGCAGTCGATTGGTGAGTGTTAATATCACCAACCTAGTGAGAATCAGAATAGCCAACTAACCGATCCCCCTTCCACCAATAGAAGATACCCCGATCAAGAAAATTATTCAAATAGTGCAGGATGCACTGGCAGGTGGGATTTGTGAGGGTCAGCTGAAAATGAACTCAAGACACAAACAAAAAAGTAAACATCCAATCTAGAATGAGTAATCCAAATCAAAGATTTGACAATCTACCTTTATAGAGCATGATCACATCGTGGTGAAGCAAATCTTAGCATTAGGGTCCATCGAAGAAGAGATGGAACCATGCACCTTGAAATGCTATAAAATCTCCTTTGCAATACTTGCGTTGAGAGAGAAAAATACCCTGAGGAGTCTACCAAACTTCAAAACCAAGGAAAAATGAAGAACTCAAGGTTGATCAACTGAAACTCATGGCTAAGATCAGCCACCATGACAAACAAAATCCAACTCTTATGACTTCCTATAAAGATCAAGCCATCCACATACACAATGATAATGCCAAATAAGACCATCTTTAACAAATAAGACCATCTTTAACAAAAATGTAAAGATTGGAACATGAATGTGATCACCAAAGACCAACCACCAATGACCAATCTTCAGAAAGAAGGTGTCGATGCACTAGTACCCGAGCTAGTACCACACACGATGAGCCTACTTCAATCCATATAGATCTTTACAAAGTTGGTACCCAATATGCGCAACAACAATATCAAGTGGTTGCTCAACATAGACCTCCTCTTGAAGGTCACCATTAAGAAGAGCAGATTTGACATCCATCTATAAAATAGGCCACCCACCCATGATGGGTAAGAAGAGCCAAAATAATCCTAATGGTAGTAATCGACACTGTAGGAATAAAAGCCTCATCAAAATCAACACTAACTCTCTAGGAGTAGCCCTTCACAACAAGATGTTCTTCGTGTTTGTCTAAAGTTCCATCCTCATAATACTTGTTCTTATAGACCCAACGAACTTTGATTACCTTGCATTGAGGTGGATGTGGTACAAGAACCCAAGTACTATTGTGCTTAATGGAATCAAGCTCTGTCTGCATAGTAATAATCCAAGGTGGAGAAGAAAGTGTCTCCTCAGAGAGGAAGGCTCAGTAGAGGTGAAGGAAGAATGGTAGACATCAAGGCAAAATTCAGAAAGTGATTATCCTCAACAGCATGCTTTTAGACCGAGTAACATGATGAGAATGACTTTCACTAGATTTCGAAAATTGACGAAGGCCTGAATCTTTCATAGTCTCATATAACCAACGAGGAACCCTCTTGGTGAGGATCCTCCTCAATAACCTCTATATTTGAATCTAAAGAAGCCCCCTTTGAAACCAAAGGTGGTAGAGGAGCTGAGACAAGAGGCAGAGGAGCAGCCAAAGTAGAAGGCTGAGCTAAAGGAGAAGGACCCGGAGATGAAGTTGAAGGTAGAGGAAGAATCTCACTCTTATAAGGTACATGAAGGACACTCATCAAAAATAACATCATAACATCATGATTGATGGTGGCTAGTAGGTTGTAGTTGCAAGATCCCAAAGTTCATAGGCCTTGGATATAGAATTATACCCAAGGAAAATGTGCGGCATGGATTTAGAATCCAACTTAGAGTGATGCTCTTTAGTTACATGCACATAAGCCTTGCAACCAAATATTGGGAGATAAGCACAAGAGGGTTTGATGCCCAATAATGCCTCATACGAGTTTTACCTATGGTACAACTGATGTAGGCAATCTATTCCAAATGTGAACTCCAATAGCTGATGCCTCAGCCTATAATTTCTTGGCCAAGCCACTATGCTCAAGTATAGTCCTCGACCCATCTCAATGACAGACTAATTCTTACATCCACAAAAAACCCATTCTAGGATGGAGGATAAGTTGTAGTAAACTAGCATCGCGAATGCAAAGATTCTTCAAATACTTGTCAAACTCATGTGAGAGAAACTCTCCCCCTTTATCAATACACAAACATTTTGCCTTCTTGGAGTCCCATTGTTTTTCCCACTTTGACTTTCCAATCATGAAATATGGATAAAGATTGATCCTTAGACTGAAGAAAGAATGCCCAAGTATACTTGGAGTAGTCAGGCGTCAACAATAATCATCATATGTAAAGAGCCTTATTCAAAGATTTTGTAGACATAGGACAACACAAGTCTACATGAACAAGCTCGAGTGGTTTGGTAGATATGTGCGATGCCTCCTTAGGGAAAGGTAATCGATGTTGCTTGCCATGGAGAAATGGTTGTGCACACACCAACTGGGGTACTGATGGATGATTAAGCATCAACCAAACCATGTTTATATGCCTATTGCAAATAAAAGAAGCTCAAGTGGCAAAAGCATGCATGCCATAACACAGAATCTGTAGACGTAGAATGCAAGGCCAAAGTAGAGGTGCACAAAATAGGAATAGTACCAACACCTTTGATGGAAATTGTAAAAGAGTCATCGAGACTGATGTCCCCTGGTTGCTTAGAGAAGGAAGAACACCAAACATGATGATTAGTGTGTGAGAAGTTGTGCTACTATCTATAATCCAAGCATGAAACCTGAAAGAGATGAAAGTTAATGAAAGTCAAAGTGGGGCTATCAATGTAGATAAACAACTGATCAATAGTAGTTGAAGTAGATGTAGACACCTCAAAGCCATATCACCTCAGTTTTTGCAGTAGAACAAACAACACGATATTCTGCCTTTGAGGAGGATAATGCAATAGTGGGTTGCTTTTTGCTACTCAAGGAAATAGCACCAGAACCACGTGTAAACCAATAACATGCAGTCGATTGGTGAGTGTTAATATCACCAACCTAGTGAGAATCAGAATAGCCAACTAACCGATCCCCCTTCCACCAATAGAAGATACCCCGATCAAGAAAATTATTCAAATAGTGCAAGATGCACTGGCAGGTGGGATTTGTGAGGGTCAGCTGAAAATGAACTCAAGACACAAACAAAAAAGTAAACATCCAATCTAGAATGAGTAATCCAAATCAAAGATTTGACAATCTACCTTTATAGAGCATGATCACATGGTGGTGAAGCAAATCTTAGCATTAGGGTCCATCGAAGAAGAGATGGAACCATGCACCTTGAAATGCTATAAAATCTCCTTTGCAATACTTGCGTTGAGAGAGAAAAATACCCTGAGGAGTCTACCAAACTTCAAAACCAAGGAAAAATGAAGAACTCAAGGTTGATCAACTCAAACTCATGGCTAAGATCAGCCACCATGACAAACAAAATCCAACTCTTATGACTTCCTATAAAGATCAAGCCATCCACATACACAATGATAATGCCAAATAAGACCATCTTTAACAAATAAGACCATCTTTAACAAAAATGTAAAGATTGGAACATGAATGTGATCACCAAAGACCAACCACCAATGACCAATCTTCAGAAAGAAGGTGTCGATGCACTAGTACCACACACGAAGAGCCTACTTCAATCCATATAGATCTTTACAAAGTTGGTACACAATATGCGCAACAACAATATCAAGTGGTTGCTCAACATAGACCTCCTCTTGAAGGTCACCATTAAGAAGAGCAGATTTGACATCCATCTATAAAATAGGCCACCCACCCATGATGGGTAAGAAGAGCCAAAATAATCCTAATGGTAGTAATCGACACTGTAGGAATAAAAGCCTCATCAAAATCAACACTAACTCTCTAGGAGTAGCCCTTCACAACAAGATGTTCTTCGTGTTTGTCTAAAGTTCCATCCTCATAATACTTGTTCTTATAGACCCAACGAACTTTGATTACCTTGCATTGAGGTGGACGTGGTACAAGAACCCAAGTACTATTGTGCTTAATGGAATCAAGCTCTGTCTGCATAGTAATAATCCAAGGTGGAGAAGAAAGTGTCTCCTCAGAGAGGAAGGCTCAGTAGAGGTGAAGGAAGAATGGTAGACATCAAGGCAAAATTCAGAAAGTGATTATCCTCAACAGCATGCTTTTAGACCGAGTAACATGATGAGAATGACTTTCACTAGATTTCGGAAATTGACGAAGGCCTGAATCTTTCATAGTCTCATATAACCAACGAGGAACCCTCTTGGTGAGGATCCTCCTCAATAACCTCTATATTTGAATCTAAATAAGCCCCCTTTGAAACCAAAGGTGGTAGAGGAGCTGAGACAAGAGGCAGAGGAGCAGCCAAAGTAGAAGGCTGAGCTAAAGGAGAAGGACCCGGAGATGAAGTTGAAGGTAGAGGAAGAAGCTCACTCTTATAAGGTACATGAAGGACACTCATCAAAAATAACATCATAACATCATGATTGATGGTGGCTAGTAAGTTGTAGTTGCAGGATCCCAAAGTTCATAGGCCTTGGATATAGAATTATACCCAAGGAAAATGTGCGGCATGGATTTAGAATCCAACTTAGAGTGATGCTCTTTAGTTACATGCACATAAGCCTTGCAACCAAATATTGGGAGATAAGCACAAGAGGGTTTGATGCCCAATAATGCCTCATACGAGTTTTACCTATGGTACAACTGATGTAGGCAATCTATTCCAAATGTGAACTCCAATAGCTGATGCCTCAGCCTATAATTTCTTGGCCAAGCCACTATCCTCAAGTATAGTCCTCGACCCATCTCAATGACAGACTAATTCTTACATCCACAAAAAACCCATTCTAGGATGGAGGATAAGTTGTAGTAAACTAGCATCGCGAATGCAAAGATTCTTCAAATACTTGTCAAACTCATGTGAGAGAAACTCTCCCCCTTTATCAATACACAAAGATTTTGCCTTCTTGGAGTCCCATTGTTTTTCCCACTTTGACTTTCCAATCATGAAATATGGATAAAGATTGATCCTTAGACTGAAGAAAGAAAGCCCAAGTATACTTGGAGTAGTCAGGCGTCAACAATAATCATCATATGTAAAGAGACTTATTCAAAGATTTTGTAGACATAGGACAACACAAGTCTACATGAACAAGCTCGAGTGGTTTGGTAGATATGTGCGATGCCTCCTTAGGGAAAGGTAATCGATGTTGCTTGCCATGGAGAAATGGTTGTGCACACACCAACTGGGGTACTGATGGATGATTAAGCATCAACCAAACCATGTTTATATGCCTATTGCAAATAAAAGAAGCTCAAGTGGCAAAAGCATGCATGCCATAACACAGAATCTGTAGACGTAGAATGCAAGGCCAAAGTAGAGGTGCATAAAATAGGAATAGCACCAGCACCTTTGATGGAAATTGTAAAAGAGTCATCGAGACTGATGTCCCCTGGTTGCTTAGAGAAGGAAGAACACCAATCATGATGATTAGTGTGTGAGAAGTTGTGCTACTATCTATAATCCAAGCATGAAACCTGAAAGAGATGAAAGTTGATGAAAGTCAAAGTGGGGCTATCAATGTAGATAAACAACTGATCAATAGTGGTTGAAGTAGATGTAGACACCTCAAAGCCATATCACCTCAGTTTTTGCAGTAGAACAAACAACACGATATTCTGCCTTTGAGGAGGATAATGCAATAGTGGGTTGCTTTTTACTACTCAAGGAAATAGCACCAGAACCACGTGTAAACCAATAACATGCAGTCGATTGGTGAGTGTTAATATCACCAACCTAGTGAGAATCAGAATAGCCAACTAACCGATCCCCCTTCCACCAATAGAAGATACCCCGATCAAGAAAATTATTCAAATAGTGCAGGATGCACTGGCAGGTGGGATTTGTGAGGGTCAGCTGAAAATGAACTCAAGACACAAACAAAAAAGTAAACATCCAATCTAGAATGAGTAATCCAAATCAAAGATTTGACAATCTACCTTTATAGAGCATGATCACATGGTGGTGAAGCAAATCTTAGCATTAGGGTCCATCGAAGAAGAGATGGAACCATGCACCTTGAAATGCTATAAAATCTCCTTTGCAATACTTGCGTTGAGAGAGAAAAATACCCTGAGGAGTCTACCAAACTTCAAAACCAAGGAAAAATGAAGAACTCAAGGTTGATCAACTCAAACTCATGGCTAAGATCAGCCACCATGGCAAACAAAATCCAACTCTTATGACTTCCTATAAAGATCAAGCCATCCACATACACAATGATAATGACAAATAAGACCATCTTTAACAAATAAGACCATCTTTAACAAAAATGTAAAGATTGGAACATGAATGTGATCACCAAAGACCAACCACCAATGACCAATCTTCAGAAAGAAGGTGTCAATGCACTAGTACCACACACGATGAGCCTACTTCAATCCATATAGATCTTTACAAAGTTGGTACACAATATGCGCAACAACAATATCAAGTGGTTGCTCAACATAGACCTCCTCTTGAAGGTCACCATTAAGAAGAGCAGATTTGACATCCATCTATAAAATAGGCCACCCACCCATGATGGGTAAGAAGAGCCAAAATAATCCTAATGGTAGTAATCGACACTGTAGGAATAAAAGCCTCATCAAAATCAACACTAACTCTCTAGGAGTAGCCCTTCACAACAAGATGTTCTTCGTGTTTGTCTAAAGTTCCATCCTCATAATACTTGTTCTTATAGACCCAACGAACTTTGATTACCTTGCATTGAGGTGGACGTGGTACAAGAACCCAAGTACTATTGTGCTTAATGGAATCAAGATCTGTCTGCATAGTAATAATCCAAGGTGGAGAAGAAAGTGTCTCCTCAGAGAGGAAGGCTCAGTAGAGGTGAAGGAAGAATGGTAGACATCAAGGCAAAATTCAGAAAGTGATTATCCTCAACAGCATGCTTTTAGACCGAGTAACATGATGAGAATGACTTTCACTAGATTTCGGAAATTGACGAAGGCCTGAATCTTTCATAGTCTCATATAACCAACGAGGAACCCTCTTGGTGAGGATCCTCCTCAATAACCTCTATATTTGAATCTAAAGAAGCCCCCTTTGAAACCAAAGGTGGTAGAGGAGCTGAGACAAGAGGCAGAGGAGCAGCCAAAGTAGAAGGCTGAGCTAAAGGAGAAGGACCCGGAGATGAAGTTGAAGGTAGAGGAAGAAGCTCACTCTTATAAGGTACATGAAGGACACTCATCAAAAATAACATCATAACATCATGATTGATGGTGGCTAGTAGGTTGTAGTTGCAGGATCCCAAAGTTCATAGGCCTTGGATATAGAATTATACCCAAGGAAAATGTGCGGCATGGATTTAGAATCCAACTTAGAGTGATGCTCTTTAGTTACATGCACATAAGCCTTGCAACCAAATATTGGGAGATAAGCACAAGAGGGTTTGATGCCCAATAATGCCTCATACGAGTTTTACCTATGGTACAACTGATGTAGGCAATCTATTCCAAATGTGAACTCCAATAGCTGATGCCTCAGCCTATAATTTCTTGGCCAAGCCACTATGCTCAAGTATAGTCCTCGACCCATCTCAATGACAGACTAATTCTTACATCCACAAAAAACCCATTCTAGGATGGAGGATAAGTTGTAGTAAACTAGCATCCCGAATGCAAAGATTCTTCAAATACTTGTCAAACTCATGTGAGAGAAACTCTCCCCCTTTATCAATACACAAAGATTTTGCCTTCTTGGAGTCCCATTGTTTTTCCCACTTTGACTTTCCAATCATGAAATATGGATAAAGATTGATCCTTAGACTGAAGAAAGAATGCCCAAGTATACTTGGAGTAGTCAGGCGTCAACAATAATCATCATATGTAAAGAGCCTTATTCAAAGATTTTGTAGACATAGGACAACACAAGTCTACATGAACAAGCTCGAGTGGTTTGGTAGATATGTGCGATGCCTCCTTAGGGAAAGGTAATCAATGTTGCTTGCCATGGAGAAATGGTTGTGCACACACCAACTGGGGTACTGATGGATGATTAAGCATCAACCAAACCATGTTTATATGCCTATTGCAAATAAAAGAAGCTCAAGTGGCAAAAGCATGCATGCCATAACACAGAATCTGTAGACGTAGAATGCAAGGCCAAAGTAGAGGTGCATAAAATAGGAATAGCACCAGCACCTTTGATGGAAATTGTAAAAGAGTCATCGAGACTGATGGTTGCTTAGAGAAGGAAGAACACCAATCATGATGATTAGTGTGTGAGAAGTTGTGCTACTATCTATAATCCAAGCATGAAACCTGAAAGAGATGAAAGTTGATGAAAGTCAAAGTGGGGCTATCAATGTAGATAAACAACTGATCAATAGTAGTTGAAGTAGATGTAGACACCTCAAAGCCATATCACCTCAGTTTTTGCAGTAGAACAAACAACACGATATTCTACCTTTGAGGAGGATAATGCAATAGTGGGTTGCTTTTTACTACTCAAGGAAATAGCACCAGAACCACGTGTAAACCAATAACATGCAGTCGATTGGTGAGTGTTAATATCACCAACCTAGTGAGAATCAGAATAGCCAACTAACCGATCCCCCTTCCACCAATAGAAGATACCCCGATCAAGAAAATTATTCAAATAGTGCAGGATGCACTGGCAGGTGGGATTTGTGAGGGTCAGCTGAAAATGAACTCAAGACACAAACAAAAAAGTAAACATCCAATCTAGAATGAGTAATCCAAATCAAAGATTTGACAATCTACCTTTATAGAGCATGATCACACGGTGGTGAAGCAAATCTTAGCATTAGGGTCCATCGAAGAAGAGATGGAACCATGCACCTTGAAATGCTATAAAATCTCCTTTGCAATACTTGCGTTGAGAGAGAAAAATACCCTGAGGAGTCTACCAAACTTCAAAACCAAGGAAAAATGAAGAACTCAAGGTTGATCAACTCAAACTCATGGCTAAGATCAGCCACCATGACAAACAAAATCCAACTCTTATGACTTCCTATAAAGATCAAGCCATCCACATACACAATGATAATGCCAAATAAGACCATCTTTAACAAATAAGACCATCTTTAACAAAAATGTAAAGATTGGAACATGAATGTGATCACCAAAGACCAACCACCAATGACCAATCTTCAGAAAGAAGGTGTCGATGCACTAGTACCACACACGATGAGCCTACTTCAATCCATATAGATCTTTACAAAGTTGGTACCCAATATGCGCAACAACAATATCAAGTGGTTGCTCAACATAGACCTCCTCTTGAAGGTCACCATTAAGAAGAGCAGATTTGACATCCATCTATAAAATAGGCCACCCACCCATGATGGGTAAGAAGAGCCAAAATAATCCTAATGGTAGTAATCGACACTGTAGGAATAAAAGCCTCATCAAAATCAACACTAACTCTCTAGGAGTAGCCCTTCACAACAAGATGTTCTTCGTGTTTGTCTAAAGTTCCATCCTCATAATACTTGTTCTTATAGACCCAACGAACTTTGATTACCTTGCATTGAGGTGGACGTGGTACAAGAACCCAAGTACTATTGTGCTTAATGGAATCAAGCTCTGTCTGCATAGTAATAATCCAAGGTGGAGAAGAAAGTGTCTCCTCAGAGAGGAAGGCTCAGTAGAGGTGAAGGAAGAATGGTAGACATCAAGGCAAAATTCAGAAAGTGATTATCCTCAACAGCATGCTTTTAGACCGAGTAACATGATGAGAATGACTTTCACTAGATTTCGGAAATTGACGAAGGCCTAAATCTTTCATAGTCTCATATAACCAACGAGGAACCCTCTTGGTGAGGATCCTCCTCAATAACCTCTGTATTTGAATCTAAATAAGCCCCCTTTGAAACCAAAGGTGGTAGAGGAGCTGAGACAAGAGGCAGAGGAGCAGCCAAAGTAGAAGGCTGAGCTAAAGGAGAAGGACCCGGAGATGAAGATGAAGGTAGAGGAAGAAGCTCACTCTTATAAGGTACATGAAGGACACTCATCAAAAATAACATCATAACATCATGATTGATGGTGGCTAGTAAGTTGTAGTTGCAGGATCCCAAAGTTCATAGGCCTTGGATATAGAATTATACCCAAGGAAGATGTGCGGCATGGATTTAGAATCCAACTTAGAGTGATGCTCTTTAGTTACATGCACATAAGCCTTGCAACCAAATATTGGGAGATAAGCACAAGAGGGTTTGATGCCCAATAATGCCTCATACGAGTTTTACCTATGGTACAACTGATGTAGGCAATCTATTCCAAATGTGAACTCCAATAGCTGATGCCTCAGCCTATAATTTCTTGGCCAAGCCACTATGCTCAAGTATAGTCCTCGACCCATCTCAATGACAGACTAATTCTTACATCCACAAAAAACCCATTCTAGGATGGAGGATAAGTTGTAGTAAACTAGCATCGCGAATGCAAAGATTCTTCAAATACTTGTCAAACTCATGTGAGAGAAACTTTCCCCCTTTATCAATACACAAAGATTTTGCCTTCTTGGAGTCCCATTGTTTTTCCCACTTTGACTTTCCAATCATGAAATATGGATAAAGATTGATCCTTAGACTGAAGAAAGAATGCCCAAGTATACTTGGAGTAGTCAGGCGTCAACAATAATCATCATATGTAAAGAGCCTTATTCAAAGATTTTGTAGACATAGGACAACACAAGTCTACATGAACAAGCTCGAGTGGTTTGGTAGATATGTGCGATGCCTCCTTAGGGAAAGGTAATCGATGTTGCTTGCCATGGAGAAATGGTTGTGCACACACCAACTGGGGTACTGATGGATGATTAAGCATCAACCAAACCATGTTTATATGCCTATTGCAAATAAAAGAAGCTCAAGTGGCAAAAGCATGCATGCCATAACACAGAATCTGTAGACGTAGAATGCAAGGCCAAAGTAGAGGTGCATAAAATAGGAATAGCACCAGCACCTTTGATGGAAATTGTAAAAGAGTCATCGAGACTGATGGTTGCTTAGAGAAGGAAGAACACCAATCATGATGATTAGTGTGTGAGAAGTTGTGCTACTATCTATAATCCAAGCATGAAACCTGAAAGAGATGAAAGTTGATGAAAGTCAAAGTGGGGCTATCAATGTAGATAAACAACTGATCCATAGTAGTTGAAGTAGATGTAGACACCTCAAAGCCATATCACCTCAGTTTTTGCAGTAGAACAAACAACACGATATTCTGCCTTTGAGGAGGATAATGCAATAGTGGGTTGCTTTTTACTACTCAAGGAAATAGCACAAGAACCACGTGTAAACCAATAACATGCAGTCGATTGGTGAGTGTTAATATCACCAACCTAGTGAGAATCAGAATAGCCAACTAACCGATCCCCCTTCCACCAATAGAAGATACCCCGATCAAGAAAATTATTCAAATAGTGCAGGATGCACTGGCAGGTGGGATTTGTGAGGGTCAGCTGAAAATGAACTCAAGACACAAACAAAAAAGTAAACATCCAATCTAGAATGAGTAATCCAAATCAAAGATTTGACAATCTACCTTTATAGAGCATGATCACATGGTGGTGAAGCAAATCTTAGCATTAGGGTCCATCGAAGAAGAGATGGAACCATGCACCTTGAAATGCTATAAAATCTCCTTTGCAATACTTGCGTTGAGAGAGAAAAATACCCTGAGGAGTCTACCAAACTTCAAAACCAAGGAAAAATGAAGAACTCAAGGTTGATCAACTCAAACTCATGGCTAAGATCAGCCACCATGACAAACAAAATCCAACTCTTATGACTTCCTATAAAGATCAAGCCATCCACATACACAATGATAATGCCAAATAAGACCATCTTTAACAAATAAGACCATCTTTAACAAAAATGTAAAGATTGGAACATGAATGTGATCACCAAAGACCAACCACCAATGACCAATCTTCAGAAAGAAGGTGTCCATGCACTAGTACCACACACGATGAGCCTACTTCAATCCATATAGATCTTTACAAAGTTGGTACACAATATGCGCAACAACAATATCAAGTGGTTGCTCAACATAGACCTCCTCTTGAAGGTCACCATTAAGAAGAGCAGATTTGACATCCATCTATAAAATAGGCCACCCACCCATGATGGGTAAGAAGAGCCAAAATAATCCTAATGGTAGTCATCGACACTGTAGGAATAAAAGCCTCATCAAAATCAACACTAACTCTCTAGGAGTAGCCCTTCACAACAAGATGTTCTTCGTGTTTGTCTAAAGTTCCATCCTCATAATACTTGTTCTTATAGACCCAACGAACTTTGATTACCTTGCATTGAGGTGGACGTGGTACAAGAACCCAAGTACTATTGTGCTTAATGGAATCAAGATCTGTCTGCATAGTAATAATCCAAGGTGGAGAAGAAAGTGTCTCCTCAGAGAGGAAGGCTCAGTAGAGGTGAAGGAAGAATGGTAGACATCAAGGCAAAATTCAGAAAGTGATTATCCTCAACAGCATGCTTTTAGACCGAGTAACATGATGAGAATGACTTTCACTAGATTTCGGAAATTGACGAAGGCCTGAATCTTTCATAGTCTCATATAACCAACGAGGAACCCTCTTGGTGAGGATCCTCCTCAATAACCTCTATATTTGAATCTAAAGAAGCCCCCTTTGAAACCAAAGGTGGTAGAGGAGCTGAGACAAGAGGCAGAGGAGCAGCCAAAGTAGAAGGCTGAGCTAAAGGAGAAGGACCCGGAGATGAAGTTGAAGGTAGAGGAAGAAGCTCACTCTTATAAGGTACATGAAGGACACTCATCAAAAATAACATCATAACATCATGATTGATGGTGGCTAGTAGGTTGTAGTTGCAGGATCCCAAAGTTCATAGGCCTTGGATATAGAATTATACCCAAGGAAAATGTGCGGCATGGATTTAGAATCCAACTTAGAGTGATGCTCTTTAGTTACATGCACATAAGCCTTGCAACCAAATATTGGGAGATAAGCACAAGAGGGTTTGATGCCCAATAATGCCTCATACGAGTTTTACCTATGGTACAACTGATGTAGGCAATCTATTCCAAATGTGAACTCCAATAGCTGATGCCTCAGCCTATAATTTCTTGGCCAAGCCACTATGCTCAAGTATAGTCCTCGACCCATCTCAATGACAGACTAATTCTTACATCCACAAAAAACCCATTCTAGGATGGAGGATAAGTTGTAGTAAACTAGCATCGCGAATGCAAAGATTCTTCAAATACTTGTCAAACTCATGTGAGAGAAACTCTCCCCCTTTATCAATACACAAAGATTTTGCCTTCTTGGAGTCCCATTGTTTTTCCCACTTTGACTTTCCAATCATGAAATATGGATAAAGATTGATCCTTAGACTGAAGAAAGAATGCCCAAGTATACTTGGAGTAGTCAGGCGTCAACAATAATCATCATATGTAAAGAGCCTTATTCAAAGATTTTGTAGACATAGGACAACACAAGTCTACATGAACAAGCTCGAGTGGTTTGGTAGATATGTGCGATGCCTCCTTAGGGAAAGGTAATCGATGTTGCTTGCCATGGAGAAATGGTTGTGCACACACCAACTGGGGTACTGATGGATGATTAAGCATCAACCAAACCATGTTTATATGCCTATTGCAAATAAAAGAAGCTCAAGTGGCAAAAGCATGCATGCCATAACACAGAATCTGTAGACGTAGAATGCAAGGCCAAAGTAGAGGTGCATAAAATAGGAATAGCACCAGCACCTTTGATGGAAATTGTAAAAGAGTCATCGAGACTGATGGTTGCTTAGAGAAGGAAGAACACCAATCATGATGATTAGTGTGTGAGAAGTTGTGCTACTATCTATAATCCAAGCATGAAACCTGAAAGAGATGAAAGTTGATGAAAGTCAAAGTGGGGCTATCAATGTAGATAAACAACTGATCCATAGTAGTTGAAGTAGATGTAGACACCTCAAAGCCATATCACCTCAGTTTTTGCAGTAGAACAAACAACACGATATTCTGCCTTTGAGGAGGATAATGCAATAGTGGGTTGCTTTTTACTACTCAAGGAAATAGCACAAGAACCACGTGTAAACCAATAACATGCAGTCGATTGGTGAGTGTTAATATCACCAACCTAGTGAGAATCAGAATAGCCAACTAACCGATCCCCCTTCCACCAATAGAAGATACCCCGATCAAGAAAATTATTCAAATAGTGCAGGATGCACTGGCAGGTGGGATTTGTGAGGGTCAGCTGAAAATGAACTCAAGACACAAACAAAAAAGTAAACATCCAATCTAGAATGAGTAATCCAAATCAAAGATTTGACAATCTACCTTTATAGAGCATGATCACATGGTGGTGAAGCAAATCTTAGCATTAGGGTCCATCGAAGAAGAGATGGAACCATGCACCTTGAAATGCTATAAAATCTCCTTTGCAATACTTGCGTTGAGAGAGAAAAATACCCTGAGGAGTCTACCAAACTTCAAAACCAAGGAAAAATGAAGAACTCAAGGTTGATCAACTCAAACTCATGGCTAAGATCAGCCACCATGACAAACAAAATCCAACTCTTATGACTTCCTATAAAGATCAAGCCATCCACATACACAATGATAATGCCAAATAAGACCATCTTTAACAAATAAGACCATCTTTAACAAAAATGTAAAGATTGGAACATGAATGTGATCACCAAAGACCAACCACCAATGACCAATCTTCAGAAAGAAGGTGTCCATGCACTAGTACCACACACGATGAGCCTACTTCAATCCATATAGATCTTTACAAAGTTGGTACACAATATGCGCAACAACAATATCAAGTGGTTGCTCAACATAGACCTCCTCTTGAAGGTCACCATTAAGAAGAGCAGATTTGACATCCATCTATAAAATAGGCCACCCACCCATGATGGGTAAGAAGAGCCAAAATAATCCTAATGGTAGTCATCGACACTGTAGGAATAAAAGCCTCATCAAAATCAACACTAACTCTCTAGGAGTAGCCCTTCACAACAAGATGTTCTTCGTGTTTGTCTAAAGTTCCATCCTCATAATACTTGTTCTTATAGACCCAACGAACTTTGATTACCTTGCATTGAGGTGGACGTGGTACAAGAACCCAAGTACTATTGTGCTTAATGGAATCAAGATCTGTCTGCATAGTAATAATCCAAGGTGGAGAAGAAAGTGTCTCCTCAGAGAGGAAGGCTCAGTAGAGGTGAAGGAAGAATGGTAGACATCAAGGCAAAATTCAGAAAGTGATTATCCTCAACAGCATGCTTTTAGACCGAGTAACATGATGAGAATGACTTTCACTAGATTTCGGAAATTGACGAAGGCCTGAATCTTTCATAGTCTCATATAACCAACGAGGAACCCTCTTGGTGAGGATCCTCCTCAATAACCTCTATATTTGAATCTAAAGAAGCCCCCTTTGAAACCAAAGGTGGTAGAGGAGCTGAGACAAGAGGCAGAGGAGCAGCCAAAGTAGAAGGCTGAGCTAAAGGAGAAGGACCCGGAGATGAAGTTGAAGGTAGAGGAAGAAGCTCACTCTTATAAGGTACATGAAGGACACTCATCAAAAATAACATCATAACATCATGATTGATGGTGGCTAGTAGGTTGTAGTTGCAGGATCCCAAAGTTCATAGGCCTTGGATATAGAATTATACCCAAGGAAAATGTGCGGCATGGATTTAGAATCCAACTTAGAGTGATGCTCTTTAGTTACATGCACATAAGCCTTGCAACCAAATATTGGGAGATAAGCACAAGAGGGTTTGATGCCCAATAATGCCTCATACGAGTTTTACCTATGGTACAACTGATGTAGGCAATCTATTCCAAATGTGAACTCCAATAGCTGATGCCTCAGCCTATAATTTCTTGGCCAAGCCACTATGCTCAAGTATAGTCCTCGACCCATCTCAATGACAGACTAATTCTTACATCCACAAAAAACCCATTCTAGGATGGAGGATAAGTTGTAGTAAACTAGCATCGCGAATGCAAAGATTCTTCAAATACTTGTCAAACTCATGTGAGAGAAACTCTCCCCCTTTATCAATACACAAAGATTTTGCCTTCTTGGAGTCCCATTGTTTTTCCCACTTTGACTTTCCAATCATGAAATATGGATAAAGATTGATCCTTAGACTGAAGAAAGAATGCCCAAGTATACTTGGAGTAGTCAGGCGTCAACAATAATCATCATATGTAAAGAGCCTTATTCAAAGATTTTGTAGACATAGGACAACACAAGTCTACATGAACAAGCTCGAGTGGTTTGGTAGATATGTGCGATGCCTCCTTAGGGAAAGGTAATCGATGTTGCTTGCCATGGAGAAATGGTTGTGCACACACCAACTGGGGTACTGATGGATGATTAAGCATCAACCAAACCATGTTTATATGCCTATTGCAAATAAAAGAAGCTCAAGTGGCAAAAGCATGCATGCCATAACACAAAATCTGTAGACGTAGAATGCAAGGCCAAAGTAGAGGTGCATAAAATAGGAATAGCACCAGCACCTTTGATGGAAATTGTAAAAGAGTCATCGAGACTGATGGTTGCTTAGAGAAGGAAGAACACCAATCATGATGATTAGTGTGTGAGAAGTTGTGCTACTATCTATAATCCAAGCATGAAACCTGAAAGAGATGAAAGTTGATGAAAGTCAAAGTGGGGCTATCAATGTAGATAAACAACTGATCAATAGTAGTTGAAGTAGATGTAGACACCTCAAAGCCATATCACCTCAGTTTTTGCAGTAGAACAAACAACACGATATTCTGCCTTTGAGGAGGATAATGCAATAGTGGGTTGCTTTTTACTACTCAAGGAAATAGCACCAGAACCATGTGTAAACCAATAACATGCAGTCGATTGGTGAGTGTTAATATCACCAACCTAGTGAGAATCAGAATAGCCAACTAACCGATCCCCCTTCCACCAATAGAAGATACCCCGATCAAGAAAATTATTCAAATAGTGCAGGATGCACTGGCAGGTGGGATTTGTGAGGGTCAGCTGAAAATGAACTCAAGACACAAACAAAAAAGTAAACATCCAATCTAGAATGAGTAATCCAAATCAAAGATTTGACAATCTACCTTTATAGAGCATGATCACATGGTGGTGAAGCAAATCTTAGCATTAGGGTCCATCGAAGAAGAGATGGAACCATGCACCTTGAAATGCTATAAAATCTCCTTTGCAATACTTGCGTTGAGAGAGAAAAATACCCTGAGGAGTCTACCAAACTTCAAAACCAAGGAAGAATCAAGAACTCAAGGTTGATCAACTCAAACTCATGGCTAAGATCAGCCACCATGACAAACAAAATCCAACTCTTATGACTTCCTATAAAGATCAAGCCATCCACATACACAATGATAATGCCAAATAAGACCATCTTTAACAAATAAGACCATCTTTAACAAAAATGTAAAGATTGGAACATGAATGTGATCACCAAAGACCAACCACCAATGACCAATCTTCAGAAAGAAGGTGTCCATGCACTAGTACCACACACGATGAGCCTACTTCAATCCATATAGATCTTTACAAAGTTGGTACCCAATATGCGCAACAACAATATCAAGTGGTTGCTCAACATAGACCTCCTCTTGAAGGTCACCATTAAGAAGAGCAGATTTGACATCCATCTATAAAATAGGCCACCCACCCATGATGGGTAAGAAGAGCCAAAATAATCCTAATGGTAGTAATCGACACTGTAGGAATAAAAGCCTCATCAAAATCAACACTAACTCTCTAGGAGTAGCCCTTCACAACAAGATGTTCTTCGTGTTTGTCTAAAGTTCCATCCTCATAATACTTGTTCTTATAGACCCAACGAACTTTGATTACCTTGCATTGAGGTGGACGTGGTACAAGAACCCAAGTACTATTGTGCTTAATGGAATCAAGCTCTGTCTGCATAGTAATAATCCAAGGTGGAGAAGAAAGTGTCTCCTGAGAGAGGAAGGCTCAGTAGAGGTGAAGGAAGAATGGTAGACATCAAGGCAAAATTCAGAAAGTGATTATCCTCAACAGCATGCTTTTAGACCGAGTAACATGATGAGAATGACTTTCACTAGATTTCGGAAATTGACGAAGGCCTGAATCTTTCATAGTCTCATATAACCAACGAGGAACCCTCTTGGTGAGGATCCTCCTCAATAACCTCTATATTTGAATCTAAAGAAGCCCCCTTTGAAACCAAAGGTGGTAGAGGAGCTGAGACAAGAGGCAGAGGAGCAGCCAAAGTAGAAGGCTGAGCTAAAGGAGAAGGACCCGGAGATGAAGTTGAAGGTAGAGGAAGAAGCTCACTCTTATAAGGTACATGAAGGACACTCATCAAAAATAACATCATAACATCATGATTGATGGTGGCTAGTAGGTTGTAGTTGCAGGATCCCAAAGTTCATAGGCCTTGGATATAGAATTATACCCAAGGAAAATGTGCGGCATGGATTTAGAATCCAACTTAGAGTGATGCTCTTTAGTTACATGCACATAAGCCTTGCAACCAAATATTGGGAGATAAGCACAAGAGGGTTTGATGCCCAATAATGCCTCATACGAGTTTTACCTATGGTACAACTGATGTAGGCAATCTATTCCAAATGTGAACTCCAATAGCTGATGCCTCAGCCTATAATTTCTTGGCCAAGCCACTATGCTCAAGTATAGTCCTCGACCCATCTCAATGACAGACTAATTCTTACATCCACAAAAAACCCATTCTAGGATGGAGGATAAGTTGTAGTAAACTAGCATCGCGAATGCAAAGATTCTTCAAATACTTGTCAAACTCATGTGAGAGAAACTCTCCCCCTTTATCAATACACAAAGATTTTGCCTTCTTGGAGTCCCATTGTTTTTCCCACTTTGACTTTCCAATCATGAAATATGGATAAAGATTGATCCTTAGACTGAAGAAAGAAAGCCCAAGTATACTTGGAGTAGTCAGGCGTCAACAATAATCATCATATGTAAAGAGCCTTATTCAAAGATTTTGTAGACATAGGACAACACAAGTCTACATGAACAAGCTCGAGTGGTTTGGTAGATATGTGCGATGCCTCCTTAGGGAAAGGTAATCGATGTTGCTTGCCATGGAGAAATGGTTGTGCACACACCAACTGGGGTACTGATGGATGATTAAGCATCAACCAAACCATGTTTATATGCCTATTGCAAATAAAAGAAGCTCAAGTGGCAAAAGCATGCATGCCATAACACAGAATCTGTAGACGTAGAATGCAAGGCCAAAGTAGAGGTGCACAAAATAGGAATAGTACCAGCACCTTTGATGGAAATTGTAAAAGAGTCATCGAGACTCATGTCCCCTGGTTGCTTAGAGAAGGAAGAACACCAATCATGATGATTAGTGTGTGAGAAGTTGTGCTACTATCTATAATCCAAGCATGAAACCTGAAAGAGATGAAAGTTGATGAAAGTCAAAGTGGGGCTATCAATGTAGATAAACAACTGATCAATAGTAGTTGAAGTAGATGTAGACACCTCAAAGCCATATCACCTCAGTTTTTGCAGTAGAACAAACAACACGATATTCTGCCTTTGAGGAGGATAATGCAATAGTGGGTTGCTTTTTACTACTCAAGGAAATAGCACCAGAACCATGTGTAAACCAATAACATGCAGTCGATTGGTGAGTGTTAATATCACCAACCTAGTGAGAATCAGAATAGCCAACTAACCGATCCCCCTTCCACCAATAGAAGATACCCCGATCAAGAAAATTATTCAAATAGTGCAGGATGCACTGGCAGGTGGGATTTGTGAGGGTCAGCTGAAAATGAACTCAAGACACAAACAAAAAAGTAAACATCCAATCTAGAATGAGTAATCCAAATCAAAGATTTGACAATCTACCTTTATAGAGCATGATCACATGGTGGTGAAGCAAATCTTAGCATTAGGGTCCATCGAAGAAGAGATGGAACCATGCACCTTGAAATGCTATAAAATCTCCTTTGCAATACTTGCGTTGAGAGAGAAAAATACCCTGAGGAGTCTACCAAACTTCAAAACCAAGGAAGAATCAAGAACTCAAGGTTGATCAACTCAAACTCATGGCTAAGATCAGCCACCATGACAAACAAAATCCAACTCTTATGACTTCCTATAAAGATCAAGCCATCCACATACACAATGATAATGCCAAATAAGACCATCTTTAACAAATAAGACCATCTTTAACAAAAATGTAAAGATTGGAACATGAATGTGATCACCAAAGACCAACCACCAATGACCAATCTTCAGAAAGAAGGTGTCCATGCACTAGTACCACACACGATGAGCCTACTTCAATCCATATAGATCTTTACAAAGTTGGTACACAATATGCGCAACAACAATATCAAGTGGTTGCTCAACATAGACCTCCTCTTGAAGGTCACCATTAAGAAGAGCAGATTTGACATCCATCTATAAAATAGGCCACCCACCCATGATGGGTAAGAAGAGCCAAAATAATCCTAATGGTAGTAATCGACACTGTAGGAATAAAAGCCTCATCAAAATCAACACTAACTCTCTAGGAGTAGCCCTTCACAACAAGATGTTCTTCGTGTTTGTCTAAAGTTCCATCCTCATAATACTTGTTCTTATAGACCCAACGAACTTTGATTACCTTGCATTGAGGTGGACGTGGTACAAGAACCCAAGTACTATTGTGCTTAATGGAATCAAGCTCTGTCTGCATAGTAATAAT
Source organism: Cibotium barometz (assembly GCF_041138505.1). Classification (NCBI taxonomy): domain Eukaryota; kingdom Viridiplantae; phylum Streptophyta; class Polypodiopsida; order Cyatheales; family Cibotiaceae; genus Cibotium; species Cibotium barometz. The sequence continues at coordinate 18,291,442 of NC_141071.1, read as the reverse complement.
CCAAGGTGGAGAAGAAAGTGTCTCCTGAGAGAGGAAGGCTCAGTAGAGGTGAAGGAAGAATGGTAGACATCAAGGCAAAATTCAGAAAGTGATTATCCTCAACAGCATGCTTTTAGACCGAGTAACATGATGAGAATGACTTTCACTAGATTTCGGAAATTGACGAAGGCCTGAATCTTTCATAGTCTCATATAACCAACGAGGAACCCTCTTGGTGAGGATCCTCCTCAATAACCTCTATATTTGAATCTAAAGAAGCCCCCTTTGAAACCAAAGGTGGTAGAGGAGCTGAGACAAGAGGCAGAGGAGCAGCCAAAGTAGAAGGCTGAGCTAAAGGAGAAGGACCCGGAGATGAAGTTGAAGGTAGAGGAAGAAGCTCACTCTTATAAGGTACATGAAGGACACTCATCAAAAATAACATCATAACATCATGATTGATGGTGGCTAGTAGGTTGTAGTTGCAGGATCCCAAAGTTCATAGGCCTTGGATATAGAATTATACCCAAGGAAAATGTGCGGCATGGATTTAGAATCCAACTTAGAGTGATGCTCTTTAGTTACATGCACATAAGCCTTGCAACCAAATATTGGGAGATAAGCACAAGAGGGTTTGATGCCCAATAATGCCTCATACGAGTTTTACCTATGGTACAACTGATGTAGGCAATCTATTCCAAATGTGAACTCCAATAGCTGATGCCTCAGCCTATAATTTCTTGGCCAAGCCACTATGCTCAAGTATAGTCCTCGACCCATCTCAATGACAGACTAATTCTTACATCCACAAAAAACCCATTCTAGGATGGAGGATAAGTTGTAGTAAACTAGCATCGCGAATGCAAAGATTCTTCAAATACTTGTCAAACTCATGTGAGAGAAACTCTCCCCCTTTATCAATACACAAAGATTTTGCCTTCTTGGAGTCCCATTGTTTTTCCCACTTTGACTTTCCAATCATGAAATATGGATAAAGATTGATCCTTAGACTGAAGAAAGAAAGCCCAAGTATACTTGGAGTAGTCAGGCGTCAACAATAATCATCATATGTAAAGAGCCTTATTCAAAGATTTTGTAGACATAGGACAACACAAGTCTACATGAACAAGCTCGAGTGGTTTGGTAGATATGTGCGATGCCTCCTTAGGGAAAGGTAATCGATGTTGCTTGCCATGGAGAAATGGTTGTGCACACACCAACTGGGGTACTGATGGATGATTAAGCATCAACCAAACCATGTTTATATGCCTATTGCAAATAAAAGAAGCTCAAGTGGCAAAAGCATGCATGCCATAACACAGAATCTGTAGACGTAGAATGCAAGGCCAAAGTAGAGGTGCATAAAATAGGAATAGTACCAGCACCTTTGATGGAAATTGTAAAAGAGTCATCGAGACTGATGTCCCCTGGTTGCTTAGAGAAGGAAGAACACCAATCATGATGATTAGTGTGTGAGAAGTTGTGCTACTATCTATAATCCAAGCATGAAACCTGAAAGAGATGAAAGTTGATGAAAGTCAAAGTGGGGCTATCAATGTAGATAAACAACTGATCAATAGTAGTTGAGGTAGATGTAGACACCTCAAAGCCATATCACCTCAGTTTTTGCAGTAGAACAAACAACACGATATTCTGCCTTTGAGGAGGATAATGCAATAGTGGGTTGCTTTTTACTACTCAAGGAAATAGCACCAGAACCACGTGTAAACCAATAACATGCAGTCGATTGGTGAGTGTTAATATCACCAACCTAGTGAGAATCAGAATAGCCAACTAACCGATCCCCCTTCCACCAATAGAAGATACCCCGATCAAGAAAATTATTCAAATAGTGCAGGATGCACTGGCAGGTGGGATTTGTGAGGGTCAGCTGAAAATGAACTCAAGACACAAACAAAAAAGTAAACATCCAATCTAGAATGAGTAATCCAAATCAAAGATTTGACAATCTACCTTTATAGAGCATGATCACATGGTGGTGAAGCAAATCTTAGCATTAGGGTCCATCGAAGAAGAGATGGAACCATGCACCTTGAAATGCTATAAAATCTCCTTTGCAATACTTGCGTTGAGAGAGAAAAATACTCTGAGGAGTCTACCAAACTTCAAAACCAAGGAAAAATGAAGAACTCAAGGTTGATCAACTCGAACTCATGGCTAAGATCAGCCACCATGACAAACAAAATCCAACTCTTATGACTTCCTATAAAGATCAAGCCATCCACATACACAATGATAATGCCAAATAAGACCATCTTTAACAAATAAGACCATCTTTAACAAAAATGTAAAGATTGGAACATGAATGTGATCACCAAAGACCAACCACCAATGACCAATCTTCAGAAAGAAGGTGTCCATGCACTAGTACCACACACGATGAGCCTACTTCAATCCATATAGATCTTTACAAAGTTGGTACACAATATGCGCAACAACAATATCAAGTGGTTGCTCAACATAGACCTCCTCTTGAAGGTCACCATTAAGAAGAGCAGATTTGACATCCATCTATAAAATAGGCCACCCACCCATGATGGGTAAGAAGAGCCAAAATAATCCTAATGGTAGTAATCGACACTGTAGGAATAAAAGCCTCATCAAAATCAACACTAACTCTCTAGGAGTAGCCCTTCACAACAAGATGTTCTTCGTGTTTGTCTAAAGTTCCATCCTCATAATACTTGTTCTTATAGACCCAACGAACTTTGATTACCTTGCATTGAGGTGGACGTGGTACAAGAACCCAAGTACTATTGTGCTTAATGGAATCAAGCTCTGTCTGCATAGTAATAATCCAAGGTGGAGAAGAAAGTGTCTCCTGAGAGAGGAAGGCTCAGTAGAGGTGAAGGAAGAATGGTAGACATCAAGGCAAAATTCAGAAAGTGATTATCCTCAACAGCATGCTTTTAGACCGAGTAACATGATGAGAATGACTTTCACTAGATTTCGGAAATTGACGAAGGCCTGAATCTTTCATAGTCTCATATAACCAACGAGGAACCCTCTTGGTGAGGATCCTCCTCAATAACCTCTATATTTGAATCTAAAGAAGCCCCCTTTGAAACCAAAGGTGGTAGAGGAGCTGAGACATGAGGCAGAGGAGCAGCCAAAGTAGAAGGCTGAGCTAAAGGAGAAGGACCCGGAGATGAAGTTGAAGGTAGAGGAAGAAGCTCACTCTTATAAGGTACATGAAGGACACTCATCAAAAATAACATCATAACATCATGATTGATGGTGGCTAGTAGGTTGTAGTTGCAGGATCCCAAAGTTCATAGGCCTTGGATATAGAATTATACCCAAGGAAAATGTGCGGCATGGATTTAGAATCCAACTTAGAGTGATGCTCTTTAGTTACATGCACATAAGCCTTGCAACCAAATATTGGGAGATAAGCACAAGAGGGTTTGATGCCCAATAATGCCTCATACGAGTTTTACCTATGGTACAACTGATGTAGGCAATCTATTCCAAATGTGAACTCCAATAGCTGATGCCTCAGCCTATAATTTCTTGGCCAAGCCACTATGCTCAAGTATAGTCCTCGACCCATCTCAATGACAGACTAATTCTTACATCCACAAAAAACCCATTCTAGGATGGAGGATAAGTTGTAGTAAACTAGCATCGCGAATGCAAAGATTCTTCAAATACTTGTCAAACTCATGTGAGAGAAACTCTCCCCCTTTATCAATACACAAAGATTTTGCCTTCTTGGAGTCCCATTGTTTTTCCCACTTTGACTTTCCAATCATGAAATATGGATAAAGATTGATCCTTAGACTGAAGAAAGAAAGCCCAAGTATACTTGGAGTAGTCAGGCGTCAACAATAATCATCATATGTAAAGAGCCTTATTCAAAGATTTTGTAGACATAGGACAACACAAGTCTACATGAACAAGCTCGAGTGGTTTGGTAGATATGTGCGATGCCTCCTTAGGGAAAGGTAATCGATGTTGCTTGCCATGGAGAAATGGTTGTGCACACACCAACTGGGGTACTGATGGATGATTAAGCATCAACCAAACCATGTTTATATGCCTATTGCAAATAAAAGAAGCTCAAGTGGCAAAAGCATGCATGCCATAACACAGAATCTGTAGACGTAGAATGCAAGGCCAAAGTAGAGGTGCACAAAATAGGAATAGTACCAGCACCTTTGATGGAAATTGTAAAAGAGTCATCGAGACTGATGGTTGCTTAGAGAAGGAAGAACACCAATCATGATGATTAGTGTGTGAGAAGTTGTGCTACTATCTATAATCCAAGCATGAAACCTGAAAGAGATGAAAGTTGATGAAAGTCAAAGTGGGGCTATCAATGTAGATAAACAACTGATCAATAGTAGTTGAAGTAGATGTAGACACCTCAAAGCCATATCACCTCAGTTTTTGCAGTAGAACAAACAACACGATATTCTGCCTTTGAGGAGGATAATGCAATAGTGGGTTGCTTTTTACTACTCAAGGAAATAGCACCAGAACCACGTGTAAACCAATAACATGCAGTCGATTGGTGAGTGTTAATATCACCAACCTAGTGAGAATCAGAATAGCCAACTAACCGATCCCCCTTCCACCAATAGAAGATACCCCGATCAAGAAAATTATTCAAATAGTGCAGGATGCACTGGCAGGTGGGATTTGTGAGGGTCAGCTGAAAATGAACTCAAGACACAAACAAAAAAGTAAACATCCAATCTAGAATGAGTAATCCAAATCAAAGATTTGACAATCTACCTTTATAGAGCATGATCACATGGTGGTGAAGCAAATCTTAGCATTAGGGTCCATCGAAGAAGAGATGGAACCATGCACCTTGAAATGCTATAAAATCTCCTTTGCAATACTTGCGTTGAGAGAGAAAAATACCCTGAGGAGTCTACCAAACTTCAAAACCAAGGAAAAATGAAGAACTCAAGGTTGATCAACTCGAACTCATGGCTAAGATCAGCCACCATGACAAACAAAATCCAACTCTTATGACTTCCTATAAAGATCAAGCCATCCACATACACAATGATAATGCCAAATAAGACCATCTTTAACAAATAAGACCATCTTTAACAAAAATGTAAAGATTGGAACATGAATGTGATCACCAATGACCAATCTTCAGAAAGAAGGTGTCCATGCACTAGTACCACACACGATGAGCCTACTTCAATCCATATAGATCTTTACAAAGTTGGTACACAATATGCGCAACAACAATATCAAGTGGTTGCTCAACATAGACCTCCTCTTGAAGGTCACCATTAAGAAGAGCAGATTTGACATCCATCTATAAAATAGGCCACCCACCCATGATGGGTAAGAAGAGCCAAAATAATCCTAATGGTAGTAATCGACACTGTAGGAATAAAAGCCTCATCAAAATCAACACTAACTCTCTAGGAGTAGCCCTTCACAACAAGATGTTCTTCGTGTTTGTCTAAAGTTCCATCCTCATAATACTTGTTCTTATAGACCCAACGAACTTTGATTACCTTGCATTGAGGTGGACGTGGTACAAGAACCCAAGTACTATTGTGCTTAATGGAATCAAGCTCTGTCTGCATAGTAATAATCCAAGGTGGAGAAGAAAGTGTCTCCTCAGAGAGGAAGGCTCAGTAGAGGTGAAGGAAGAATGGTAGACATCAAGGCAAAATTCAGAAAGTGATTATCCTCAACAGCATGCTTTTAGACCGAGTAACATGATGAGAATGACTTTCACTAGATTTCGGAAATTGACGAAGGCCTGAATCTTTCATAGTCTCATATAACCAATGAGGAACCCTCTTGGTGAGGATCCTCCTCAATAACCTCTATATTTGAATCTAAAGAAGCCCCCTTTGAAACCAAAGGTGGTAGAGGAGCTGAGACATGAGGCAGAGGAGCAGCCAAAGTAGAAGGCTGAGCTAAAGGAGAAGGACCCGGAGATGAAGTTGAAGGTAGAGGAAGAAGCTCACTCTTATAAGGTACATGAAGGACACTCATCAAAAATAACATCATAACATCATGATTGATGGTGGCTAGTAGGTTGTAGTTGCAGGATCCCAAAGTTCATAGGCCTTGGATATAGAATTATACCCAAGGAAAATGTGCGGCATGGATTTAGAATCCAACTTAGAGTGATGCTCTTTAGTTACATGCACATAAGCCTTGCAACCAAATATTGGGAGATAAGCACAAGAGGGTTTGATGCCCAATAATGCCTCATACGAGTTTTACCTATGGTACAACTGATGTAGGCAATCTATTCCAAATGTGAACTCCAATAGCTGATGCCTCAGCCTATAATTTCTTGGCCAAGCCACTATGCTCAAGTATAGTCCTCGACCCATCTCAATGACAGACTAATTCTTACATCCACAAAAAACCCATTCTAGGATGGAGGATAAGTTGTAGTAAACTAGCATCGCGAATGCAAAGATTCTTCAAATACTTGTCAAACTCATGTGAGAGAAACTCTCCCCCTTTATCAATACACAAAGATTTTGCCTTCTTGGAGTCCCATTGTTTTTCCCACTTTGACTTTCCAATCATGAAATATGGATAAAGATTGATCCTTAGACTGAAGAAAGAAAGCCCAAGTATACTTGGAGTAGTCAGGCGTCAACAATAATCATCATATGTAAAGAGCCTTATTCAAAGATTTTGTAGACATAGGACAACACAAGTCTACATGAACAAGCTCGAGTGGTTTGGTAGATATGTGCGATGCCTCCTTAGGGAAAGGTAATCGATATTGCTTGCCATGGAGAAATGGTTGTGCACACACCAACTGGGGTACTGATGGATGATTAAGCATCAACCAAACCATGTTTATATGCCTATTGCAAATAAAAGAAGCTCAAGTGGCAAAAGCATGCATGCCATAACACAGAATCTGTAGACGTAGAATGCAAGGCCAAAGTAGAGGTGCATAAAATAGGAATAGTACCAGCACCTTTGATGGAAATTGTAAAAGAGTCATCGAGACTGATGGTTGCTTAGAGAAGAAAGAACACCAATCATGATGATTAGTGTGTGAGAAGTTGTGCTACTATCTATAATCCAAGCATGAAACCTGAAAGAGATGAAAGTTGATGAAAGTCAAAGTGGGGCTATCAATGTAGATAAACAACTGATCAATAGTAGTTGAAGTAGATGCAGACACCTCAAAGCCATATCACCTCAGTTTTTGCAGTAGAACAAACAACACGATATTCTGCCTTTGAGGAGGATAATGCAATAGTGGGTTGCTTTTTACTACTCAAGGAAATAGCACCAGAACCACGTGTAAACCAATAACATGCAGTCGATTGGTGAGTGTTAATATCACCAACCTAGTGAGAATCAGAATAGCCAACTAACCGATCCCCCTTCCACCAATAGAAGATACCCCGATCAAGAAAATTATTCAAATAGTGCAGGATGCACTGGCAGGTGGGATTTGTGAGGGTCAGCTGAAAATGAACTCAAGACACAAACAAAAAAGTAAACATCCAATCTAGAATGAGTAATCCAAATCAAAGATTTGACAATCTACCTTTATAGAGCATGATCACATGGTGGTGAAGCAAATCTTAGCATTAGGGTCCATGGAAGAAGAGATGGAACCATGCACCTTGAAATGCTATAAAATCTCCTTTGCAATACTTGCGTTGAGAGAGAAAAATACCCTAAGGAGTCTACCAAACTTCAAAACCAAGGAAAAATGAAGAACTCAAGGTTGATCAACTCAAACTCATGGCTAAGATCAGCCACCATGACAAACAAAATCCAACTCTTATGACTTCCTATAAAGATCAAGCCATCCACATACACAATGATAATGACAAATAAGACCATCTTTAACAAATAAGACCATCTTTAACAAAAATGTAAAGATTGGAACATGAATGTGATCACCAAAGACCAACCACCAATGACCAATCTTCAGAAAGAAGGTGTCCATGCACTAGTACCACACACGATGAGCCTACTTCAATCCATATAGATCTTTACAAAGTTGGTACACAATATGCGCAACAACAATACCAAGTGGTTGCTCAACATAGACCTCCTCTTGAAGGTCACCATTAAGAAGAGCAGATTTGACATCCATCTATAAAATAGGCCACCCACCCATGATGGGTAAGAAGAGCCAAAATAATCCTAATGGTAGTAATCGACACTGTAGGAATAAAAGCCTCATCAAAATCAACACTAACTCTCTAGGAGTAGCCCTTCACAACAAGATGTTCTTCGTGTTTGTCTAAAGTTCCATCCTCATAATACTTGTTCTTATAGACCCAACGAACTTTGATTACCTTGCATTGAGGTGGACGTGGTACAAGAACCCAAGTACTATTGTGCTTAATGGAATCAAGCTCTGTCTGCATAGTAATAATCCAAGGTGGAGAAGAAAGTGTCTCCTCAGAGAGGAAGGCTCAGTAGAGGTGAAGGAAGAATGGTAGACATCAAGGCAAAATTCAGAAAGTGATTATCCTCAACAGCATGCTTTTAGACCGAGTAACATGATGAGAATGACTTTCACTAGATTTCGGAAATTGACGAAGGCCTGAATCTTTCATAGTCTCATATAACCAACGAGGAACCCTCTTGGTGAGGATCCTCCTCAATAACCTCTATATTTGAATCTAAAGAAGCCCCCTTTGAAACCAAAGGTGGTAGAGGAGCTGAGACAAGAGGCAGAGGAGCAGCCAAAGTAGAAGGCTGAGCTAAAGGAGAAGGACCCGGAGATGAAGTTGAAGGTAGAGGAAGAAGCTCACTCTTATAAGGTACATGAAGGACACTCATCAAAAATAACATCATAACATCATGATTGATGGTGGCTAGTAGGTTGTAGTTGCAGGATCCCAAAGTTCATAGGCCTTGGATATAGAATTATACCCAAGGAAAATGTGCGGCATGGATTTAGAATCCAACTTAGAGTGATGCTCTTTAGTTACATGCACATAAGCCTTGCAACCAAATATTGGGAGATAAGCACAAGAGGGTTTGATGCCCAATAATGCCTCATACGAGTTTTACCTATGGTACAACTGATGTAGGCAATCTATTCCAAATGTGAACTCCAATAGCTGATGCCTCAGCCTATAATTTCTTGGCCAAGCCACTATGCTCAAGTATAGTCCTCGACCCATCTCAATGACAGACTAATTCTTACATCCACAAAAAACCCATTCTAGGATGGAGGATAAGTTGTAGTAAACTAGCATCGCGAATGCAAAGATTCTTCAAATACTTGTCAAACTCATGTGAGAGAAACTCTCCCCCTTTATCAATACACAAAGATTTTGCCTTCTTGGAGTCCCATTGTTTTTCCCACTTTGACTTTCCAATCATGAAATATGTATGGATAAAGATTGATCCTTAGACTGAAGAAAGAAAGCCCAAGTATACTTGGAGTAGTCAGGCGTCAACAATAATCATCATATGTAAAGAGCCTTATTCAAAGATTTTGTAGACATAGGACAACACAAGTCTACATGAACAAGCTCGAGTGGTTTGGTAGATATGTGCGATGCCTCCTTAGGGAAAGGTAATCGATGTTGCTTGCCATGGAGAAATGGTTGTGCACACACCAACTGGGGTACTGATGGATGATTAAGCATCAACCAAACCATGTTTATATGCCTATTGCAAATAAAAGAAGCTCAAGTGGCAAAAGCATGCATGCCATAACACAGAATCTGTAGACGTAGAATGCAAGGCCAAAGTAGAGGTGCATAAAATAGGAATAGTACCAGCACCTTTGATGGAAATTGTAAAAGAGTCATCGAGACTGATGTCCCCTGGTTGCTTAGAGAAGGAAGAACACCAATCATGATGATTAGTGTGTGAGAAGTTGTGCTACTATCTATAATCCAAGCATGAAACCTGAAAGAGATGAAAGTTGATGAAAGTCAAAGTGGGGCTATCAATGTAGATAAACAACTGATCAATAGTAGAAGTAGATGCAGACACCTCAAAGCCATATCACCTCAGTTTTTGCAGTAGAACAAACAACACGATATTCTGCCTTTGAGGAGGATAATGCAATAGTGGGTTGCTTTTTACTACTCAAGGAAATAGCACCAGAACCACGTGTAAACCAATAACATGCAGTCGATTGGTGAGTGTTAATATCACCAACCTAGTGAGAATCAGAATAGCCAACTAACCGATCCCCCTTCCACCAATAGAAGATACCCCGATCAAGAAAATTATTCAAATAGTGCAGGATGCACTGGCAGGTGGGATTTGTGAGGGTCAGCTGAAAATGAACTCAAGACACAAACAAAAAAGTAAACATCCAATCTAGAATGAGTAATCCAAATCAAAGATTTGACAATCTACCTTTATAGAGCATGATCACATGGTGGTGAAGCAAATCTTAGCATTAGGGTCCATCGAAGAAGAGATGGAACCATGCACCTTGAAATGCTATAAAATCTCCTTTGCAATACTTGCGTTGAGAGAGAAAAATACCCTGAGGAGTCTACCAAACTTCAAAACCAAGGAAAAATGAAGAACTCCTCAAGGTTGATCAACTCAAACTCATGGCTAAGATCAGCCACCATGACAAACAAAATCCAACTCTTATGACTTCCTATAAAGATCAAGCCATCCACATACACAATGATAATGACAAATAAGACCATCTTTAACAAATAAGACCATCTTTAACAAAAATGTAAAGATTGGAACATGAATGTGATCACCAAAGACCAACCACCAATGACCAATCTTCAGAAAGAAGGTGTCAATGCACTAGTACCACACACGATGAGCCTACTTCAATCCATATAGATCTTTACAAAGTTGGTACACAATATGCGCAACAACAATATCAAGTGGTTGCTCAACATAGACCTCCTCTTGAAGGTCACCATTAAGAAGAGCAGATTTGACATCCATCTATAAAATAGGCCACCCACCCATGATGGGTAAGAAGAGCCAAAATAATCCTAATGGTAGTAATCGACACTGTAGGAATAAAAGCCTCATCAAAATCAACACTAACTCTCTAGGAGTAGCCCTTCACAACAAGATGTTCTTCGTGTTTGTCTAAAGTTCCATCCTCATAATACTTGTTCTTATAGACCCAACGAACTTTGATTACCTTGCATTGAGGTGGACGTGGTACAAGAACCCAAGTACTATTGTGCTTAATGGAATCAAGCTCTGTCTGCATAGTAATAATCCAAGGTGGAGAAGAAAGTGTCTCCTCAGAGAGGAAGGCTCAGTAGAGGTGAAGGAAGAATGGTAGACATCAAGGCAAAATTCAGAAAGTGATTATCCTCAACAGCATGCTTTTAGACCGAGTAACATGATGAGAATGACTTTCACTAGATTTCGGAAATTGACGAAGGCCTGAATCTTTCATAGTCTCATATAACCAACGAGGAACCCTCTTGGTGAGGATCCTCCTCAATAACCTCTATATTTGAATCTAAAGAAGCCCCCTTTGAAACCAAAGGTGGTAGAGGAGCTGAGACAAGAGGCAGAGGAGCAGCCAAAGTAGAAGGCTGAGCTAAAGGAGAAGGACCCGGAGATGAAGTTGAAGGTAGAGGAAGAAGCTCACTCTTATAAGGTACATGAAGGACACTCATCAAAAATAACATCATAACATCATGATTGATGGTGGCTAGTAGGTTGTAGTTGCAGGATCCCAAAGTTCATAGGCCTTGGATATAGAATTATACCCAAGGAAAATGTGCGGCATGGATTTAGAATCCAACTTAGAGTGATGCTCTTTAGTTACATGCACATAAGCCTTGCAACCAAATATTGGGAGATAAGCACAAGAGGGTTTGATGCCCAATAATGCCTCATACGAGTTTTACCTATGGTACAACTGATGTAGGCAATCTATTCCAAATGTGAACTCCAATAGCTGATGCCTCAGCCTATAATTTCTTGGCCAAGCCACTATGCTCAAGTATAGTCCTCGACCCATCTCAATGACAGACTAATTCTTACATCCACAAAAAACCCATTCTAGGATGGAGGATAAGTTGTAGTAAACTAGCATCGCGAATGCAAAGATTCTTCAAATACTTGTCAAACTCATGTGAGAGAAACTCTCCCCCTTTATCAATACACAAAGATTTTGCCTTCTTGGAGTCCCATTGTTTTTCCCACTTTGACTTTCCAATCATGAAATATGGATAAAGATTGATCCTTAGACTGAAGAAAGAAAGCCCAAGTATACTTGGAGTAGTCAGGCGTCAACAATAATCATCATATGTAAAGAGCCTTATTCAAAGATTTTGTAGACATAGGACAACACAAGTCTACATGAACAAGCTCGAGTGGTTTGGTAGATATGTGCGATGCCTCCTTAGGGAAAGGTAATCGATGTTGCTTGCCATGGAGAAATGGTTGTGCACACACCAACTGGGGTACTGATGGATGATTAAGCATCAACCAAACCATGTTTATATGCCTATTGCAAATAAAAGAAGCTCAAGTGGCAAAAGCATGCATGCCATAACACAGAATCTGTAGACGTAGAATGCAAGGCCAAAGTAGAGGTGCATAAAATAGGAATAGTACCAGCACCTTTGATGGAAATTGTAAAAGAGTCATCGAGACTGATGTCCCCTGGTTGCTTAGAGAAGGAAGAACACCAATCATGATGATTAGTGTGTGAGAAGTTGTGCTACTATCTATAATCCAAGCATGAAACCTGAAAGAGATGAAAGTTGATGAAAGTCAAAGTGGGGCTATCAATGTAGATAAACAACTGATCAATAGTAGTTGAAGTAGATGCAGACACCTCAAAGCCATATCACCTCAGTTTTTGCAGTAGAACAAACAACACGATATTCTGCCTTTGAGGAGGATAATGCAGTAGTGGGTTGCTTTTTACTACTCAAGGAAATAGCACCAGAACCACGTGTAAACCAATAACATGCAGTCGATTGGTGAGTGTTAATATCACCAACCTAGTGAGAATCAGAATAGCCAACTAACCGATCCCCCTTCCACCAATAGAAGATACCCCGATCAAGAAAATTATTCAAATAGTGCAGGATGCACTGGCAGGTGGGATTTGTGAGGGTCAGCTGAAAATGAACTCAAGACACAAACAAAAAAGTAAACATCCAATCTAGAATGAGTAATCCAAATCAAAGATTTGACAATCTACCTTTATAGAGCATGATCACATGGTGGTGAAGCAAATCTTAGCATTAGGGTCCATCGAAGAAGAGATGGAACCATGCACCTTGAAATGCTATAAAATCTCCTTTGCAATACTTGCGTTGAGAGAGAAAAATACCCTGAGGAGTCTACCAAACTTCAAAACCAAGGAAAAATGAAGAACTCAAGGTTGATCAACTCAAACTCATGGCCTAAGATCAGCCACCATGACAAACAAAATCCAACTCTTATGACTTCCTATAAAGATCAAGCCATCCACATACACAATGATAATGACAAATAAGACCATCTTTAACAAATAAGACCATCTTTAACAAAAATGTAAAGATTGGAACATGAATGTGATCACCAAAGACCAACCACCAATGACCAATCTTCAGAAAGAAGGTGTCAATGCACTAGTACCACACACGATGAGCCTACTTCAATCCATATAGATCTTTACAAAGGTGGTACACAATATGCGCAACAACAATATCAAGTGGTTGCTCAACATAGACCTCCTCTTGAAGGTCACCATTAAGAAGAGCAGATTTGACATCCATCTATAAAATAGGCCACCCACCCATGATGGGTAAGAAGAGCCAAAATAATCCTAATGGTAGTAATCGACACTGTAGGAATAAAAGCCTCATCAAAATCAACACTAACTCTCTAGGAGTAGCCCTTCACAACAAGATGTTCTTCGTGTTTGTCTAAAGTTCCATCCTCATAATACTTGTTCTTATAGACCCAACGAACTTTGATTACCTTGCATTGAGGTGGACGTGGTACAAGAACACAAGTACTATTGTGCTTAATGGAATCAAGCTCTGTCTGCATAGTAATAATCCAAGGTGGAGAAGAAAGTGTCTCCTCAGAGAGGAAGGCTCAGTAGAGGTGAAGGAAGAATGGTAGACATCAAGGCAAAATTCAGAAAGTGATTATCCTCAACAGCATGCTTTTAGACCGAGTAACATGATGAGAATGACTTTCACTAGATTTTGGAAATTGACGAAGGCCTGAATCTTTCATAGTCTCATATAAACAACGAGGAACCCTCTTGGTGAGGATCCTCCTCAATAACCTCTATATTTGAATCTAAAGAAGCCCCCTTTGAAACCAAAGGTGGTAGAGGAGCTGAGACAAGAGGCAGAGGAGCAGCCAAAGTAGAAGGCTGAGCTAAAGGAGAAGGACCCAGGGCACTCATCAAAAATAACATCATAACATCATGATTGATGGTGGCTAGTAGGTTGTAGTTGCAGGATCCCAAAGTTCATAGGCCTTGGATATAGAATTATACCCAAGGAAAATGTGCGGCATGGATTTAGAATCCAACTTAGAGTGATGCTCTTTAGTTACATGCACATAAGCCTTGCAACCAAATATTGGGAGATAAGCACAAGAGGGTTTGATGCCCAATAATGCCTCATACGAGTTTTACCTATGGTACAACTGATGTAGGCAATCTATTCCAAATGTGAACTCCAATAGCTGATGCCTCAGCCTATAATTTCTTGGCCAAGCCACTATGCTCAAGTATAGTCTCATGTCCCCTGGTTGCTTAGAGAAGGAAGAACACCAATCATGATGATTAGTGTGTGAGAAGTTGTGCTACTATCTATAATCCAAGCATGAAACCTGAAAGAGATGAAAGTTGATGAAAGTCAAAGTGGGGCTATCAATGTAGATAAACAACTGATCAATAGTAGTTGAAGTAGATGCAGACACCTCAAAGCCATATCACCTCAGTTTTTGTAGTAGAACAAACAACACGATATTCTGCCTTTGAGGAGGATAATGCAATAGTGGGTTGCTTTTTACTACTCAAGGAAATAGCACCAGAACCACGTGTAAACCAATAACATGCAGTCGATTGGTGAGTGTTAATATCACCAACCTAGTGAGAATCAGAATAGCCAACTAACCGATCCCCCTTCCACCAATAGAAGATACCCCGATCAAGAAAATTATTCAAATAGTGCAGGATGCACTGGCAGGTGGGATTTGTGAGGGTCAGCTGAAAATGAACTCAAGACACAAACAAAAAAGTAAACATCCAATCTAGAATGAGTAATCCAAATCAAAGATTTGACAATCTACCTTTATAGAGCATGATCACATGGTGGTGAAGCAAATCTTAGCATTAGGGTCCATCGAAGAAGAGATGGAACCATGCACCTTGAAATGCTATAAAATCTCCTTTGCAATACTTGCGTTGAGAGAGAAAAATACCCTGAGGAGTCTACCAAACTTCAAAACCAAGGAAAAATGAAGAACTCCTCAAGGTTGATCAACTCAAACTCATGGCTAAGATCAGCCACCATGACAAACAAAATCCAACTCTTATGACTTCCTATAAAGATCAAGCCATCCACATACACAATGATAATGACAAATAAGACCATCTTTAACAAATAAGACCATCTTTAACAAAAATGTAAAGATTGGAACATGAATGTGATCACCAAAGACCAACCACCAATGACCAATCTTTAGAAAGAAGGTGTCAATGCACTAGTACCACACACGATGAGCCTACTTCAATCCATATAGATCTTTACAAAGTTGGTACACAATATGCGCAACAACAATATCAAGTGGTTGCTCAACATAGACCTCCTCTTGAAGGTCACCATTAAGAAGAGCAGATTTGACATCCATCTATAAAATAGGCCACCCACCCATGATGGGTAAGAAGAGCCAAAATAATCCTAATGGTAGTAATCGACACTGTAGGAATAAAAGCCTCATCAAAATCAACACTAACTCTCTAGGAGTAGCCCTTCACAACAAGATGTTCTTCGTGTTTGTCTAAAGTTCCATCCTCATAATACTTGTTCTTATAGACCCAACGAACTTTGATTACCTTGCATTGAGGTGGACGTGGTACAAGAACCCAAGTACTATTGTGCTTAATGGAATCAAGCTCTGTCTGCATAGTAATAATCCAAGGTGGAGAAGAAAGTGTCTCCTCAGAGAGGAAGGCTCAGTAGAGGTGAAGGAAGAATGGTAGACATCAAGGCAAAATTCAGAAAGTGATTATCCTCAACAGCATGCTTTTAGACCGAGTAACATGATGAGAATGACTTTCACTAGATTTCGGAAATTGACGAAGGCCTGAATCTTTCATAGTCTCGTATAACCAACGAGGAACCCTCTTGGTGAGGATCCTCCTCAATAACCTCTATATTTGAATCTAAAGAAGCCCCCTTTGAAACCAAAGGTGGTAGAGGAGCTGAGACAAGAGGCAGAGGAGCAGCCAAAGTAGAAGGCTGAGCTAAAGGAGAAGGACCCGGAGATGAAGTTGAAGGTAGAGGAAGAAGCTCACTCTTATAAGGTACATGAAGGACACTCATCAAAAATAACATCATAACATCATGATTGATGGTGGCTAGTAGGTTGTAGTTGCAGGATCCCAAAGTTCATAGGCCTTGGATATAGAATTATACCCAAGGAAAATGTGCGGCATGGATTTAGAATCCAACTTAGAGTGATGCTCTTTAGTTACATGCACATAAGCCTTGCAACCAAATATTGGGAGATAAGCACAAGAGGGTTTGATGCCCAATAATGCCTCATACGAGTTTTACCTATGGTACAACTGATGTAGGCAATCTATTCCAAATGTGAACTCCAATAGCTGATGCCTCAGCCTATAATTTCTTGGCCAAGCCACTATGCTCAAGTATAGTCCTCGACCCATCTCAATGACAGACTAACTCTTACATCCACAAAAAACCCATTCTAGGATGGAGGATAAGTTGTAGTAAACTAGCATCGCGAATGCAAAGATTCTTCAAATACTTGTCAAACTCATGTGAGAGAAACTCTCCCCCTTTATCAATACACAAAGAATTTGCCTTCTTGGAGTCCCATTGTTTTTCCCACTTTGACTTTCCAATCATGAAATATGGATAAAGATTGATCCTTAGACTGAAGAAAGAAAGCCCAAGTATACTTGGAGTAGTCAGGCGTCAACAATAATCATCATATGTAAAGAGCCTTATTCAAAGATTTTGTAGACATAGGACAACACAAGTCTACATGAACAAGCTCGAGTGGTTTGGTAGATATGTGCGATGCCTCCTTAGGGAAAGGTAATCGATGTTGCTTGCCATGGAGAAATGGTTGTGCACACACCAACTGGGGTACTGATGGATGATTAAGCATCAACCAAACCATGTTTATATGCCTATTGCAAATAAAAGAAGCTCAAGTGGCAAAAGCATGCATGCCATAACACAGAATCTGTAGACGTAGAATGCAAGGCCAAAGTAGAGGTGCATAAAATAGGAATAGCACCAGCACCTTTGATGGAAATTGTAAAAGAGTCATCGAGACTGATGGTTGCTTAGAGAAGGAAGAACACCAATCATGATGATTAGTGTGTGAGAAGTTGTGCTACTATCTATAATCCAAGCATGAAACCTGAAAGAGATGAAAGTTGATGAAAGTCAAAGTGGGGCTATCAATGTAGATAAACAACTGATCAATAGTAGTTGAAGTAGATGCAGACACCTCAAAGCCATATCACCTCAGTTTTTGCAGTAGAACAAACAACACGATATTCTGCCTTTGAGGAGGATAATGCAGTAGTGGGTTGCTTTTTACTACTCAAGGAAATAGCACCAGAACCACGTGTAAACCAATAACATGCAGTCGATTGGTGAGTGTTAATATCACCAACCTAGTGAGAATCAGAATAGCCAACTAACCGATCCCCCTTCCACCAATAGAAGATACCCCGATCAAGAAAATTATTCAAATAGTGCAGGATGCACTGGCAGGTGGGATTTGTGAGGGTCAGCTGAAAATGAACTCAAGACACAAACAAAAAAGTAAACATCCAATCTAGAATGAGTAATCCAAATCAAAGATTTGACAATCTACCTTTATAGAGCATGATCACATGGTGGTGAAGCAAATCTTAGCATTAGGGTCCATCGAAGAAGAGATGGAACCATGCACCTTGAAATGCTATAAAATCTCCTTTGCAATACTTGCGTTGAGAGAGAAAAATACCCTGAGGAGTCTACCAAACTTCAAAACCAAGGAAAAATGAAGAACTCAAGGTTGATCAACTCAAACTCATGGCTAAGATCAGCCACCATGACAAACAAAATCCAACTCTTATGACTTCCTATAAAGATCAAGCCATCCACATACACAATGATAATGACAAATAAGACCATCTTTAACAAATAAGACCATCTTTAACAAAAATGTAAAGATTGGAACATGAATGTGATCACCAAAGACCAACCACCAATGACCAATCTTCAGAAAGAAGGTGTCAATGCACTAGTACCACACACGATGAGCCTACTTCAATCCATATAGATCTTTACAAAGGTGGTACACAATATGCGCAACAACAATATCAAGTGGTTGCTCAACATAGACCTCCTCTTGAAGGTCACCATTAAGAAGAGCAGATTTGACATCCATCTATAAAATAGGCCACCCACCCATGATGGGTAAGAAGAGCCAAAATAATCCTAATGGTAGTAATCGACACTGTAGGAATAAAAGCCTCATCAAAATCAACACTAACTCTCTAGGAGTAGCCCTTCACAACAAGATGTTCTTCGTGTTTGTCTAAAGTTCCATCCTCATAATACTTGTTCTTATAGACCCAACGAACTTTGATTACCTTGCATTGAGGTGGACGTGGTACAAGAACCCAAGTACTATTGTGCTTAATGGAATCAAGCTCTGTCTGCATAGTAATAATCCAAGGTGGAGAAGAAAGTGTCTCCTCAGAGAGGAAGGCTCAGTAGAGGTGAAGGAAGAATGGTAGACATCAAGGCAAAATTCAGAAAGTGATTATCCTCAACAGCATGCTTTTAGACCGAGTAACATGATGAGAATGACTTTCACTAGATTTCGGAAATTGACGAAGGCCTGAATCTTTCATAGTCTCATATAACCAACGAGGAACCCTCTTGGTGAGGATCCTCCTCAATAACCTCTATATTTGAATCTAAAGAAGCCCCCTTTGAAACCAAAGGTGGTAGAGGAGCTGAGACAAGAGGCAGAGGAGCAGCCAAAGTAGAAGGCTGAGCTAAAGGAGAAGGACCCGGAGATGAAGTTGAAGGTAGAGGAAGAAGCTCACTCTTATAAGGTACATGAAGGACACTCATCAAAAATAACATCATAACATCATGATTGATGGTGGCTAGTAGGTTGTAGTTGCAGGATCCCAAAGTTCATAGGCCTTGGATATAGAATTATACCCAAGGAAAATGTGCGGCATGGATTTAGAATCCAACTTAGAGTGATGCTCTTTAGTTACATGCACATAAGCCTTGCAACCAAATATTGGGAGATAAGCACAAGAGGGTTTGATGCCCAATAATGCCTCATACGAGTTTTACCTATGGTACAACTGATGTAGGCAATCTATTCCAAATGTGAACTCCAATAGCTGATGCCTCAGCCTATAATTTCTTGGCCAAGCCACTATGCTCAAGTATAGTCCTCGACCCATCTCAATGACAGACTAATTCTTACATCCACAAAAAACCCATTCTAGGATGGAGGATAAGTTGTAAACTAGCATCGCGAATGCAAAGATTCTTCAAATACTTGTCAAACTCATGTGAGAGAAACTCTCCCCCTTTATCAATACACAAAGATTTTGCCTTCTTGGAGTCCCATTGTTTTTCCCACTTTGACTTTCCAATCATGAAATATGGATAAAGATTGATCCTTAGACTGAAGAAAGAAAGCCCAAGTATACTTGGAGTAGTCAGGCGTCAACAATAATCATCATATGTAAAGAGCCTTATTCAAAGATTTTGTAGACATAGGACAACACAAGTCTACATGAACAAGCTCGAGTGGTTTGGTAGATATGTGCGATGCCTCCTTAGGGAAAGGTAATCGATGTTGCTTGCCATGGAGAAATGGTTGTGCACACACCAACTGGGGTACTGATGGATGATTAAGCATCAACCAAACCATGTTTATATGCCTATTGCAAATAAAAGAAGCTCAAGTGGCAAAAGCATGCATGCCATAACACAGAATCTGTAGACGTAGAATGCAAGGCCAAAGTAGAGGTGCATAAAATAGGAATAGCACCAGCACCTTTGATGGAAATTGTAAAAGAGTCATCGAGACTGATGGTTGCTTAGAGAAGGAAGAACACCAATCATGATGATTAGTGTGTGAGAAGTTGTGCTACTATCTATAATCCAAGCATGAAACCTGAAAGAGATGAAAGTTGATGAAAGTCAAAGTGGGGCTATCAATGTAGATAAACAACTGATCAATAGTAGTTGAAGTAGATGCAGACACCTCAAAGCCATATCACCTCAGTTTTTGCAGTAGAACAAACAACACGATATTCTGCCTTTGAGGAGGATAATGCAATAGTGGGTTGCTTTTTACTACTCAAGGAAATAGCACCAGAACCAAGTGTAAACCAATAACATGCAGTCGATTGGTGAGTGTTAATATCACCAACCTAGTGAGAATCAGAATAGCCAACTAACCGATCCCCCTTCCACCAATAGAAGATACCCCGATCAAGAAAATTATTCAAATAGTGCAGGATGCACTGGCAGGTGGGATTTGTGAGGGTCAGCTGAAAATGAACTCAAGACACAAACAAAAAAGTAAACATCCAATCTAGAATGAGTAATCCAAATCAAAGATTTGACAATCTACCTTTATAGAGCATGATCACATGGTGGTGAAGCAAATCTTAGCATTAGGGTCCATCGAAGAAGAGATGGAACCATGCACCTTGAAATGCTATAAAATCTCCTTTGCAATACTTGCGTTGAGAGAGAAAAATACCCTGAGGAGTCTACCAAACTTCAAAACCAAGGAAAAATGAAGAACTCCTCAAGGTTGATCAACTCAAACTCATGGCTAAGATCAGCCACCATGACAAACAAAATCCAACTCTTATGACTTCCTATAAAGATCAAGCCATCCACATACACAATGATAATGACAAATAAGACCATCTTTAACAAATAAGACCATCTTTAACAAAAATGTAAAGATTGGAACATGAATGTGATCACCAAAGACCAACCACCAATGACCAATCTTCAGAAAGAAGGTGTCAATGCACTAGTACCACACACGATGAGCCTACTTCAATCCATATAGATCTTTAAAAAGTTGGTACACAATATGCGCAACAACAATATCAAGTGGTTGCTCAACATAGACCTCCTCTTGAAGGTCACCATTAAGAAGAGCAGATTTGACATCCATCTATAAAATAGGCCACCCACCCATGATGGGTAAGAAGAGCCAAAATAATCCTAATGGTAGTAATCGACACTGTAGGAATAAAAGCCTCATCAAAATCAACACTAACTCTCTAGGAGTAGCCCTTCACAACAAGATGTTCTTCGTGTTTGTCTAAAGTTCCATCCTCATAATACTTGTTCTTATAGACCCAACGAACTTTGATTACCTTGCATTGAGGTGGACGTGGTACAAGAACCCAAGTACTATTGTGCTTAATGGAATCAAGCTCTGTCTGCATAGTAATAATCCAAGGTGGAGAAGAAAGTGTCTCCTCAGAGAGGAAGGCTCAGTAGAGGTGAAGGAAGAATGGTAGACATCAAGGCAAAATTCAGAAAGTGATTATCCTCAACAGCATGCTTTTAGACCGAGTAACATGATGAGAATGACTTTCACTAGATTTCGGAAATTGACGAAGGCCTGAATCTTTCATAGTCTCATATAACCAACGAGGAACCCTCTTGGTGAGGATCCTCCTCAATAACCTCTATATTTGAATCTAAAGAAGCCCCCTTTGAAACCAAAGGTGGTAGAGGAGCTGAGACAAGAGGCAGAGGAGCAGCCAAAGTAGAAGGCTGAGCTAAAGGAGAAGGACCCGGAGATGAAGTTGAAGGTAGAGGAAGAAGCTCACTCTTATAAGGTACATGAAGGACACTCATCAAAAATAACATCATAACATCATGATTGATGGTGGCTAGTAGGTTGTAGTTGCAGGATCCCAAAGTTCATAGGCCTTGGATATAGAATTATACCCAAGGAAAATGTGCGGCATGGATTTAGAATCCAACTTAGAGTGATGCTCTTTAGTTACATGCACATAAGCCTTGCAACCAAATATTGGGAGATAAGCACAAGAGGGTTTGATGCCCAATAATGCCTCATACGAGTTTTACCTATGGTACAACTGATGTAGGCAATCTATTCCAAATGTGAACTCCAATAGCTGATGCCTCAGCCTATAATTTCTTGGCCAAGCCACTATGCTCAAGTATAGTCCTCGACCCATCTCAATGACAGACTAACTCTTACATCCACAAAAAACCCATTCTAGGATGGAGGATAAGTTGTAGTAAACTAGCATCGCGAATGCAAAGATTCTTCAAATACTTGTCAAACTCATGTGAGAGAAACTCTCCCCCTTTATCAATACACAAAGATTTTGCCTTCTTGGAGTCCCATTGTTTTTCCCACTTTGACTTTCCAATCATGAAATATGGATAAAGATTGATCCTTAGACTGAAGAAAGAAAGCCCAAGTATACTTGGAGTAGTCAGGCGTCAACAATAATCATCATATGTAAAGAGCCTTATTCAAAGATTTTGTAGACATAGGACAACACAAGTCTACATGAACAAGCTCGAGTGGTTTGGTAGATATGTGCGATGCCTCCTTAGGGAAAGGTAATCGATGTTGCTTGCCATGGAGAAATGGTTGTGCACACACCAACTGGGGTACTGATGGATGATTAAGCATCAACCAAACCATGTTTATATGCCTATTGCAAATAAAAGAAGCTCAAGTGGCAAAAGCATGCATGCCATAACACAGAATCTGTAGACGTAGAATGCAAGGCCAAAGTAGAGGTGCATAAAATAGGAATAGCACCAGCACCTTTGATGGAAATTGTAAAAGAGTCATCGAGACTGATGGTTGCTTAGAGAAGGAAGAACACCAATCATGATGATTAGTGTGTGAGAAGTTGTGCTACTATCTATAATCCAAGCATGAAACCTGAAAGAGATGAAAGTTGATGAAAGTCAAAGTGGGGCTATCAATGTAGATAAACAACTGATCAATAGTAGTTGAAGTAGATGCAGACACCTCAAAGCCATATCACCTCAGTTTTTGCAGTAGAACAAACAACACGATATTCTGCCTTTGAGGAGGATAATGCAATAGTGGGTTGCTTTTTACTACTCAAGGAAATAGCACCAGAACCACGTGTAAACCAATAACATGCAGTCGATTGGTGAGTGTTAATATCACCAACCTAGTGAGAATCAGAATAGCCAACTAACCGATCCCCCTTCCACCAATAGAAGATACCCCGATCAAGAAAATTATTCAAATAGTGCAGGATGCACTGGCAGGTGGGATTTGTGAGGGTCAGCTGAAAATGAACTCAAGACACAAACAAAAAAGTAAACATCCAATCTAGAATGAGTAATCCAAATCAAAGATTTGACAATCTACCTTTATAGAGCATGATCACATGGTGGTGAAGCAAATCTTAGCATTAGGGTCCATCGAAGAAGAGATGGAACCATGCACCTTGAAATGCTATAAAATCTCCTTTGCAATACTTGCGTTGAGAGAGAAAAATACCCTGAGGAGTCTACCAAACTTCAAAACCAAGGAAAAATGAAGAACTCCTCAAGGTTGATCAACTCAAACTCATGGCTAAGATCAGCCACCATGACAAACAAAATCCAACTCTTATGACTTCCTATAAAGATCAAGCCATCCACATACACAATGATAATGACAAATAAGACCATCTTTAACAAATAAGACCATCTTTAACAAAAATGTAAAGATTGGAACATGAATGTGATCACCAAAGACCAACCACCAATGACCAATCTTCAGAAAGAAGGTGTCAATGCACTAGTACCACACACGATGAGCCTACTTCAATCCATATAGATCTTTACAAAGTTGGTACACAATATGCGCAACAACAATATCAAGTGGTTGCTCAACATAGACCTCCTCTTGAAGGTCACCATTAAGAAGAGCAGATTTGACATCCATCTATAAAATAGGCCACCCACCCATGATGGGTAAGAAGAGCCAAAATAATCCTAATGGTAGTAATCGACACTGTAGGAATAAAAGCCTCATCAAAATCAACACTAACTCTCTAGGAGTAGCCCTTCACAACAAGATGTTCTTCGTGTTTGTCTAAAGTTCCATCCTCATAATACTTGTTCTTATAGACCCAACGAACTTTGATTACCTTGCATTGAGGTGGACGTGGTACAAGAACCCAAGTACTATTGTGCTTAATGGAATCAAGCTCTGTCTGCATAGTAATAATCCAAGGTGGAGAAGAAAGTGTCTCCTCAGAGAGGAAGGCTCAGTAGAGGTGAAGGAAGAATGGTAGACATCAAAGCAAAATTCAGAAAGTGATTATCCTCAACAGCATGCTTTTAGACCGAGTAACATGATGAGAATGACTTTCACTAGATTTCGGAAATTGACGAAGGCCTGAATCTTTCATAGTCTCATATAACCAACGAGGAACCCTCTTGGTGAGGATCCTCCTCAATAACCTCTATATTTGAATCTAAAGAAGCCCCCTTTGAAACCAAAGGTGGTAGAGGAGCTGAGACAAGAGGCAGAGGAGCAGCCAAAGTAGAAGGCTGAGCTAAAGGAGAAGGACCCGGAGATGAAGTTGAAGGTAGAGGAAGAAGCTCACTCTTATAAGGTACATGAAGGACACTCATCAAAAATAACATCATAACATCATGATTGATGGTGGCTAGTAGGTTGTAGTTGCAGGATCCCAAAGTTCATAGGCCTTGGATATAGAATTATACCCAAGGAAAATGTGCGGCATGGATTTAGAATCCAACTTAGAGTGATGCTCTTTAGTTACATGCACATAAGCCTTGCAACCAAATATTGGGAGATAAGCACAAGAGGGTTTGATGCCCAATAATGCCTCATACGAGTTTTACCTATGGTACAACTGATGTAGGCAATCTATTCCAAATGTGAACTCCAATAGCTAATGCCTCAGCCTATAATTTCTTGGCCAAGCCACTATGCTCAAGTATAGTCCTCGACCCATCTCAATGACAGACTAATTCTTACATCCACAAAAAACCCATTCTAGGATGGAGGATAAGTTGTAGTAAACTAGCATCGCGAATGCAAAGATTCTTCAAATACTTGTCAAACTCATGTGAGAGAAACTCTCCCCCTTTATCAATACACAAAGATTTTGCCTTCTTGGAGTCCCATTGTTTTTCCCACTTTGACTTTCCAATCATGAAATATGGATAAAGATTGATCCTTAGACTGAAGAAAGAAAGCCCAAGTATACTTGGAGTAGTCAGGCGTCAACAATAATCATCATATGTAAAGAGCCTTATTCAAAGATTTTGTAGACATAGGACAACACAAGTCTACATGAACAAGCTCGAGTGGTTTGGTAGATATGTGCGATGCCTCCTTAGGGAAAGGTAATCGATGTTGCTTGCCATGGAGAAATGGTTGTGCACACACCAACTGGGGTACTGATGGATGATTAAGCATCAACCAAACCATGTTTATATGCCTATTGCAAATAAAAGAAGCTCAAGTGGCAAAAGCATGCATGCCATAACACAGAATCTGTAGACGTAGAATGCAAGGCCAAAGTAGAGGTGCATAAAATAGGAATAGTACCAGCACCTTTGATGGAAATTGTAAAAGAGTCATCGAGACTGATGTCCCCTGGTTGCTTAGAGAAGGAAGAACACCAATCATGATGATTAGTGTGTGAGAAGTTGTGCTACTATCTATAATCCAAGCATGAAACCTGAAAGAGATGAAAGTTGATGAAAGTCAAAGTGGGGCTATCAATGTAGATAAACAACTGATCAATAGTAGTTGAAGTAGATGCAGACACCTCAAAGCCATATCACCTCAGTTTTTGTAGTAGAACAAACAACACGATATTCTGCCTTTGAGGAGGATAATGCAATAGTGGGTTGCTTTTTACTACTCAAGGAAATAGCACCAGAACCACGTGTAAACCAATAACATGCAGTCGATTGGTGAGTGTTAATATCACCAACCTAGTGAGAATCAGAATAGCCAACTAACCGATCCCCCTTCCACCAATAGAAGATACCCCGATCAAGAAAATTATTCAAATAGTGCAGGATGCACTGGCAGGTGGGATTTGTGAGGGTCAGCTGAAAATGAACTCAAGACACAAACAAAAAAGTAAACATCCAATCTAGAATGAGTAATCCAAATCAAAGATTTGACAATCTACCTTTATAGAGCATGATCACATGGTGGTGAAGCAAATCTTAGCATTAGGGTCCATCGAAGAAGAGATGGAACCATGCACCTTGAAATGCTATAAAATCTCCTTTGCAATACTTGCGTTGAGAGAGAAAAATACCCTGAGGAGTCTACCAAACTTCAAAACCAAGGAAAAATGAAGAACTCCTCAAGGTTGATCAACTCAAACTCATGGCTAAGATCAGCCACCATGACAAACAAAATCCAACTCTTATGACTTCCTATAAAGATCAAGCCATCCACATACACAATGATAATGACAAATAACACCATCTTTAACAAATAAGACCATCTTTAACAAAAATGTAAAGATTGGAACATGAATGTGATCACCAAAGACCAACCACCAATGACCAATCTTCAGAAAGAAGGTGTCAATGCACTAGTACCACACACGATGAGCCTACTTCAATCCATATAGATCTTTACAAAGTTGGTACACAATGTGCGCAACAACAATATCAAGTGGTTGCTCAACATAGACCTCCTCTTGAAGGTCACCATTAAGAAGAGCAGATTTGACATCCATCTATAAAATAGGCCACCCACCCATGATGGGTAAGAAGAGCCAAAATAATCCTAATGGTAGTAATCGACACTGTAGGAATAAAAGCCTCATCAAAATCAACACTAACTCTCTAGGAGTAGCCCTTCACAACAAGATGTTCTTCGTGTTTGTCTAAAGTTCCATCCTCATAATACTTGTTCTTATAGACCCAACGAACTTTGATTACCTTGCATTGAGGTGGACGTGGTACAAGAACCCAAGTACTATTGTGCTTAATGGAATCAAGCTCTGTCTGCATAGTAATAATCCAAGGTGGAGAAGAAAGTGTCTCCTCAGAGAGGAAGGCTCAGTAGAGGTGAAGGAAGAATGGTAGACATCAAGGCAAAATTCAGAAAGTGATTATCCTCAACAGCATGCTTTTAGACCGAGTAACATGATGAGAATGACTTTCACTAGATTTCGAAAATTGACGAAGGCCTGAATCTTTCATAGTCTCATATAACCAACGAGGAACCCTCTTGGTGAGGATCCTCCTCAATAACCTCTATATTTGAATCTAAAGAAGCCCCCTTTGAAACCAAAGGTGGTAGAGGAGCTGAGACAAGAGGCAGAGGAGCAGCCAAAGTAGAAGGCTGAGCTAAAGGAGAAGGACCCGGAGATGAAGTTGAAGGTAGAGGAAGAAGCTCACTCTTATAAGGTACATGAAGGACACTCATCAAAAATAACATCATAACATCATGATTGATGGTGGCTAGTAGGTTGTAGTTGCAGGATCCCAAAGTTCATAGGCCTTGGATATAGAATTATACCCAAGGAAAATGTGCGGCATGGATTTAGAATCCAACTTAGAGTGATGCTCTTTAGTTACATGCACATAAGCCTTGCAACCAAATATTGGGAGATAAGCACAAGAGGGTTTGATGCCCAATAATGCCTCATACGAGTTTTACCTATGGTACAACTGATGTAGGCAATCTATTCCAAATGTGAACTCCAATAGCTGATGCCTCAGCCTATAATTTCTTGGCCAAGCCACTATGCTCAAGTATAGTCCTCGACCCATCTCAATGACAGACTAATTCTTACATCCACAAAAAACCCATTCTAGGATGGAGGATAAGTTGTAGTAAACTAGCATCGCGAATGCAAAGATTCTTCAAATACTTGTCAAACTCATGTGAGAGAAACTCTCCCCCTTTATCAATACACAAAGATTTTGCCTTCTTGGAGTCCCATTGTTTTTCCCACTTTGACTTTCCAATCATGAAATATGGATAAAGATTGATCCTTAGACTGAAGAAAGAAAGCCCAAGTATACTTGGAGTAGTCAGGCGTCAACAATAATCATCATATGTAAAGAGCCTTATTCAAAGATTTTGTAGACATAGGACAACACAAGTCTACATGAACAAGCTCGAGTGGTTTGGTAGATATGTGCGATGCCTCCTTAGGGAAAGGTAATCGATGTTGCTTGCCATGGAGAAATGGTTGTGCACACACCAACTGGGGTACTGATGGATGATTAAGCATCAACCAAACCATGTTTATATGCCTATTGCAAATAAAAGAAGCTCAAGTGGCAAAAGCATGCATGCCATAACACAGAATCTGTAGACGTAGAATGCAAGGCCAAAGTAGAGGTGCATAAAATAGGAATAGCACCAGCACCTTTGATGGAAATTGTAAAAGAGTCATCGAGACTGATGGTTGCTTAGAGAAGGAAGAACACCAATCATGATGATTAGTGTGTGAGAAGTTGTGCTACTATCTATAATCCAAGCATGAAACCTGAAAGAGATGAAAGTTGATGAAAGTCAAAGTGGGGCTATCAATGTAGATAAACAACTGATCAATAGTAGTTGAAGTAGATGCAGACACCTCAAAGCCATATCACCTCAGTTTTTGCAGTAGAACAAACAACACGATATTCTGCCTTTGAGGAGGATAATGCAATAGTGGGTTGCTTTTTACTACTCAAGGAAATAGCACCAGAACCACGTGTAAACCAATAACATGCAGTCGATTGGTGAGTGTTAATATCACCAACCTAGTGAGAATCAGAATAGCCAACTAACCGATCCTCCTTCCACCAATAGAAGATACCCCGATCAAGAAAATTATTCAAATAGTGCAGGATGCACTGGTAGGTGGGATTTGTGAGGGTCAGCTGAAAATGAACTCAAGACACAAACAAAAAAGTAAACATCCAATCTAGAATGAGTAATCCAAATCAAAGATTTGACAATCTACCTTTATAGAGCATGATCACATGGTGGTGAAGCAAATCTTAGCATTAGGGTCCATCGAAGAAGAGATGGAACCATGCACCTTGAAATGCTATAAAATCTCCTTTGCAATACTTGCGTTGAGAGAGAAAAATACCCTGAGGAGTCTACCAAACTTCAAAACCAAGGAAAAATGAAGAACTCCTCAAGGTTGATCAACTCAAACTCATGGCTAAGATCAGCCACCATGACAAACAAAATCCAACTCTTATGACTTCCTATAAAGATCAAGCCATCCACATACACAATGATAATGACAAATAAGACCATCTTTAACAAATAAGACCATCTTTAACAAAAATGTAAAGATTGGAACATGAATGTGATCACCAAAGACCAACCACCAATGACCAATCTTCAGAAAGAAGGTGTCAATGCACTAGTACCACACACGATGAGCCTACTTCAATCCATATAGATCTTTACAAAGTTGGTACACAATATGCGCAACAACAATATCAAGTGGTTGCTCAACATAGACCTCCTCTTGAAGGTCACCATTAAGAAGAGCAGATTTGACATCCATCTATAAAATAGGCCACCCACCCATGATGGGTAAGAAGAGCCAAAATAATCCTAATGGTAGTAATCGACACTGTAGGAATAAAAGCCTCATCAAAATCAACACTAACTCTCTAGGAGTAGCCCTTCACAACAAGATGTTCTTCGTGTTTGTCTAAAGTTCCATCCTCATAATACTTGTTCTTATAGACCCAACGAACTTTGATTACCTTGCATTGAGGTGGACGTGGTACAAGAACCCAAGTACTATTGTGCTTAATGGAATCAAGCTCTGTCTGCATAGTAATAATCCAAGGTGGAGAAGAAAGTGTCTCCTCAGAGAGGAAGGCTCAGTAGAGGTGAAGGAAGAATGGTAGACATCAAAGCAAAATTCAGAAAGTGATTATCCTCAACAGCATGCTTTTAGACCGAGTAACATGATGAGAATGACTTTCACTAGATTTCGGAAATTGACGAAGGCCTGAATCTTTCATAGTCTCGTATAACCAACGAGGAACCCTCTTGGTGAGGATCCTCCTCAATAACCTCTATATTTGAATCTAAAGAAGCCCCCTTTGAAACCAAAGGTGGTAGAGGAGCTGAGACAAGAGGCAGAGGAGCAGCCAAAGTAGAAGGCTGAGCTAAAGGAGAAGGACCCGGAGATGAAGTTGAAGGTAGAGGAAGAAGCTCACTCTTATAAGGTACATGAAGGACACTCATCAAAAATAACATCATAACATCATGATTGATGGTGGCTAGTAGGTTGTAGTTGCAGGATCCCAAAGTTCATAGGCCTTGGATATAGAATTATACCCAAGGAAAATGTGCGGCATGGATTTAGAATCCAACTTAGAGTGATGCTCTTTAGTTACATGCACATAAGCCTTGCAACCAAATATTGGGAGATAAGCACAAGAGGGTTTGATGCCCAATAATGCCTCATACGAGTTTTACCTATGGTAC
Organism: Cibotium barometz; assembly: GCF_041138505.1. Classification (NCBI taxonomy): domain Eukaryota; kingdom Viridiplantae; phylum Streptophyta; class Polypodiopsida; order Cyatheales; family Cibotiaceae; genus Cibotium; species Cibotium barometz. The sequence continues at coordinate 18,260,794 of NC_141071.1, read as the reverse complement.
AACTGATGTAGGCAATCTATTCCAAATGTGAACTCCAATAGTTGATGCCTCAGCCTATAATTTCTTGGCCAAGCCACTATGCTCAAGTATAGTCCTCGACCCATCTCAATGACAGACTAATTCTTACATCCACAAAAAACCCATTCTAGGATGGAGGATAAGTTGTAGTAAACTAGCATCGCGAATGCAAAGATTCTTCAAATACTTGTCAAACTCATGTGAGAGAAACTCTCCCCCTTTATCAATACACAAAGATTTTGCCTTCTTGGAGTCCCATTGTTTTTCCCACTTTGACTTTCCAATCATGAAATATGGATAAAGATTGATCCTTAGACTGAAGAAAGAAAGCCCAAGTATACTTGGAGTAGTCAGGCGTCAACAATAATCATCATATGTAAAGAGCCTTATTCAAAGATTTTGTAGACATAGAACAACACAAGTCTACATGAACAAGCTCGAGTGGTTTGGTAGATATGTGCGATGCCTCCTTAGGGAAAGGTAATCGATGTTGCTTGCCATGGAGAAATGGTTGTGCACACACCAACTGGGGTACTGATGGATGATTAAGCATCAACCAAACCATGTTTATATGCCTATTGCAAATAAAAGAAGCTCAAGTGGCAAAAGCATGCATGCCATAACACAGAATCTGTAGACGTAGAATGCAAGGCCAAAGTAGAGGTGCATAAAATAGGAATAGCACCAGCACCTTTGATGGAAATTGTAAAAGAGTCATCGAGACTGATGGTTGCTTAGAGAAGGAGGAACACCAATCATGATGATTAGTGTGTGAGAAGTTGTGCTACTATCTATAATCCAAGCATGAAACCTGAAAGAGATGAAAGTTGATGAAAGTCAAAGTGGGGCTATCAATGTAGATAAACAACTGATCAATAGTAGTTGAAGTAGATGCAGACACCTCAAAGCCATATCACCTCAGTTTTTGCAGTAGAACAAACAACACGATATTCTGCCTTTGAGGAGGATAATGCAATAGTGGGTTGCTTTTTACTACTCAAGGAAATAGCACCAGAACCACGTGTAAACCAATAACATGCAGTCGATTGGTGAGTGTTAATATCACCAACCTAGTGAGAATCAGAATAGCCAACTAACCGATCCCCCTTCCACCAATAGAAGATACTCCGATCAAGAAAATTATTCAAATAGTGCAGGATGCACTGGCAGGTGGGATTTGTGAGGGTCAGCTGAAAATGAACTCAAGACACAAACAAAAAAGTAAACATCCAATCTAGAATGAGTAATCCAAATCAAAGATTTGACAATCTACCTTTATAGAGCATGATCACATGGTGGTGAAGCAAATCTTAGCATTAGGGTCCATCGAAGAAGAGATGGAACCATGCACCTTGAAATGCTATAAAATCTCCTTTGCAATACTTGCGTTGAGAGAGAAAAATACCCTGAGGAGTCTACCAAACTTCAAAACCAAGGAAAAATGAAGAACTCCTCAAGGTTGATCAACTCAAACTCATGGCTAAGATCAGCCACCATGACAAACAAAATCCAACTCTTATGACTTCCTATAAAGATCAAGCCATCCACATACACAATGATAATGACAAATAAGACCATCTTTAACAAATAAGACCATCTTTAACAAAAATGTAAAGATTGGAACATGAATGTGATCACCAAAGACCAACCACCAATGACCAATCTTCAGAAAGAAGGTGTCAATGCACTAGTACCACACACGATGAGCCTACTTCAATCCATATAGATCTTTACAAAGTTGGTACACAATATGCGCAACAACAATATCAAGTGGTTGCTCAACATAGACCTCCTCTTGAAGGTCACCATTAAGAAGAGCAGATTTGACATCCATCTATAAAATAGGCCACCCACCCATGATGGGTAAGAAGAGCCAAAATAATCCTAATGGTAGTAATCGACACTGTAGGAATAAAAGCCTCATCAAAATCAACACTAACTCTCTAGGAGTAGCCCTTCACAACAAGATGTTCTTCGTGTTTGTCTAAAGTTCCATCCTCATAATACTTGTTCTTATAGACCCAACGAACTTTGATTACCTTGCATTGAGGTGGACGTGGTACAAGAACCCAAGTACTATTGTGCTTAATGGAATCAAGCTCTGTCTGCATAGTAATAATCCAAGGTGGAGAAGAAAGTGTCTCCTCAGAGAGGAAGGCTCAGTAGAGGTGAAGGAAGAATGGTAGACATCAAAGCAAAATTCAGAAAGTGATTATCCTCAACAGCATGCTTTTAGACCGAGTAACATGATGAGAATGACTTTCACTAGATTTCGGAAATTGACGAAGGCCTGAATCTTTCATAGTCTCATATAACCAACGAGGAACCCTCTTGGTGAGGATCCTCCTCAATAACCTCTATATTTGAATCTAAAGAAGCCCCCTTTGAAACCAAAGGTGGTAGAGGAGCTGAGACAAGAGGCAGAGGAGCAGCCAAAGTAGAAGGCTGAGCTAAAGGAGAAGGACCCGGAGATGAAGTTGAAGGTAGAGGAAGAAGCTCACTCTTATAAGGTACATGAAGGACACTCATCAAAAATAACATCATAACATCATGATTGATGGTGGCTAGTAGGTTGTAGTTGCAGGATCCCAAAGTTCATAGGCCTTGGATATAGAATTATACCCAAGGAAAATGTGCGGCATGGATTTAGAATCCAACTTAGAGTGATGCTCTTTAGTTACATGCACATAAGCCTTGCAACCAAATATTGGGAGATAAGCACAAGAGGGTTTGATGCCCAATAATGCCTCATATGAGTTTTACCTATGGTACAACTGATGTAGGCAATCTATTCCAAATGTGAACTCCAATAGCTGATGCCTCAGCCTATAATTTCTTGGCCAAGCCACTATGCTCAAGTATAGTCCTCGACCCATCTCAATGACAGACTAATTCTTACATCCACAAAAAACCCATTCTAGGATGGAGGATAAGTTGTAGTAAACTAGCATCGCGAATGCAAAGATTCTTCAAATACTTGTCAAACTCATGTGAGAGAAACTCTCCCCCTTTATCAATACACAAAGATTTTGCCTTCTTGGAGTCCCATTATTTTTCCCACTTTGACTTTCCAATCATGAAATATGGATAAAGATTGATCCTTAGACTGAAGAAAGAAAGCCCAAGTATACTTGGAGTAGTCAGGCGTCAACAATAATCATCATATGTAAAGAGCCTTATTCAAAGATTTTGTAGACATAGGACAACACAAGTCTACATGAACAAGCTCGAGTGGTTTGGTAGATATGTGCGATGCCTCCTTAGGGAAAGGTAATCGATGTTGCTTGCCATGGAGAAATGGTTGTGCACACACCAACTGGGGTACTGATGGATGATTAAGCATCAACCAAACCATGTTTATATGCCTATTGCAAATAAAAGAAGCTCAAGTGGCAAAAGCATGCATGCCATAACACAGAATCTGTAGACGTAGAATGCAAGGCCAAAGTAGAGGTGCATAAAATAGGAATAGCACCAGCACCTTTGATGGAAATTGTAAAAGAGTCATCGAGACTGATGTCCCCTGGTTGCTTAGAGAAGGAGGAACACCAATCATGATGATTAGTGTGTGAGAAGTTGTGCTACTATCTATAATCCAAGCATGAAACCTGAAAGAGATGAAAGTTGATGAAAGTCAAAGTGGGGCTATCAATGTAGATAAACAACTGATCAATAGTAGTTGAAGTAGATGCAGACACCTCAAAGCCATATCACCTCAGTTTTTGCAGTAGAACAAACAACACGATATTCTGCCTTTGAGGAGGATAATGCAATAGGGGGTTGCTTTTTACTACTCAAGGAAATAGCACCAGAACCACGTGTAAACCAATAACATGCAGTCGATTGGTGAGTGTTAATATCACCAACCTAGTGAGAATCAGAATAGCCAACTAACCGATCCCCCTTCCACCAATAGAAGATACCCCGATCAAGAAAATTATTCAAATAGTGCAGGATGCACTGGCAGGTGGGATTTGTGAGGGTCAGCTGAAAATGAACTCAAGACACAAACAAAAAAGTAAACATCCAATCTATAATGAGTAATCCAAATCAAAGATTTGACAATCTACCTTTATAGAGCATGATCACATGGTGGTGAAGCAAATCTTAGCATTAGGGTCCATCGAAGAAGAGATGGAACCATGCACCTTGAAATGCTATAAAATCTCCTTTGCAATACTTGCGTTGAGAGAGAAAAATACCCTGAGGAGTCTACCAAACTTCAAAACCAAGGAAAAATGAAGAACTCCTCAAGGTTGATCAACTCAAACTCATGGCTAAGATCAGCCACCATGACAAACAAAATCCAACTCTTATGACTTCCTATAAAGATCAAGCCATCCACATACACAATGATAATGACAAATAAGACCATCTTTAACAAATAAGACCATCTTTAACAAAAATGTAAAGATTGGAACATGAATGTGATCACCAAAGACCAACCACCAATGACCAATCTTCAGAAAGAAGGTGTCCATGCACTAGTACCACACACGATGAGCCTACTTCAATCCATATAGATCTTTACAAAGTTGGTACACAATATGCGCAACAACAATATCAAGTGGTTGCTCAACATAGACCTCCTCTTGAAGGTCACCATTAAGAAGAGCAGATTTGACATCCATCTATAAAATAGGCCACCCACCCATGATGGGTAAGAAGAGCCAAAATAATCCTAATGGTAGTAATCGACACTGTAGGAATAAAAGCCTCATCAAAATCAACACTAACTCTCTAGGAGTAGCCCTTCACAACAAGATGTTCTTCGTGTTTGTCTAAAGTTCCATCCTCATAATACTTGTTCTTATAGACCCAACGAACTTTGATTACCTTGCATTGAGGTGGACGTGGTACAAGAACCCAAGTACTATTGTGCTTAATGGAATCAAGCTCTGTCTGCATAGTAATAATCCAAGGTGGAGAAGAAAGTGTCTCCTCAGAGAGGAAGGCTCAGTAGAGGTGAAGGAAGAATGGTAGACATCAAGGCAAAATTCAGAAAGTGATTATCCTCAACAGCATGCTTTTAGACCGAGTAACATGATGAGAATGACTTTCACTAGATTTCGGAAATTGACGAAGGCCTGAATCTTTCATAGTCTCGTATAACCAACGAGGAACCCTCTTGGTGAGGATCCTCCTCAATAACCTCTATATTTGAATCTAAAGAAGCCCCCTTTGAAACCAAAGGTGGTAGAGGAGCTGAGACAAGAGGCAGAGGAGCAGCCAAAGTAGAAGGCTGAGCTAAAGGAGAAGGACCCGGAGATGAAGTTGAAGGTAGAGGAAGAAGCTCACTCTTATAAGGTACATGAAGGACACTCATCAAAAATAACATCATAACATCATGATTGATGGTGGCTAGTAGGTTGTAGTTGCAGGATCCCAAAGTTCATAGGCCTTGGATATAGAATTATACCCAAGGAAAATGTGCGGCATGGATTTAGAATCCAACTTAGAGTGATGCTCTTTAGTTACATGCACATAAGCCTTGCAACCAAATATTGGGAGATAAGCACAAGAGGGTTTGATGCCCAATAATGCCTCATACGAGTTTTACCTATGGTGTAAGATTCCTCCCCCAATCCCTTTTTGATGTCTAGTATCTTCCCCTGTAATCAATCCCTCTTCAGAAATATAAAGACCTTGTTTCTAATTGTTTTAGCCTAGAGAGAGAAAATTATTCTAGAGAGAGAATATTCAGATTATGAATATTTTTGGATAGAAAAATAACTCATCTTATTAAAATAAGTTCCCCTGAAACAGAAATTCAAAAATAATTTTCCAATGTGCAATTGGAGTTAATTGGAAATAGGTATAAAGAACCTTAGTCTAAAGGGTTTAGATTTTCAGAAATTTTTTTGATTATGGTCCAATTAAGGTTCCTATGGGCCAATAGCATCAATCCATGTGTAGGGAGGAAATAAATCCAAATTGCAAAAGAAGATAACCAAAATTGAGTAAATGTTCACATAAGATGAAGAGTTGAAAATGTACAAGGTTTATTAGTAAATAAACACATATGTAAGGAAGGGGAATTCTTTAAAGGAGGTGCATATTTCACATAAGATGAAGAGTTGAAAATGTACAAGGTTTATTAGTAAATAAACACATATGTAAGGAAGGGAAGTTCTTTAAAGAAGGTGCATATTTCACATAAGATGAAGAGTTGAAAATGTACAAGGTTTATTAGTAAAAAACTATGAGCAATATTAAAAATATGAGATATTTTGGGAATAATGATTTTATTATGACACATATGTAAGGAAGGGGAGTCCCTTAAATGCTCACATAAGATGAAGAGTTGAAAATGTACAAGGTTTATTAGTAAAAAACTATGAGCAATATTAAAATGATTCCATTATGACACATATGTAAGGAAGGGGAGTTTTTTTAAAGGAGGTGCATATTTCACATAAGATGAAGAGTTGAAAATGTACAAGGTTTATTAATAAAAAACTATGAGCAATATTAAAATGATTCCATTATGACACATATGTAAGGAAGGGGAGTTTTTTTAAAGGAGGTGCATATTTCACATAAGATGAAGAGTTGAAAATGTACAAGGTTTATTAATAAAAAACTATGAGCAATATTAAAATGATTCCATTATGACACATATGTAAGGAAGGGGAGTTCTTTAAAGGAGGTGCATATTTCACATGCTTGAATGAGTTTTAAACTCATAAAAATTGAGATATTTTATCTCTCCTCTCTCCTAATTCAAGTCTAGTTCCAAAAAGTTAACTTAACTGACCTAAAAATGGTCAAAAAGTGACCAAACTGACTTGGAAAATTCTAGAATCAGTTTGTTTGATTAGGAGCTCAAATTTTCCTATAAATAGAAGCCTCCCCTTGTTGAAAAAAACATAGAGTCTTATGCCTTGTTACTCTACTCCACCTAAGCCAAATTAGATAGAGTCTTATGCCTTGTTACTCTACTCCACCTAAGCCAAATTAGATAGAGTCTTATGCATTGTTACTCTACTCTACCTAAACCAAGAACTGTGAATTCTTTAATAATTCACTAGTTTTTGATACTTCTCTCCTTCTTCAATCCCCATTGGTGGCTCCATCAACATACTAAACCAATTGATTGGTTGGGGGCCTCTACCGTGAATAAAGAATCAAGCAAATCATAAGGTAAGTATATTGAATTTTGATCTTTTTTTTTCTCAATGATTCTCTCTTCTCAACCCCTCTCAAGCTTGAGAAGTTTAATTGGTATGGTTTTTTTAAATGCTATTGAAGTTAATTGGTGAATAGTAGTGAAGAGTTACATAATTTAATAAATGCTATAGAAGTTAATTTCCACTTATATTTAAATTCTAATGGTTTTTATAATTTCTCTCTCTCACTCAAGAAATGGTCATACTCATGACCCATTCTCAATCCAAATGAAGCTTTTCATAAAGCTTTTCCTTAATCCAAGATTAAGCTATGCTTGAGGCCAAATTAATGGCTTTTGCTATGCTTTTAGTTTATGCACATTGATGATTCAATCCATTATGGATTGATGACCCAATTAGAGACCATTCTAATTGTTTTCTTAATGATCCAATTAGAGACCATTATGGATTGATGATCCAATTAGAGACCATTCTAATTGTTTTCTTAATGATCCAATTAGAGACCATTATGGATTGATGATCCAATTAGAGACCATTCTAATTATTTCTTTAATAATGAGCTTTATCCCTTAGAAAAAAATTGAGATTTATCAGTCATAGTAGCGGAGCTATGGCAAAATTTTTATAGAAATTACGCATAAAATAAATTCATTCAAAGCATAAAAAGAGGACTTCCTACCATATTCTAGGAACTATCATCCTAGATTAATTAAAAGAATTTTATTATGCATGGAGATGTGGATGTTTGCATGTAGATGTAGATGTATAGATGTAGATGTGGATGTTTGCATGTAGATGTAGATGTATAGATGTAGATGTGAATGGAGATGTGGATGTATGCATGTAGATGTAGATGTATAGATGTGGATGTGGATGTATACATGTAGATGTAGATGTATAGATACGGATGTGGATGTGGAGGTGGATGTATACATGTAGATGTAGATGTATAGATGTAGATGTGGATGTGGAGGTAGATGGATGCATGTAGATGTAGATGTATAGATGTAGATGGGAATGGAGATATGGATGTATGCATGTAGATGTAGATGTATAGATGTAGATGTGGATGTGGAGGTGGATGGATGCATGTAGATGTAGATGTATAGATGTAGATGTGAATGGAGATGTGGATGTATGCATGTAGATGTAGATGTATGGAGGTGAATGTGAATGTGGATGTGGATGTATGCATAGAGATGTAGATGTATGCATGTAGATGTGAATGTACGCATATAGATGTGGATGTATGGATGTGAATATACGATATGCGATATGAGGGAATCTGAAGTGATGAGATAGAAATGATGTGATGGGATGAGTATACATATAAATGGAATATGGAATAAGTAATGTAGATTGATGAAGGATAATGTGGAAAAATGAAAGTTAAAATAGAAATTGTGTTGTAAACTGTTTGTAAATACTGTTTGTAAATGCTGTTTGTAAATGATTGTTTTATGTCAAGAATGCTGGGGGGAGCATTTTGACCGTCTTGTGATTAAAGTCGTGATGGTAAAGTTGCAACTGCTGACGGGGAGTCAATGAAGGACGTCTCGCGTAGCAAGGTCGGCCGAGGTCTTGACCAGCCTCGGTGCGACTAAAATGGTGAGCTTCCGGTACGGTGGATGAGGGGCCAAGGAAGCGGCCTATGCGTGAAGCGCTAGGTTACCTGCGAAGGATCCTAGAGGGTGCTGACCATACGGTGCTCGGGCTCTGGGTTGCCTAGGATACCCACGCGTGCGTCGAGGAAGATATTGGAACAGAGTTGGAGTTGTTTTCTGAAATCGAGCATGGATCTGGTTGATTGACCTTGCTGGTCTTCAATGGATGAGTCCATGGCTCCTTATATGGATCTGTTGGTTGATCTTGCTGATCTTCAACGAGAGTCCATCTTGTTAAGTGATTATATTGCCAAGTATTATGGGCTAGGAACTATCGAAACGGCTCCTGAGCGTTCTAGTTGCCAATGATGCCATAGATACTCTGATGAAGGAATGATGGGAAATTAAGAATCAATTGGATAAATTGGAAGATGGTGATCAATGATACTATGGTTTTATTAAAGGATTGTTTTAAATTGGTTGAATCTGGTTGAAAAAGGCAATTTCATATTGGGTGTGTGAGTGGTGTGACTAGTTTTATTTTGCATGAACATCCGGCTAGGGGGCCTTGGAACTCTTTTCCTTGGTACCCGGGACAAAACCTAACCAAATTTTTAATTGGATCCCATCACTACAGTGGTTGGACGGTTGGCTAACCCATGGGATTGGATGGGGTTAGGCTGGACTGATGGATCCGTAAATCGAGACTCAAACTTTTGTTTTTACGATAGAAAAATAAATAAATAAATCATTTCTGATCGAGATGATCCGATTACATCTATAAGATACTTAGTCAGTTCAAGGAAGAAACTTGCACTTGGATCATTGGGATCAACGCTTTTTTCCCCATTCAAGAGGCACAGCCGTTGATTCCTATCCATAGAACAGTTTCTGTCCAGGATTTATTTATTTATTTTTCTATCGTAAAAACAAAAGTTTGAGTCTCGATTTACGGATCCATCAGTCCAGCCTAACCCCATCCAGTCCCATGGGTTAGCCAACCGCCCAACCACTGTAGTGATGGGATCCAATTTTTAATTTGGTTAGGTTTTGTCCCGGGTACCAAGGAAAAGAGTTCCAAGGCCCCCTAGCCGGATGTTCATGCAAAATAAAACTAGTCACACCACTCACACACCCAATATGAAATCGCCTTTTTCAACCAGATTCAACCAGTTTAAAACAATCCTTTAATAAAACCATAGTATCATTGATCACCATCTTCCAATTTATCCAATTGATTCTTAATTTCCCATCATTCCTTCATCAGAGTATCTATGGCATCATTGGCAACTAGAACGCTCAGGAGCCGTTTCGATAGTTCCTAGCCCATAATACTTGGCAATATAATCACTTAACAAGATGGACTCTCGTTGAAGATCAGCAAGATCAACCAACAGATCCATATAAGGAGCCATGGACTCATCCATTGAAGACCAGCAAGGTCAATCAACCAGATCCATGCTCGATTTCAGAAAACAACTCCAACTCTGTTCCAATATCTTCCTCGACGCACGCATGGGTATCCTAGGCGACCCAGAGCCCGAGCACCGTATGGTCAGCACCCTCTAGGATCCTTCGCGCAGGTAACCTAGCGCTTCACGCATAGGCCGCTTCCTTGGCCCCTCATCCACCGTACCGGAAGCTCACCATTTTAATCGCACCGAGGCTGGTCAAGACCTCGGCCGACCTTGCTACGCGAGACGTCCTTCATTGACTCCTCGTCAGCAGTTACAACTTTCTCATCACGACTTTAATCACAAGACGGTCAAAATGCTCCCCCCAGCATTCTTGACATAAAACAATCATTTACAAACAGCATTTACAAACAGTTTACAATACAATTTCTATTTTAACTTTCATTTTTCCACATTATCCCTCCTCAATCTACATTACTTATTCCATATTCCATTTATATGTATACTCATCCCATCACATCATTTCCATCTCATCACTTCAGATTCCCTCACATCACAATCGTATATTCACATCCATACATCCACAACTATATGCGTACATTCACATCTACATGCATACATCCACATCCACATTCACATTCACCTCCATACATCTACATCTACATGCATACATCCACTCCACCTTCACATCCACATCTATACATCTACATCTACATGCATACATCCACCTCTACATCCACATCTACGTCTATACACCTACATCTACATGCATACATCCACATCTCCATTCACATCTACATCTATACATCTACATCTACATGTATACATCCACATCTCTATTCACATCTACATCTATACATCTACATCTACATGCATCCATCCACATCTCCATTTACATCCTCATCTACACATCTATTTCTACATGCATACATCCACATCCCATGCATACATCCACCTCCACATTCACACTCACATCCATACATCTACATCTACATGCAACATCCACATCTCCATGCATAATAAAATTCTTTTAATTAATCTAGGATGATAGTTCCTAGAATATGGGAGGAAGTCCTCTTTTTATGCTTTGAATGAATTTATTTTATGCGTAATTTCTATAAAAATTTTGCCATAGCTCCGCTACTATGACTGATAAATCTCAATTTTTTTCTAAGGGATAAAGCTCATTATGAAAGAAATAATTAGAATGGTCTCTAATTGGATCATCAATCCATAATGGTCTCTAATTGAATCATTAAGAAAACAATTAGAATGGTCTCTAATTGGATCATCAATCCATAATGGATTGAATCATCAATGTGCATAAACTAAAAGCATAGCAAAAAGCCATTAATTTGGCCTCAAGCATAGCTTAATCTTGGATTAAGAAAAGGCTTTATGAAAAGCTTCATTTGGATTGAGAATGGGTCATGAGTATGACCATTTCTTGAGTGAGAGAGAGAAATTACATAAAAACCATTAGAATTTAAACATAAATGAAAGTTAACTTCTATAGTATTTATTAAATTATGTAACTCTTCACTACTATTCACCAATTAACTTCAATAGCATTTAAAAAAACCATACCAATTAAACTTCTCAAGCTTGAGAGGGGTTGAGAAGAGAGAATCATTGAGAAATTATAGAAAAGATCAAAATTCAATATACTTACCTTATGATTTGCTTGATTCTTTATTCACGGTAGAGGCCCCCAACCAATCAATTGGTTTAGTATGTTGATGGAGCCACCAATGGGGATTGAAGAAGAGAGAAGTATCAAAAACTAGTGAATTATTAAAGAATTCACAACTCTTGGCCTAGGTAGAGTAGAGTAACAATGCATAAGACACTCTATATTTTGGCTTAGGTGGAGTAGAGTAACAAGGCATAAGACACTATCTAATTTGGCTTAGGTGGAGTAGAGTAACAAGGCATAAGACTCTATCTAATTTGGCTTAGGTGGAGTAGAGTAACAAGGCATAAGACTCTATCTAATTTGGCTTAGGTGGAGTAGAGTAACAAGGCATAAGACTCTATATATTTTGGCTTAGGTGGAGTAGAGTAACAAAGCATAAGAGACTATATATTTTGGCTTAGGTGGAGTAGAGTAACAAAGCATAAGAGACTATCTAATTAGGCTTAGGTGGAGTAGAGTTGTCCTCATCTCGCAAGGTAGAGGACAACTCTTTTTCTTAAGATCCAATTTTATTCTGGGGTTCCTTATATTCTGGCCAACCCAACAGAACACTGGGATAAATATCCCTTATATAGAACTCATCATTAAATAACAATTCATTCAGATCATGTCTTTCATATCTTTAACATGATAATGGTCCATTAGACCAAAAAGTTTCCTTCGGAACATTCCTCCACGGAAATTTCAGTCAAGCAAGTTCTCAATTTGACATCCCTTAACTTGATCTACCGGTCAAATATTAACAGTAGCAATCTAACAGCACAACCCACTAACCTCATAGTGATTTGCTGAATTCATTATCATCATTCTAGTTATGAATATCATCACAGGGATTCGTCCCATTCTCCCTCATTGTGGTTTCATTATATTTCAACTAATTTTTAGAAATCAACATTTTCCAATCAGCATTTTCAATCAGAATCCAAATCAATTCATCAATTCTCAAACAGAATTAAAATCATATCAATCACATTCGAAATCATCATCTAGATAGCATTAACGCTTATAAATTCAAGTCTTAGATTTACTCGTATATACTGTCAGTAAAGAGCTGCAGTATACTCTCGGTATATACGGGTAGTCACGGCCCTTGGAATTATAAGATAATTACTATCATGTCTAGGCCTCAAGCAAGTCAGGGATTCTATATAATTGCGGTACTTCCATTTGAAGACCCAATTACCAAATTACGAGTTTCAGTTTGAATATTATCTCACACAATTATAACCCTTTTGTGTTTCTTGATAAATTTTTGATATATTTGTCTTCTCAGTTGATCTTTATTAACCAAATGCTCTGATACCAACTATAAGATCCCTGTTCCCACCGAGCAACGGATTCAGGGTACTGGCAGCGGAAGTAGCGCCTCTCGCGCGGGACAGGGGTCCCACACTCGGGGCCTCGCCCACGGATACCCGGATAAGAGACTAATCCGTTGATTGTTCCAAAACCGAACCCGGAAAAACTTCCTTTACCGGAAAGCACGGGCGATTCCACCAGGATAACTTTTTACTCTAACGTAGTCAAGATCATTTTTGATCGAGATGATCCGATTACATCTATAAGATACTTAGTCAGTTCAAGGAAGAAACTTGCACTTGGATCATTGGGATCAACGCTTTTTTCCCCATTCAAGAGGCACAGCCGTTGATTCCTATCCATAGAACAGTTTCTGTCCAGGATTTATTTATTTATTTTTCTATCGTAAAAACAAAAGTTTGAGTCTCGATTTACGGATCCATCAGTCCAGCCTAACCCCATCCAGTCCCATGGGTTAGCCAACCGCCCAACCACTGTAGTGATGGGATCCAATTTTTAATTTGGTTAGGTTTTGTCCCGGGTACCAAGGAAAAGAGTTCCAAGGCCCCCTAGCCGGATGTTCATGCAAAATAAAACTAGTCACACCACTCACACACCCAATATGAAATCGCCTTTTTCAACCAGATTCAATCAGTTTAAAACAATCCTTTAATAAAACCATAGTATCATTGATCACCATCTTCCAATTTATCCAATTGATTCTTAATTTCCCATCATTCCTTCATCAGAGTATCTATGGCATCATTGGCAACTAGAACGCTCAGGAGCCGTTTCGATAGTTCCTAGCCCATAATACTTGGCAATATAATCACTTAACAAGATGGACTCTCGTTGAAGATCAGCAAGATCAACCAACAGATCCATATAAGGAGCCATGGACTCATCCATTGAAGACCAGCAAGGTCAATCAACCAGATCCATGCTCGATTTTAGAAAACAACTCCAACTCTGTTCCAATATCTTCCTCGACGCACGCGTGGGTATCCTAGGCGACCCAGAGCCCGAGCACCGTATGGTCAGCACCCTCTAGGATCCTTCGCAGGTAACCTAGCGCTTCACGCATAGGCCGCTTCCTTGGCCCCTCATCCACCGTACCGGAAGCTCACCATTTTAGTCGCACCGAGGCTGGTCAAGACCTCGGCCGACCTTGCTACGCGAGACGTCCTTCATTGACTCCCCGTCAGCAGTTGCAACTTTACCATCACGACTTTAATCACAAGACGGTCAAAATGCTCCCCCCAGCATTCTTGACATAAAACAATCATTTACAAACAGCATTTACAAACAGTATTTACAAACAGTTTACAACACAATTTCTATTTTAACTTTCATTTTTCCACATTATCCTTCATCAATCTACATTACTTATTCCATATTCCATTTATATGTATACTCATCCCATCACATCATTTCTATCTCATCACTTCAAATTCCCTCACATCGCATATCGTATATTCACATCCATACATCCACATCTATATGCGTACATTCACATCTACATGCATACATCTACATCTCTATGCATACATCCACATCCACATTCACATTCACCTCCATACATCTACATCTACATGCATACATCCACATCTCCATTCACATCTACATCTATACATCTACATCTACATGCATCCATCCACCTCCACATCCACATCTACATCTATACATCTACATCTACATGCATACATCCATATCTCCATTCCCATCTACATCTATACATCTACATCTACATGCATCCATCTACCTCCACATCCACATCTACATCTATACATCTACATCTACATGTATACATCCACCTCCACATCCACATCCGTATCTATACATCTACATCTACATGTATACATCCACATCCACATCTATACATCTACATCTACATGCATACATCCACATCTCCATTCACATCTACATCTATACATCTACATCCACATGCATCCATCCACCTCCACATCCACATCTACATCTATACATCTACATCTACATGCAAACATCCACATCTCCATGCATAATAAAATTCTTTTAATTAATCTAGGATGATAGTTCCTAGAATATGGTAGGAAGTCCTCTTTTTATGCTTTGAATGAATTTATTTTATGCGTAATTTCTATAAAAATTTTGCCATAGCTCCGCTACTATGACTGATAAATCTCAATTTTTTTCTAAGGGATAAAGCTCATTATTAAAGAAATAATTAGAATGGTCTCTAATTGGATCATCAATCCATAATGGTCTCTAATTGGATCATTAAGAAAACAATTAGAATGGTCTCTAATTGGGTCATCAATCCATAATGGATTGAATCATCAATGTGCATAAACTAAAAGCATAGCAAAAGCCATTAATTTGGCCTCAAGCATAGCTTAATCTTGGATTAAGGAAAAGCTTTATGAAAAGCTTCATTTGGATTGAGAATGGGTCATGAGTATGACCATTTCTTGAGTGAGAGAGAGAAATTATAAAAACCATTAGAATTTAAATATAAGTGGAAATTAACTTCTATAGCATTTATTAAATTATGTAACTCTTCACTACTATTCACCAATTAACTTCAATAGCATTTAAAAAAACCATACCAATTAAACTTCTCAAGCTTGAGAGGGGTTGAGAAGAGAGAATCATTGAGAAAAAAAAAGATCAAAATTCAATATACTTACCTTATGATTTGCTTGATTCTTTATTCACGGTAGAGGCCCCCAACCAATCAATTGGTTTAGTATGTTGATGGAGCCACCAATGGGGATTGAAGAAGGAGAGAAGTATCAAAAACTAGTGAATTATTAAAGAATTCACAGTTCTTGGTTTAGGTAGAGTAGAGTAACAATGCATAAGACTCTATCTAATTTGGCTTAGGTGGAGTAGAGTAACAAGGCATAAGACTCTATCTAATTTGGCTTAGGTGGAGTAGAGTAACAAGGCATAAGACTCTATGTTTTTTTCAACAAGGGGAGGCTTCTATTTATAGGAAAATTTGAGCTCCTAATCAAACAAACTGATTCTAGAATTTTCCAAGTCAGTTTGGTCACTTTTTGACCATTTTTAGGTCAGTTAAGTTGATTTTTTGGAACTAGACTTAAATTAGGAGAGAGGAGAGATAAAATATCTCAATTTTTATGAGTTTAAAACTCATTCAAGCATGTGAAATATGCACCTCCTTTAAAGAACTCCCCTTCCTTACATATGTGTCATAATGGAATCATTTTAATATTGCTCATAGTTTTTTATTAATAAACCTTGTACATTTTCAACTCTTCATCTTATGTGAAATATGCACCTCCTTTAAAAAAACTCCCCTTCCTTACATATGTGTCATAATGGAATCATTTTAATATTGCTCATAGTTTTTTATTAATAAACCTTGTACATTTTCAACTCTTCATCTTATGTGAAATATGCACCTCCTTTAAAAAAACTCCCCTTCCTTACATATGTGTCATAATGGAATCATTTTAATATTGCTCATAGTTTTTTACTAATAAACCTTGTACATTTTCAACTCTTCATCTTATGTGAGCATTTAAGGGACTCCCCTTCCTTACATATGTGTCATAATAAAATCATTATTCCCAAAATATCTCATATTTTTAATATTGCTCATAGTTTTTTACTAATAAACCTTGTACATTTTCAACTCTTCATCTTATGTGAAATATGCACCTTCTTTAAAGAACTTCCCTTCCTTACATATGTGTTTATTTAATAATAAACCTTGTACATTTTCAACTCTTCATCTTATGTGAAATATGCACCTCCTTTAAAGAATTCCCCTTCCTTACATATGTGTTTATTTACTAATAAACCTTGTACATTTTCAACTCTTCATCTTATGTGAACATTTACTCAATTTTGGTTATCTTCTTTTGCAATTTGGATTTATTTCCTCCCTACACATGGATTGATGCTATTGGCCCATAGGAACCTTAATTGGACCATAATCAAAAAAATTTCTGAAAATCTAAACCCTTTAGACTAAGGTTCTTTATACCTATTTCCAATTAACTCCAATTGCACATTGGAAAATTATTTTTGAATTTCTGTTTCAGGGGAACTTATTTTAATAAGATGAGTTATTTTTCTATCCAAAAATATTCATAATCTGAATATTCTCTCTCTAGAATAATTTTCTCTCTCTACGCTAAAACAATTAGAAACAAGGTCTTTATATTTCTGAAGAGGGATTGATTACAGGGGAAGATACTAGACATCAAAAAGGGGTTGGG
Source organism: Cibotium barometz (assembly GCF_041138505.1). NCBI lineage: Eukaryota > Viridiplantae > Streptophyta > Polypodiopsida > Cyatheales > Cibotiaceae > Cibotium > Cibotium barometz. Next base: position 18,243,400 of record NC_141071.1, on the reverse strand, counting down.
GGAGGAATCTTACATTCTACCCCACTTAAAAAACGCGAGATGTCCTCATCTCGCAACTTGGAATAATTTTGCAAGATGCACGAATATGAGACTTAGAGAAAAATTTTAATCACGATTAACCACCAAGAAAAGTCTTAAAGAGAGCAAGATTCAAAATAAGAACAAGATTTAAACTTTATTCATTCTCGCAACTTATACAGTAAAGATAGAGAAACTCTTTACACTTCCATAAGCCCGTCCATCATATGGTCACAAAAGCAGTCCTCACAAGCTGCACAAGTATAGGGTAACTCATCTATGGGAATGATTCTGCTGGTTATTGCCACACCTATCTCAGTGGTATGAGGTGATCTAACAAAAGGACCTCTGAGAGGCAAGCCAAAAACGGGATAAAGGCATATCTTCTCATGAGGAAGAAAACACGTCAGTAAGAAGACCCGCTCAGAAAACCCAAGATGCCTTGATCTCATGACGCAGTAGTATCGAGGACCCAAACCCAAAGCTTCAATAACCATGGCCAAGCGGACATTGTTACGAAAGTGCTGCTGACCCCAGGGTGTTACCCTAGTTATGTTTTGATAGGTCCGCCATTTGGTCTGCGCTATAGAAGTTCCTAGGTGAGGAAAAAGTGAGCGCTCATACTGTTCTATAAAGTCTTTCTTCACAGACTCTCTTGCTTCTTGAAGGTGAGAAATCATCAGGGATAAAACTAATTCCTGTTGCCAAGCCATGAAGGAGATTAAGAAAGAAAGGAGATTGATGGGAGTAAGATTACTGTGAGCGACAAGTAAAAGTTACGACTTATATAAAGGAAGGAGCTAGCGTAACCTAGAAGCCAACGGTAACTTGCCACTGAAGTTTTACCGTCTTTCCATGATTTGTGTTTGACACATTTTTCTATAGAAGGCATTAAGAATTTTTGAGATGAGGATATAAAAGAAACTTGTAGGCTAAGTCACCTACTTTCATTGAATTCAAATATAAGGTCACAATATCTGGAGGATAACTTCTTATACTCCCCAAGAGATAAAGAACTTCTTTTATTTTAGAGAGGGAATAATTATAAGATCAGAAAGGGAGATTCTTACTCCTGTATACCTCGAAGGCTGGGGAGGAATCTTACATATGGTACAACTGATGTAGGCAATCTATTCCAAATGTGAACTCCAATAGCTGATGCCTCAGCCTATAATTTCTTGGCCAAGCCACTATGCTCAAGTATAGTCCTCGACCCATCTCAATGACAGACTAATTCTTACATCCACAAAAAACCCATTCTAGGATGGAGGATAAGTTGTAGTAAACTAGCATCGCGAATGCAAAGATTCTTCAAATACTTGTCAAACTCATGTGAGAGAAACTCTCCCCCTTTATCAATACACAAAGATTTTGCCTTCTTGGAGTCCCATTGTTTTTCCCACTTTGACTTTCCAATCATGAAATATGGATAAAGATTGATCCTTAGACTGAAGAAAGAAAGCCCAAGTATACTTGGAGTAGTCAGGCGTCAACAATAATCATCATATGTAAAGAGCCTTATTCAAAGATTTTGTAGACATAGGACAACACAATTCTACATGAACAAGCTCGAGTGGTTTGGTAGATATGTGCGATGCCTCCTTAGGGAAAGGTAATCGATGTTGCTTGCCATGGAGAAATGGTTGTGCACACACCAACTGGGGTACTGATGGATGATTAAGCATCAACCAAACCATGTTTATATGCCTATTGCAAATAAAAGAAGCTCAAGTGGCAAAAGCATGCATGCCATAACACAGAATCTGTAGACGTAGAATGCAAGGCCAAAGTAGAGGTGCATAAAATAGGAATAGTACCAGCACCTTTGATGGAAATTGGAAAAGAGTCATCGAGACTGATGGTTGCTTAGAGAAGGAAGAACACCAATCATGATGATTAGTGTGTGAGAAGTTGTGCTACTATCTATAATCCAAGCATGAAACCTGAAAGAGATGAAAGTTGATGAAAGTCAAAGTGGGGCTATCAATGTAGATAAACAACTGATCAATAGTAGTTGAAGTAGATGCAGACACCTCAAAGCCATATCACCTCAGTTTTTGCAGTAGAACAAACAACACGATATTCTGCCTTTGAGGAGGATAATGCAATAGTGGGTTGCTTTTTACTACTCAAGGAAATAGCACCAGAACCACGTGTAAACCAATAACATGCAGTCGATTGGTGAGTGTTAATATCACCAACCTAGTGAGAATCAGAATAGCCAACTAACCGATCCCCCTTCCACCAATAGAAGATACCCCGATCAAGAAAATTATTCAAATAGTGCAGGATGCACTGGCAGGTGGGATTTGTGAGGGTCAGCTGAAAATGAACTCAAGACACAAACAAAAAAGTAAACATCCAATCTAGAATGAGTAATCCAAATCAAAGATTTGACAATCTACCTTTATAGAGCATGATCACATGGTGGTGAAGCAAATCTTAGCATTAGGGTCCATCGAAGAAGAGATGGAACCATGCACCTTGAAATGCTATAAAATCTCCTTTGCAATACTTGCGTTGAGAGAGAAAAATACCCTGAGGAGTCTACCAAACTTCAAAACCAAGGAAAAATGAAGAACTCCTCAAGGTTGATCAACTCAAACTCATGGCTAAGATCAGCCACCATGACAAACAAAATCCAACTCTTATGACTTCCTATAAAGATCAAGCCATCCACATACACAATGATAATGACAAATAAGACCATCTTTAACAAATAAGACCATCTTTAACAAAAATGTAAAGATTGGAACATGAATGTGATCACCAAAGACCAACCACCAATGACCAATCTTCAGAAAGAAGGTGTCAATGCACTAGTACCACACACGATGAGCCTACTTCAATCCATATAGATCTTTACAAAGTTGGTACACAATATGCGCAACAACAATATCAAGTGGTTGCTCAACATAGACCTCCTCTTGAAGGTCACCATTAAGAAGAGCAGATTTGACATCCATCTATAAAATAGGCCACCCACCCATGATGGGTAAGAAGAGCCAAAATAATCCTAATGGTAGTAATCGACACTGTAGGAATAAAAGCCTCATCAAAATCAACACTAACTCTCTAGGAGTAGCCCTTCACAACAAGATGTTCTTCGTGTTTGTCTAAAGTTCCATCCTCATAATACTTGTTCTTATAGACCCAACGAACTTTGATTACCTTGCATTGAGGTGGACGTGGTACAAGAACCCAAGTACTATTGTGCTTAATGGAATCAAGCTCTGTCTGCATAGTAATAATCCAAGGTGGAGAAGAAAGTGTATCCTCAGAGAGGAAGGCTCAGTAGAGGTGAAGGAAGAATGGTAGACATCAAGGCAAAATTCAGAAAGTGATTATCCTCAACAGCATGCTTTTAGACCGAGTAACATGATGAGAATGACTTTCACTAGATTTCGGAAATTGACGAAGGCCTGAATCTTTCATAGTCTCATATAACCAACGAGGAACCCTCTTGGTGAGGATCCTCCTCAATAACCTCTATATTTGAATCTAAAGAAGCCCCCTTTGAAACCAAAGGTGGTAGAGGAGCTGAGACAAGAGGCAGAGGAGCAGCCAAAGTAGAAGGCTGAGCTAAAGGAGAAGGACCCGGAGATGAAGTTGAAGGTAGAGGAAGAAGCTCACTCTTATAAGGTACATGAAGGACACTCATCAAAAATAACATCATAACATCATGATTGATGGTGGCTAGTAGGTTGTAGTTGCAGGATCCCAAAGTTCATAGGCCTTGGATATAGAATTATACCCAAGGAAAATGTGCGGCATGGATTTAGAATCCAACTTAGAGTGATGCTCTTTAGTTACATGCACATAAGCCTTGCAACCAAATATTGGGAGATAAGCACAAGAGGGTTTGATGCCCAATAATGCCTCATACGAGTTTTACCTATGGTACAACTGATGTAGGCAATCTATTCCAAATGTGAACTCCAATAGCTGATGCCTCAGCCTATAATTTCTTGGCCAAGCCACTATGCTCAAGTATAGTCCTCGACCCATCTCAATGACAGACTAATTCTTACATCCACAAAAAACCCATTCTAGGATGGAGGATAAGTTGTAGTAAACTAGCATCGCGAATGCAAAGATTCTTCAAATACTTGTCAAACTCATGTGAGAGAAACTCTCCCCCTTTATCAATACACAAAGATTTTGCCTTCTTGGAGTCCCATTGTTTTTCCCACTTTGACTTCCCAATCATGAAATATGGATAAAGATTGATCCTTAGACTGAAGAAAGAAAGCCCAAGTATACTTGGAGTAGTCAGGCGTCAACAATAATCATCATATGTAAAGAGCCTTATTCAAAGATTTTGTAGACATAGGACAACACAATTCTACATGAACAAGCTCGAGTGGTTTGGTAGATATGTGCGATGCCTCCTTAGGGAAAGGTAATCGATGTTGCTTGCCATGGAGAAATGGTTGTGCACACACCAACTGGGGTACTGATGGATGATTAAGCATCAACCAAACCATGTTTATATGCCTATTGCAAATAAAAGAAGCTCAAGTGGCAAAAGCATGCATGCCATAACACAGAATCTGTAGACGTAGAATGCAAGGCCAAAGTAGAGGTGCATAAAATAGGAATAGTACCAGCACCTTTGATGGAAATTGTAAAAGAGTCATCGAGACTGATGGTTGCTTAGAGAGAGAGAACACCAATCATGATGATTAGTGTGTGAGAAGTTGTGCTACTATCTATAATCCAAGCATGAAACCTGAAAGAGATGAAAGTTGATGAAAGTCAAAGTGGGGCTATCAATGTAGATAAACAACTGATCAATAGTAGTTGAAGTAGATGCAGACACCTCAAAGCCATATCACCTCAGTTTTTGCAGTAGAACAAACAACACGATATTCTGCCTTTGAGGAGGATAATGCAATAGTGGGTTGCTTTTTACTACTCAAGGAAATAGCACCAGAACCACGTGTAAACCAATAACATGCAGTCGATTGGTGAGTGTTAATATCACCAACCTAGTGAGAATCAGAATAGCCAACTAACCGATCCCCCTTCCACCAATAGAAGATACCCCGATCAAGAAAATTATTCAAATAGTGCAGGATGCACTGGCAGGTGGGATTTGTGAGGGTCAGCTGAAAATGAACTCAAGACACAAACAAAAAAGTAAACATCCAATCTAGAATGAGTAATCCAAATCAAAGATTTGACAATCTACCTTTATAGAGCATGATCACATGGTGGTGAAGCAAATCTTAGCATTAGGGTCCATCGAAGAAGAGATGGAACCATGCACCTTGAAATGCTATAAAATCTCCTTTGCAATACTTGCGTTGAGAGAGAAAAATACCCTGAGGAGTCTACCAAACTTCAAAACCAAGGAAAAATGAAGAACTCCTCAAGGTTGATCAACTCAAACTCATGGCTAAGATCAGCCACCATGACAAACAAAATCCAACTCTTATGACTTCCTATAAAGATCAAGCCATCCACATACACAATGATAATGACAAATAAGACCATCTTTAACAAATAAGACCATCTTTAACAAAAATGTAAAGATTGGAACATGAATGTGATCACCAAAGACCAACCACCAATGACCAATCTTCAGAAAGAAGGTGTCCATGCACTAGTACCACACACGATGAGCCTACTTCAATCCATATAGATCTTTACAAAGGTGGTACACAATATGCGCAACAACAATATCAAGTGGTTGCTCAACATAGACCTCCTCTTGAAGGTCACCATTAAGAAGAGCAGATTTGACATCCATCTATAAAATAGGCCACCCACCCATGATGGGTAAGAAGAGCCAAAATAATCCTAATGGTAGTAATCGACACTGTAGGAATAAAAGCCTCATCAAAATCAACACTAACTCTCTAGGAGTAGCCCTTCACAACAAGATGTTCTTCGTGTTTGTCTAAAGTTCCATCCTCATAATACTTGTTCTTATAGACCCAATGAACTTTGATTACCTTGCATTGAGGTGGACGTGGTACAAGAACCCAAGTACTATTGTGCTTAATGGAATCAAGCTCTGTCTGCATAGTAATAATCCAAGGTGGAGAAGAAAGTGTCTCCTCAGAGAGGAAGGCTCAGTAGAGGTGAAGGAAGAATGGTAGACATCAAGGCAAAATTCAGAAAGTGATTATCCTCAACAGCATGCTTTTAGACCGAGTAACATGATGAGAATGACTTTCACTAGATTTCGGAAATTGACGAAGGCCTGAATCTTTCATAGTCTCATATAACCAACGAGGAACCCTCTTGGTGAGGATCCTCCTCAATAACCTCTATATTTGAATCTAAAGAAGCCCCCTTTGAAACCAAAGGTGGTAGAGGAGCTGAGACAAGAGGCAGAGGAGCAGCCAAAGTAGAAGGCTGAGCTAAAGGAGAAGGACCCGGAGATGAAGTTGAAGGTAGAGGAAGAAGCTCACTCTTATAAGGTACATGAAGGACACTCATCAAAAATAACATCATAACATCATGATTGATGGTGGCTAGTAGGTTGTAGTTGCAGGATCCCAAAGTTCATAGGCCTTGGATATAGAATTATACCCAAGGAAAATGTGCGGCATGGATTTAGAATCCAACTTAGAGTGATGCTCTTTAGTTACATGCACATAAGCCTTGCAACCAAATATTGGGAGATAAGCACAAGAGGGTTTGATGCCCAATAATGCCTCATACGAGTTTTACCTATGGTACAACTGATGTAGGCAATCTATTCCAAATGTGAACTCCAATAGCTGATGCCTCAGCCTATAATTTCTTGGCCAAGCCACTATGCTCAAGTATAGTCCTCGACCCATCTCAATGACAGACTAATTCTTACATCCACAAAAAACCCATTCTAGGATGGAGGATAAGTTGTAGTAAACTAGCATCGCGAATGCAAAGATTCTTCAAATACTTGTCAAACTCATGTGAGAGAAACTCTCCCCCTTTATCAATACACAAAGATTTTGCCTTCTTGGAGTCCCATTGTTTTTCCCACTTTGACTTTCCAATCATGAAATATGGATAAAGATTGATCCTTAGACTAAAGAAAGAAAGCCCAAGTATACTTGGAGTAGTCAGGCGTCAACAATAATCATCATATGTAAAGAGCCTTATTCAAAGATTTTGTAGACATAGGACAACATAATTCTACATGAACAAGCTCGAGTGGTTTGGTAGATATGTGCGATGCCTCCTTAGGGAAAGGTAATCGATGTTGCTTGCCATGGAGAAATGGTTGTGCACACACCAACTGGGGCACAATATGCGCAACAACAATATCAAGTGGTTGCTCAACATAGACCTCCTCTTGAAGGTCACCATTAAGAAGAGCAGATTTGACATCCATCTATAAAATAGGCCACCCACCCATGATGGGTAAGAAGAGCCAAAATAATCCTAATGGTAGTAATCGACACTGTAGGAATAAAAGCCTCATCAAAATCAACACTAACTCTCTAGGAGTAGCCCTTCACAACAAGATGTTCTTCGTGTTTGTCTAAAGTTCCATCCTCATAATACTTGTTCTTATAGACCCAACGAACTTTGATTACCTTGCATTGAGGTGGACGTGGTACAAGAACCCAAGTACTATTGTGCTTAATGGAATCAAGCTCTGTCTGCATAGTAATAATCCAAGGTGGAGAAGAAAGTGTCTCCTGAGAGAGGAAGGCTCAGTAGAGGTGAAGGAAGAATGGTAGACATCAAGGCAAAATTCAGAAAGTGATTATCCTCAACAGCATGCTTTTAGACCGAGTAACATGATGAGAATGACTTTCACTAGATTTCGGAAATTGACGAAGGCCTGAATCTTTCATAGTCTCATATAACCAACGAGGAACCCTCTTGGTGAGGATCCTCCTCAATAACCTCTATATTTGAATCTAAAGAAGCCCCCTTTGAAACCAAAGGTGGTAGAGGAGCTGAGACAAGAGGCAGAGGAGCAGCCAAAGTAGAAGGCTGAGCTAAAGGAGAAGGACCCGGAGATGAAGTTGAAGGTAGAGGAAGAAGCTCACTCTTATAAGGTACATGAAGGACACTCATCAAAAATAACATCATAACATCATGATTGATGGTGGCTAGTAGGTTGTAGTTGCAGGATCCCAAAGTTCATAGGCCTTGGATATAGAATTATACCCAAGGAAAATGTGCGGCATGGATTTAGAATCCAACTTAGAGTGATGCTCTTTAGTTACATGCACATAAGACTTGCAACCAAATATTGGGAGATAAGCACAAGAGGGTTTGATGCCCAATAATGCCTCATACGAGTTTTACCTATGGTACAACTGATGTAGGCAATCTATTCCAAATGTGAACTCCAATAGCTGATGCCTCAGCCTATAATTTCTTGGCCAAGCCACTATGCTCAAGTATAGTCCTCGACCCATCTCAATGACAGACTAATTCTTACATCCACAAAAAACCCATTCTAGGATGGAGGATAAGTTGTAGTAAACTAGCATCGCGAATGCAAAGATTCTTCAAATACTTGTCAAACTCATGTGAGAGAAACTCTCCCCCTTTATCAATACACAAAGATTTTGCCTTCTTGGAGTCCCATTGTTTTTCCCACTTTGACTTTCCAATCATGAAATATGGATAAAGATTGATCCTTAGACTGAAGAAAGAAAGCCCAAGTATACTTGGAGTAGTCAGGCGTCAACAATAATCATCATATGTAAAGAGCCTTATTCAAAGATTTTGTAGACATAGGACAACACAATTCTACATGAACAAGCTCGAGTGGTTTGGTAGATATGTGCGATGCCTCCTTAGGAAAAGGTAATCGATGTTGCTTGCCATGGAGAAATGGTTGTGCACACACCAACTGGGGTACTGATGGATGATTAAGCATCAACCAAACCATGTTTATATGCCTATTGCAAATAAAAGAAGCTCAAGTGGCAAAAGCATGCATGCCATAACACAGAATCTGTAGACGTAGAATGCAAGGCCAAAGTAGAGGTGCATAAAATAGGAATAGTACCAGCACCTTTGATGGAAATTGTAAAAGAGTCATCGAGACTGATGGTTGCTTAGAGAAGGAAGAACACCAATCATGATGATTAGTGTGTGAGAAGTTGTGCTACTATCTATAATCCAAGCATGAAACCTGAAAGAGATGAAAGTTGATGAAAGTCAAAGTGGGGCTATCAATGTAGATAAACAACTGATCAATAGTAGTTGAAGTAGATGCAGACACCTCAAAGCCATATCACCTCAGTTTTTGCAGTAGAACAAACAACACGATATTCTGCCTTTGAGGAGGATAATGCAATAGTGGGTTGCTTTTTACTACTCAAGGAAATAGCACCAGAACCACGTGTAAACCAATAACATGCAGTCGATTGGTGAGTGTTAATATCACCAACCTAGTGAGAATCAGAATAGCCAACTTACCGATCCCCCTTCCACCAATAGAAGATACCCCGATCAAGAAAATTATTCAAATAGTGCAGGATGCACTGGCAGGTGGGATTTGTGAGGGTCAGCTGAAAATGAACTCAAGACACAAACAAAAAAGTAAACATCCAATCTAGAATGAGTAATCCAAATCAAAGATTTGACAATCTACCTTTATAGAGCATGATCACATGGTGGTGAAGCAAATCTTAGCATTAGGGTCCATCGAAGAAGAGATGGAACCATGCACCTTGAAATGCTATAAAATCTCCTTTGCAATACTTGCGTTGAGAGAGAAAAATACCCTGAGGAGTCTACCAAACTTCAAAACCAAGGAAAAATGAAGAACTCCTCAAGGTTGATCAACTCAAACTCATGGCTAAGATCAGCCACCATGACAAACAAAATCCAACTCTTATGACTTCCTATAAAGATCAAGCCATCCACATACACAATGATAATGACAAATAAGACCATCTTTAACAAATAAGACCATCTTTAACAAAAATGTAAAGATTGGAACATGAATGTGATCACCAAAGACCAACCACCAATGACCAATCTTCAGAAAGAAGGTGTCGATGCACTAGTACCACACACGATGAGCCTACTTCAATCCATATAGATCTTTACAAAGTTGGTACACAATATGCGCAACAACAATATCAAGTGGTTGCTCAACATAGACCTCCTCTTGAAGGTCACCATTAAGAAGAGCAGATTTGACATCCATCTATAAAATAGGCCACCCACCCATGATGGGTAAGAAGAGCCAAAATAATCCTAATGGTAGTAATCGACACTGTAGGAATAAAAGCCTCATCAAAATCAACACTAACTCTCTAGGAGTAGCCCTTCACAACAAGATGTTCTTCGTGTTTGTCTAAAGTTCCATCCTCATAATACTTGTTCTTATAGACCCAACGAACTTTGATTACCTTGCATTGAGGTGGACGTGGTACAAGAACCCAAGTACTATTGTGCTTAATGGAATCAAGCTCTGTCTGCATAGTAATAATCCAAGGTGGAGAAGAAAGTGTCTCCTCAGAGAGGAAGGCTCAGTAGAGGTGAAGGAAGAATGGTAGACATCAAGGCAAAATTCAGAAAGTGATTATCCTCAACAGCATGCTTTTAGACCGAGTAACATGATGAGAATGACTTTCACTAGATTTCGGAAATTGACGAAGGCCTGAATCTTTCATAGTCTCATATAACCAACGAGGAACCCTCTTGGTGAGGATCCTCCTCAATAACCTCTATATTTGAATCTAAAGAAGCCCCCTTTGAAACCAAAGGTGGTAGAGGAGCTGAGACAAGAGGCAGAGGAGCAGCCAAAGTAGAAGGCTGAGCTAAAGGAGAAGGACCCGGAGATGAAGTTGAAGGTAGAGGAAGAAGCTCACTCTTATAAGGTACATGAAGGACACTCATCAAAAATAACATCATAACATCATGATTGATGGTGGCTAGTAGGTTGTAGTTGCAGGATCCCAAAGTTCATAGGCCTTGGATATAGAATTATACCCAAGGAAAATGTGCGGCATGGATTTAGAATCCAACTTAGAGTGATGCTCTTTAGTTACATGCACATAAGCCTTGCAACCAAATATTGGGAGATAAGCACAAGAGGGTTTGATGCCCAATAATGCCTCATACGAGTTTTACCTATGGTACAACTGATGTAGGCAATCTATTCCAAATGTGAACTCCAATAGCTGATGCCTCAACCTATAATTTCTTGGCCAAGCCACTATGCTCAAGTATAGTCCTCGACCCATCTCAATGACAGACTAATTCTTACATCCACAAAAAACCCATTCTAGGATGGAGGATAAGTTGTAGTAAACTAGCATCGCGAATGCAAAGATTCTTCAAATACTTGTCAAACTCATGTGAGAGAAACTCTCCCCCTTTATCAATACACAAAGATTTTGCCTTCTTGGAGTCCCATTGTTTTTCCCACTTTGACTTTCCAATCATGAAATATGGATAAAGATTGATCCTTAGACTGAAGAAAGAAAGCCCAAGTATACTTGGAGTAGTCAGGCGTCAACAATAATCATCATATGTAAAGAGCCTTATTCAAAGATTTTGTAGACATAGGACAACACAATTCTACATGAACAAGCTCGAGTGGTTTGGTAGATATGTGCGATGCCTCCTTAGGAAAAGGTAATCGATGTTGCTTGCCATGGAGAAATGGTTGTGCACACACCAACTGGGGTACTGATGGATGATTAAGCATCAACCAAACCATGTTTATATGCCTATTGCAAATAAAAGAAGCTCAAGTGGCAAAAGCATGCATGCCATAACACAGAATCTGTAGACGTAGAATGCAAGGCCAAAGTAAAGGTGCATAAAATAGGAATAGTACCAGCACCTTTGATGGAAATTGTAAAAGAGTCATCGAGACTGATGGTTGCTTAGAGAAGGAAGAACACCAATCATGATGATTAGTGTGTGAGAAGTTGTGCTACTATCTATAATCCAAGCATGAAACCTGAAAGAGATGAAAGTTGATGAAAGTCAAAGTGGGGCTATCAATGTAGATAAACAACTGATCAATAGTAGTTGAAGTAGATGCAGACACCTCAAAGCCATATCACCTCAGTTTTTGCAGTAGAACAAACAACACGATATTCTGCCTTTGAGGAGGATAATGCAATAGTGGGTTGCTTTTTACTACTCAAGGAAATAGCACCAGAACCACGTGTAAACCAATAACATGCAGTCGATTGGTGAGTGTTAATATCACCAACCTAGTGAGAATCAGAATAGCCAACTAACCGATCCCCCTTCCACCAATAGAAGATACCCCGATCAAGAAAATTATTCAAATAGTGCAGGATGCACTGGCAGGTGGGATTTGTGAGGGTCAGCTGAAAATGAACTCAAGACACAAACAAAAAAGTAAACATCCAATCTAGAATGAGTAATCCAAATCAAAGATTTGACAATCTACCTTTATAGAGCATGATCACATGGTGGTGAAGCAAATCTTAGCATTAGGGTCCATCGAAGAAGAGATGGAACCATGCACCTTGAAATGCTATAAAATCTCCTTTGCAATACTTGCGTTGAGAGAGAAAAATACCCTGAGGAGTCTACCAAACTTCAAAACCAAGGAAAAATGAAGAACTCCTCAAGGTTGATCAACTCAAACTCATGGCTAAGATCAGCCACCATGACAAACAAAATCCAACTCTTATGACTTCCTATAAAGATCAAGCCATCCACATACACAATGATAATGACAAATAAGACCATCTTTAACAAATAAGACCATCTTTAACAAAAATGTAAAGATTGGAACATGAATGTGATCACCAAAGACCAACCACCAATGACCAATCTTCAGAAAGAAGGTGTCCATGCACTAGTACCACACACGATGAGCCTACTTCAATCCATATAGATCTTTACAAAGTTGGTACACAATATGCGCAACAACAATATCAAGTGGTTGCTCAACATAGACCTCCTCTTGAAGGTCACCATTAAGAAGAGCAGATTTGACATCCATCTATAAAATAGGCCACCCACCCATGATGGGTAAGAAGAGCCAAAATAATCCTAATGGTAGTAATCGACACTGTAGGAATAAAAGCCTCATCAAAATCAACACTAAGTCTCTAGGAGTAGCCCTTCACAACAAGATGTTCTTCGTGTTTGTCTAAAGTTCCATCCTCATAATACTTGTTCTTATAGACCCAACGAACTTTGATTACCTTGCATTGAGGTGGACGTGGTACAAGAACCCAAGTACTATTGTGCTTAAAGGAATCAAGCTCTGTCTGCATAGTAATAATCCAAGGTGGAGAAGAAAGTGTCTCCTAAGAGAGGAAGGCTCAGTAGAGGTGAAGGAAGAATGGTAGACATCAAGGCAAAATTCAGAAAGTGATTATCCTCAACAGCATGCTTTTAGACCGAGTAACATGATGAGAATGACTTTCACTAGATTTCGGAAATTGACGAAGGCCTGAATCTTTCATAGTCTCATATAACCAACGAGGAACCCTCTTGGTGAGGATCCTCCTCAATAACCTCTATATTTGAATCTAAAGAAGCCCCCTTTGAAACCAAAGGTGGTAGAGGAGCTGAGACAAGAGGCAGAGGAGCAGCCAAAGTAGAAGGCTGAGCTAAAGGAGAAGGACCCGGAGATGAAGTTGAAGGTAGAGGAAGAAGCTCACTCTTATAAGGTACATGAAGGACACTCATCAAAAATAACATCATAACATCATGATTGATGGTGGCTAGTAGGTTGTAGTTGCAGGATCCCAAAGTTCATAGGCCTTGGATATAGAATTATACCCAAGGAAAATGTGCGGCATGGATTTAGAATCCAACTTAGAGTGATGCTCTTTTGTGAGATCCCTGTTTCCACCGCGCAACGGATTCGGGGTACTAGCAGCGGAAGTAGCACTTCTTACGCGAGGCAGGGTCCCACACTCGGGGCCTCGTCCACGGATATCCGGACAAAAGACTAATCCGTCGGTTTTTCCAAAACCAGACCCGGAAAAACTTCCCTTATCCGGAAAGCACGGGCGATTCCACCAGGATAATTTTTACTCTATCGTAGTCAAAACTATTACTGATCAAACAGATCCGACTGCATCTATAAAGATACTTGGTCAGATCAAGGAAGAAACTTGCACTTGGATCATTGGGATCAACGCTTTTTTCCCCACCAAGGAGGCACAGCCGTTGATTCCTATCCATAGAACAATTACTATCCGGGATTTACTTTATCTATCGTAATAACAGAAATTGAGTCTCGATTTACGGATCCATCAGTCCAGCCTAACCCCATCCGATCCCATGGGTTAGCCAACCGCCCAACCACTGTAGTGATGGGATCCAATTTGGAATTTGGTTAGGTTTTGTCCCGGGTACCAAGGAAAAGAGTTCCAAAGCCCCCTAGCCGGAATTTCATGCAAACATAAAACTAGCCACACCACTTACACACCCAATATGAAAGTTGCCTTTTTCTTAGCATGAGCTAACTTTAAAACAATCCTTTAATGAAACCATAGTACCACTGATCACAATCTCCCAAATTATCCAGTTGATTCATAATTTCCCATCATTCCTTCATCAGAGTATCTATGGCATCATTGGCAACTAGAACGCTCACCACCTGTCCACACAGAGGCCGTTTCCATAGTTCCTAGCCCATAATACTCGGCAATATAATCACTTATCAAGATGGACTCTCGTTGAAGATCAGCAAGATCAACCAACAGATCCATATAAAAGAGCCATGGACTCATCCGTTGAGGACCAGCAAGGTCAGTCAACCAGATCCATGCCCGGTTTCACAAAACAACTCTTACTCCTTGTTCCAATATCTTCCTCGACGCACGCGTGGGTATCCTAGGCGACCCAGAGCCCGAGCACCGTATGGTCAGCACCCTCTAGGATCCTTCGCAGGTGACCTAGCGCTTCACTCATAGGCCGCTTCCTTGGCCCCTCATCCACCGTACCGGAAGCTCACCATTTTAATCGAACCGAGGCTGGTCAAGACCTCGGTCGACCTTGCTACGCGAGACGTCCTCCATTGACTCTCCGTCAGCAATTGCAACTTTATCAGTTAGGTCTCCACGACCTTAATCACAAGACGGTCAAAATGCTTCCCCAGCATTCTTGACATAAAACAGCCATTTACAAACAGCATTTACAAACAGTTTACAAATACAATTTCTATATTAACTCTCATTTTTCCACATTATCCCTCATTAGTCCACATTACTTATTCCACATTCCATGTATATGTGTACTCATCCAATCACCTCCTTTTCCATCTCTTCACTTCAGATTCCTTCACATCACATATCATATATTCACATCCATATCCACATCCATACATCCACATCCACATCCACATTCACATCCATACATCCACATCTACATGCTTATCTCCATTTTCACATCCTCATTTATACATCCACATCCCATATCCACATTCATACATACACATCCATACATCCACATCTACATCCACATACATACATACATCCACATCCACATTCCACATTCACATCTATACATCCACATCTACATTCACATTCACATACATCCACATCCACATTCCCATACATCCACATCTATACATCCACATTCCACATTCACATCTACATTCACATTCACATACATGCATCCACATCTACATTCACATTCACATACATCCACATCCCCATTCCCATTCACATCTATACATCCACATCTACATCCACATACATACATACATCCACATCCACATTCCACATTCACATCTATACATCCACATCTACATCCACATTCACATACATCCACATCTATACATCCACATTCCACATTCACATCTACATTCACATTCACATCCATACATCCACATCTACATGCTTATCTCCATTTTCATGTTCATACATCCACACTCCCATCTCCATATCCACACATCCACATACATACATCCATTTTCACATTCCCATTTATATAACCCCATATACCTTCACATCTAATCTTTTACATCACATCCATTCTCGCCCTATCACAACCCATATACATCTTATCCTATCACATACACTTCTTACCTCATCCCCCCATACACATCTTAATTTATCTTATCACATCCTAACTTATTTCATAAGCATCTTATCACCTCTTATCACACCTCTTATCACATCCTATCACTTTCCATACGCATCTTATCAATTCTTATCACATCTCATACACCTCTTATCACATCTTATCACATTTCATATCTTTTTTTTTTTTAAAAGAGAATTCTTTTATTTGATATAAGATTTCTCTACACATTTATTTATACATAAATTCCATTTAAGGAGACTAACACTTTCGAAATTAAAATCAATCTTTTATGCATCTTCTTATGCATGATTTCAATTTGGTAGGGAATTATACTTTTAGAATAAAAGAATTTCTCTTATGCATCTAAGTTAAGCATAAAATCCAATTATGAGGAAAATCATACTTTTAGTATAAAAAGAATATCTTTTATGCATACCTATATGCATGAAATCCAATATGATAAAAGTAACTCTTTTGATATAAAATTTTTTTCCTTTATGCATACTTCTATGCATGAAAATTAAAAATGATAAAAGTAACACTTTTGATATAAAAATTTTCTTTTATGCATACTTCTATGCATGAAAATTAAAAATGATAAAAGTAACACTTTTGATATAAAAATTTTCCTTTATGCATACTTCTATGCATGAAAATTAAAAATGATAAAAGTAACACTTTTGATATAAAAATTTTCTTTTATGCATACTTTTATGTATGAAATAAAAATGATAAAAGTAACACTTTTGATATAAAAATTTATCCATTATGCATACTTCTATGCATGAAAATAAAAATGGTAAAAATAACACTTTTGATATAAAAATTTATCTTTTATGCATACTTCTATGCATAAAAATAAAAATGGTAAAAATAACACTTTTGATATAAAAATTTATCCTTTATGCATAATATTAAAATTCAATTTCTCCATGATTATAATGAAATTCTTTCAATTAATCTAGGATGATGATTCCTAGAATATGGTAGGAAGTCCTCTTTTTATGCTTTGAATGAAAATTTTTTATGCATAATTTTTATAAAAATTTTGCCATAGCTCCGCTACTATGACTGATAAATCTCAATTTTTCTAAGGGATAAAGCTTATCATTAAGAAAATAATTAAAATGATTCTCTAATTGGATCCTTAATCCATAATGGATTGAATCATCAATATACATAAACTAAAAGCATAAGAAAAAGCCATTAATTTGGCCTCAAGCATAGCTTAATCTTGGGTTAAGGAAAAGCTTTATGAAAAGCTTGATTTGGATTGAGAACGGTTCATGAGTATGACCATTTCTTGAGTGAGAGAGAGAATTTACATAAAAATCATTAGAATTTAAACATAAATAAAAATTAACTTCAATAGCATTATGTAACTCTTCACTACTATTCAAACTTCAATAGCATTTAAAAAAAAACCATACCAATTAAACTTCTCAAGCTTGAGAGGGGTTGAGAAGAGAGAAACATTGAGAAATTATAGAAAGATCAATATTCACTAATTACCTTACAACTTGCTTGATTCTTTGTTCACGGTAGAGGCCCCCAACCAATCAATTGGTTAAGTATGTTGATGGAGCCACTAATGGGGATTGAAGAAAGAGGGAAGCTCCAAAAACTAGTGAATTATTAAATGAATTCACAGTTCTTGGCTTAGGTGGAGTAGAGTAACGATGCATAAACACTAACTATTTTTCAACAAGGGGGAGGCTTCTATTTATAGGAAAAATTGAGCTCCTAACCAAACAAACTGATTCTAGAATTTTCTAAATCAGTTTGGTCAATATTTGACCATTTTTAGGTCAGTTAAGCTAACTTTTTGGAACTAGACTTGAATGAGGAGAGAGGAGAGATGAAATATCTCAATTTTTATGAGTTTAAAACTCATTCAAGCATGTGAAATATGCACCTCCTTTAAAGAACTCCCCTTCCTTACATATGTGTCATAATGGAATCATTTTAATATTGCTCATAGTTTTTTTTTACTAATAAACCTTGTACATTTTCAACTCTTCATCTTATGTGAAATATGCACCTCCTTTAAAGAATTCCCCTTCCTTACATATGTGTCATAATGGAATCATTTTAATATTGCTCATAGTTTTTTACTAATAAACCTTGTACATTTTCAACTCTTCATCTTATGTGAAATATGCACCTCCTTTAAAGAATTCCCCTTCCTTACATATGTGTCATAATGGCATCATTTTAATATTGCTCATAGTTTTTTACTAATAAACCTTGTACATTTTCAACTCTTCATCTTATGTGAGCATTTACTCATTTTTGGATACCCAAAATATCTCATATTTTTAATATTGCTCATAGTTTTTTACTAATAAACCTTGTACATTTTCAACTCTTCACCTTATGTGAGCATTTACTCATTTTTGGGTATCTTCTTTTTTACAAATTTGGATTTATCTCTTTCCTACACATGGATTGATGCTATTGGCCCATAGGAACCTTAATTGGACCATAGTCTAAAGATTTCTGAAAATCTAGACCCTTAGACTAAGGTTCTTTATACCTATTTCTAATTAATTCCAATTGCACATTGGAAAATTCTTTTTGAATTTCTATTTCAGGGGAACTCATCTGAATTATAAGAGATATTTTTCTATTCAAAAATATTCAAAATCTGAATATTCTCTCTCTAGAATATTTTTCTCTCTCTAGGCTAAAACAGATAGAAACAAGGTCTTTATATTTCTGAAGAGGGTTGATTACAGGGGAAGATACTAGACATCAAAAAGGGGGTGGGGGAGGAATCTTACATTCTACCCCACTTAAAAAATGCGAGATGTCCTCATCTCGCAAACTGGGATAATTTCTCAAGATGCACGAATATGAGACTTAGAGAAAAATTTTAATCAAGATTAACCACCAAGAAACGTCTTAAAGAGAGCAAGATTCAAAATAAGAACAAGATTTAAACTTTATTCATTCTCGGAACTTATACAGTAAAGATAGAAGAACTCTTTACACTTCCATAAGCCCGTCCATCATATGATCACAAAAGCAGTCCTCACAAGCTGCACAAGTATAAGGTAACTCATCTATGGGAATGATTCTGTGGGTTATTGCTGCGCCTATCTCAGTGGTATGAGGTGTTCTAACAAAAGGACCTCTGAGAGGCAAGCCAAAAACGGGGTAAAGGCATATCTTCTCATGAGGAAGAAAACACGCCAGTAAGAAGACCCGCTCAGAAAACCCAGGATGCCTTGATCTCATGACGCAGTAGTATCGGGGACCCAAACCCAAAGCTTCAATAACCATGGCCAAGCGGACATTGTTACGAAAGTGCTGCTGACCCCAGGGTGTTACCCTAGTTATGTCTTGATAGGTCCGCCATTTTGTCTGCGCTACAGAAGTTCCCAAGTGAGGGAAAAGTGAGCGCTCATACTGCTCTATAAAATCTTTCTTCACAGACTCCCTTGCGTCTTGAAGGTGAGAAATCATTAGGGATAAAACTAGTTCTTGTTGCCAAGCCATGAAGGAGATTAAGAAAGAAAGGAGATCGATGGAAGTAAGATTACTGTGAGCGACAAGTAAAAGTTACGACTTATATAAAGGAAGGAGCTAGCGTAACTTAGAAGCCAACGGTAACTTGCCACTGAAGTTTTACCGTCTTTCCATGATTTGGGTTTGACACATTTTTCTATAGAAGGCATTAATAATTTTGAGATGAAGAGATAAAAGAAGCTTGTAGGCTAAGTCACCTACTTTCATTGAATTCAGATATAAGGCTCACAATATCTGGGGGATAACTTCATATACTCCCCAAGAGATAAAGAACTTCTTTTGGGCCGTACTCGAATGAAGACCAAAACCTTGATATCCAAAACATCGATTCTCACTTCTGAACTCATTGTTCTGAATCCTTAAAACAGGTGGGACTCTTGAGCAGTATTCTAGGAAAAGGGTCTTCCTTTGTTAAACAGAACTTTCTTTTATTTTAGAGAGGGAATAATTATAAGATCAGAAAGGGAGATTCTTACTCCTGTATACCTCTAATGTTGGGGGAGGAATCTTACATTCTACCCCACTTAAAAAGTGCGAGATGTCCTCATCTCGCAAGGTAGAGGACAACTCTTTTTCTTAACATCCAATTTTATTTTGGGGTTCCTTATATTCTGGTCAACCCAGCAGAACACTGGGATAAATATCCCTTATATAGAACTCATCATTAATATTCAGATCATATCATTCATATCTTTAACATGATAATGGTCCATTAGACCGAAAAATTTCCTTCTGAACATTCCTCCACGGAAATTTCAGTCAAGCAAGTTCTCAATTTGTCATCCCTTAACTTGATCTACTGATCAAGTGTTAACAGTAACAATTTGACAGCACAACCCACTAATCTCATAGTGATTTGCTGAATTCATTATCATCATTCCAGTTATGAATATCATCACTGGGACTCGTCCCATTCATCCTCATTGTGGTTTTGTTCAGATTTTTATATTTCAACTAATTTCAGAAATCATCATTTTTCAATCAGAATTTTCAATCAGAATCCAATTCAATTCATCAATTCTCAAACAGAATTAAAAATCATATCAACCACATTCGAATTCATCATCTGGATAGCATTAACGCTTATAATTTCAAGTCTTAGATTTACTCGTATATACTGTCAGTAAAGAGCTGCAGTATACTCTCGGTATATACGGGTAGTCGTGGCTCTTGGAATTATAAGGTAAATACCATCATGTCTAGGCCTCAAGCAAGTCAGGGATTCTATATAATTGCGGTACTTCCATCTGAAGACCCAATTACCAAATTACGAATTTCAGTTTGAATATCAAATTGTATGAATTATATCACACAATTACAACCTTTTTGTGCTTCTTGATAAATTTTTGACATATTTGTCTTCTCAGTTGATCTTTATTAACCAAATGCTCTGATACCAACTGTGAGATCCCTGTTTCCACCGCGCAACGGATTCGGGGTACTAGCAGCGGAAGTAGCACTTCTTACGCGAGGCAGGGTCCCACACTCGGGGCCTCGTCCACGGATATCCGGACAAAAGACTAATCCGTCGGTTTTTCCAAAACCAGACCCGGAAAAAATTCCCTTATCCGGAAAGCACGGGCGATTCCACCAGGATAATTTTTACTCTAACGTAGTCAAAACTATTACTGATCAAACAGATCCGACTGCATCTATAAAGATACTTGGTCAGATCAAGGAAGAAACTTGCACTTGGATCATTGGGATCAACGCTTTTTTCCCCACCAAGGAGGCACAGCCGTTGATTCCTATCCATAGAACAATTACTATCCGGGATTTACTTTATCTATCGTAATAACAGAAATTGAGTCTCGATTTATGGATCCATCAGTCCAGCCTAACCCCATCCGATCCCATGGGTTAGCCAACCGCCCAACCACTGTAGTGATGGGATCCAATTTGGAATTTGGTTAGGTTTTGTCCCGGGTACCAAGGAAAAGAGTTCCAAAGCCCCCTAGCCGGAATTTCATGCAAACATAAAACTAGCCACACCACTTACACACCCAATATGAAAGTTGCCTTTTTCTTAGCATGAGCTAACTTTAAAACAATCCTTTAATGAAACCATAGTACCACTGATCACAATCTCCCAAATTATCCAGTTGATTCATAATTTCCCATCATTCCTTCATCAGAGTATCTATGGCATCATTGGCAACTAGAACGCTCACCACCTGTCCACACAGAGGCCGTTTCCATAGTTCCTAGCCCATAATACTCGGCAATATAATCACTTATCAAGATGGACTCTCGTTGAAGATCAGCAAGATCAACCAACAGATCCATATAAAAGAGCCATGGACTCATCCGTTGAGGACCAGCAAGGTCAGTCAACCAGATCCATGCCCGGTTTCACAAAACAACTCTTACTCCTTGTTCCAATATCTTCCTCGACGCACGCGTGGGTATCCTAGGCGACCCAGAGCCCGAGCACCGTATGGTCAGCACCCTCTAGGATCCTTCGCAGGTGACCTAGCGCTTCACTCATAGGCCGCTTCCTTGGCCCCTCATCCACCGTACCGGAAGCTCACCATTTTAATCGAACCGAGGCTGGTCAAGACCTCGGTCGACCTTGCTACGCGAGACGTCCTCCATTGACTCTCCGTCAGCAATTGCAACTTTATCAGTTAGGTCTCCACGACCTTAATCACAAGACGGTCAAAATGCTTCCCCAGCATTCTTGACATAAAACAGCCATTTACAAACAGCATTTACAAACAGTTTACAAATACAATTTCTATATTAACTCTCATTTTTCCACATTATCCCTCATTAGTCCACATTACTTATTCCACATTCCATGTATATGTGTACTCATCCAATCACCTCCTTTTCCATCTCTTCACTTCAGATTCCTTCACATCACATATCATATATTCACATCCATATCCACATCCATACATCCACATCCACATCCACATTCACATCCATACATCCACATCTACATGCTTATCTCCATTTTCACATCCTCATTTATACATCCACATCCCATATCCACATTCATACATACACATCCATACATCCACATCTACATCCACATACATACATACATCCACATCCACATTCCACATTCACATCTATACATCCACATCTACATTCACATTCACATACATCCACATCCACATTCCCATACATCCACATCTATACATCCACATTCCACATTCACATCTACATTCACATTCACATACATGCATCCACATCTACATTCACATTCACATACATCCACATCCCCATTCCCATTCACATCTATACATCCACATCTACATCCACATACATACATACATCCACATCCACATTCCACATTCACATCTATACATCCACATCTACATCCACATTCACATACATCCACATCTATACATCCACATTCCACATTCACATCTACATTCACATTCACATCCATACATCCACATCTACATGCTTATCTCCATTTTCATGTTCATACATCCACACTCCCATCTCCATATCCACACATCCACATACATACATCCATTTTCACATTCCCATTTATATAACCCCATATACCTTCACATCTAATCTTTTACATCACATCCATTCTCGCCCTATCACAACCCATATACATCTTATCCTATCACATACACTTCTTACCTCATCCCCCCATACACATCTTAATTTATCTTATCACATCCTAACTTATTTCATAAGCATCTTATCACCTCTTATCACACCTCTTATCACATCCTATCACTTTCCATACGCATCTTATCAATTCTTATCACATCTCATACACCTCTTATCACATCTTATCACATTTCATATCTTTTTTTTTTTTAAAAGAGAATTCTTTTATTTGATATAAGATTTCTCTACACATTTATTTATACATAAATTCCATTTAAGGAGACTAACACTTTCGAAATTAAAATCAATCTTTTATG
This sequence comes from Cibotium barometz, assembly GCF_041138505.1. Taxonomy (NCBI): domain Eukaryota; kingdom Viridiplantae; phylum Streptophyta; class Polypodiopsida; order Cyatheales; family Cibotiaceae; genus Cibotium; species Cibotium barometz. The sequence continues at coordinate 18,219,998 of NC_141071.1, read as the reverse complement.
CATCTTCTTATGCATGATTTCAATTTGGTAGGGAATTATACTTTTAGAATAAAAGAATTTCTCTTATGCATCTAAGTTAAGCATAAAATCCAATTATGAGGAAAATCATACTTTTAGTATAAAAAGAATATCTTTTATGCATACCTATATGCATGAAATCCAATATGATAAAAGTAACTCTTTTGATATAAAATTTTTTTCCTTTATGCATACTTCTATGCATGAAAATTAAAAATGATAAAAGTAACACTTTTGATATAAAAATTTTCTTTTATGCATACTTCTATGCATGAAAATTAAAAATGATAAAAGTAACACTTTTGATATAAAAATTTTCCTTTATGCATACTTCTATGCATGAAAATTAAAAATGATAAAAGTAACACTTTTGATATAAAAATTTTCTTTTATGCATACTTTTATGTATGAAATAAAAATGATAAAAGTAACACTTTTGATATAAAAATTTATCCATTATGCATACTTCTATGCATGAAAATAAAAATGATAAAAATAACACTTTTGATATAAAAATTTATCTTTTATGCATACTTCTATGCATAAAAATAAAAATGGTAAAAATAACACTTTTGATATAAAAATTTATCCTTTATGCATAATATTAAAATTCAATTTCTCCATGATTATAATGAAATTCTTTCAATTAATCTAGGATGATGATTCCTAGAATATGGTAGGAAGTCCTCTTTTTATGCTTTGAATGAAAATTTTTTATGCATAATTTTTATAAAAATTTTGCCATAGCTCCGCTACTATGACTGATAAATCTCAATTTTTCTAAGGGATAAAGCTTATCATTAAGGAAATAATTAAAATGATTCTCTAATTGGATCCTTAATCCATAATGGATTGAATCATCAATATACATAAACTAAAAGCATAAGAAAAAGCCATTAATTTGGCCTCAAGCATAGCTTAATCTTGGGTTAAGGAAAAGCTTTATGAAAAGCTTGATTTGGATTGAGAACGGTTCATGAGTATGACCATTTCTTGAGTGAGAGAGAGAATTTACATAAAAATCATTAGAATTTAAACATAAATAAAAATTAACTTCAATAGCATTATGTAACTCTTCACTACTATTCAAACTTCAATAGCATTTAAAAAAAAACCATACCAATTAAACTTCTCAAGCTTGAGAGGGGTTGAGAAGAGAGAAACATTGAGAAATTATAGAAAGATCAATATTCACTAATTACCTTACAACTTGCTTGATTCTTTGTTCACGGTAGAGGCCCCCAACCAATCAATTGGTTAAGTATGTTGATGGAGCCACTAATGGGGATTGAAGAAAGAGGGAAGCTCCAAAAACTAGTGAATTATTAAATGAATTCACAGTTCTTGGCTTAGGTGGAGTAGAGTAACGATGCATAAACACTAACTATTTTTCAACAAGGGGGAGGCTTCTATTTATAGGAAAAATTGAGCTCCTAACCAAACAAACTGATTCTAGAATTTTCTAAATCAGTTTGGTCAATATTTGACCATTTTTAGGTCAGTTAAGCTAACTTTTTGGAACTAGACTTGAATGAGGAGAGAGGAGAGATGAAATATCTCAATTTTTATGAGTTTAAAACTCATTCAAGCATGTGAAATATGCACCTCCTTTAAAGAACTCCCCTTCCTTACATATGTGTCATAATGGAATCATTTTAATATTGCTCATAGTTTTTTTTTACTAATAAACCTTGTACATTTTCAACTCTTCATCTTATGTGAAATATGCACCTCCTTTAAAGAATTCCCCTTCCTTACATATGTGTCATAATGGAATCATTTTAATATTGCTCATAGTTTTTTACTAATAAACCTTGTACATTTTCAACTCTTCATCTTATGTGAAATATGCACCTCCTTTAAAGAATTCCCCTTCCTTACATATGTGTCATAATGGCATCATTTTAATATTGCTCATAGTTTTTTACTAATAAACCTTGTACATTTTCAACTCTTCATCTTATGTGAGCATTTACTCATTTTTGGATACCCAAAATATCTCATATTTTTAATATTGCTCATAGTTTTTTACTAATAAACCTTGTACATTTTCAACTCTTCACCTTATGTGAGCATTTACTCATTTTTGGGTATCTTCTTTTTTACAAATTTGGATTTATCTCTTTCCTACACATGGATTGATGCTATTGGCCCATAGGAACCTTAATTGGACCATAGTCTAAAGATTTCTGAAAATCTAGACCCTTAGACTAAGGTTCTTTATACCTATTTCTAATTAATTCCAATTGCACATTGGAAAATTCTTTTTGAATTTCTATTTCAGGGGAACTCATCTGAATTATAAGAGATATTTTTCTATTCAAAAATATTCAAAATCTGAATATTCTCTCTCTAGAATATTTTTCTCTCTCTAGGCTAAAACAGATAGAAACAAGGTCTTTATATTTCTGAAGAGGGTTGATTACAGGGGAAGATACTAGACATCAAAAAGGGGGTGGGGGAGGAATCTTACATCTTTAGTTACATGCACATAAGCCTTGCAACCAAATATTGGGAGATAAGCACAAGAGGGTTTGATGCCCAATAATGCCTCATACGAGTTTTACCTATGGTACAACTGATGTAGGCAATCTATTCCAAATGTGAACTCCAATAGCTGATGCCTCAGCCTATAATTTCTTGGCCAAGCCACTATGCTCAAGTATAGTCCTCGACCCATCTCAATGACAGACTAATTCTTACATCCACAAAAAACCCATTCTAGGATGGAGGATAAGTTGTAGTAAACTAGCATCGCGAATGCAAAGATTCTGTGAGATCCCTGTTCCCCACCGATTAACGGATTCGGGGTACTAGCAGCGGAAGTAGCACATCATGCGTGGGTAGGGGTCTCACACTCGGGGCCTCGCCCACGGATATCCGGACAAGAGACTAATCCGTCGGTTTGTCCAAAACCGAAACTGGAAAAACTTCCTTTACTCGGAAAGCATGGGCGATTCCACCAGGATAACTCTTTACTCTAACGTAGTCAAGATCATTACGGATCAACTGATCTGACTGCACCTTTAACGGTACTTGGTCAATTCAAGGTAGAAACTTGCACTTGGATCATTGGGATCAATGCTTTTTTCCCCATCAAGAGGCACAGCCGTTGATTCCTATCCATAGAACAATTTCTATCCGGGATTTACTTTATCTATCGTAAAAACAAAGTTGAGTCTCGATTTATGGATCCATCAGTCCAGCCTTGTACATTTTCAACTCTTCATCTTATGTGAAATATGCACCTCCTTTAAAGAACTCCTCTTCCTTACATATGTCATACTTTTAATATTGCTCATAGTTTTTTTACTAATAAACCTTGTACATTTTCAACTCTTCACCTCATGTGAGCATTTACTCATTTTTGGGTATTTTCTTTTTACAAGTTGGATTTATCTCCTCCCTACACATGGATTGATGCTATTGGTCCATAGGAACCTTAATTGGACCATAGTCTAAAGATTTCTGAAAATCTAGACTCTTAGGCTAAGGTTCTTTATAGCTATTTTCAATTAATTCCAATTGCACATTGGAAAATTCTTTTTGAATTTCTGTTTCAGGGGAACTCATCTGAATTAGAAGAGATATTTTTCTATCCAAAAATATTCAAAATCTGAATATTCTCTCTCTAGAATATTTTTCTCTCTCTAGGCTAAAACAAATAGAAACAAGGTCTTTATATTTCTGAAGAGGGATTGATTACAGGGAAAGATACTAGACATCAAAAAGGGGGTGGGGGAGGAATATTACATTCTACCCCACTTAAAAAAATACGAGATGTCCTCATCTCGCAAACTGGGATAATTTCGCAAGATGCACGAATATGAGACTTAGAGAAAAATTTTAATCAAGATTAACCACCAAGATAAGTCTTAAAGAGAGCAAGATTCAAAATACGAACAAGATTTAAACTTTATTCATTCTCGGAACTTATACAATAAAGATAGAGGAACTCTTTACACTTCCATAAGCCCGTCCATCATATGGTCACAAAAGCAGTCCTCACAAGCTGCACAAGTATAAGGTAACTCATCTATGGGAATGATTCTGTGGGTTATTGCTGCGCCTATCTCAGTGGTATGAGGTGTTCTAAGAAAAGGACCTCTGAGAGGCAAGCCAAAAACGGGGTAAAGGCATATCTTCTCATGAGGAAGAAAACACGCCAGTAAGAAGACCCGCTCAGAAAACCCAGGATGCCTTGATCTCATGACGCAGTAGTATCGGGGACCCAAACCCAAAGCTTCAATAACCATGGCCAAGCGGACATTGTTACGAAAGTGCTGCTGACCCCAGGGTGTTACCCTAGTTATGTCTTGATAGGTCCGCCATACACAGAATCTGTAGACGTAGAATGCAAGGCCAAAGTAGAGGTGCATAAAATAGGAATAGTACCAGCACCTTTGATGGAAATTGTAAAAGAGTCATCGAGACTGATGGTTGCTTAGAGAAGGAAGAACACCAATCATGATGATTAGTGTGTGAGAAGTTGTGCTACTATCTATAATCCAAGCATGAAACCTGAAAGAGATGAAAGTTGATGAAAGTCAAAGTGGGGCTATCAATGTAGATAAACAACTGATCAATAGTAGTTGAAGTAGATGCAGACACCTCAAAGCCATATCACCTCAGTTTTTGCAGTAGAACAAACAACACGATATTCTGCCTTTGAGGAGGATAATGCAATAGTGGGTTGCTTTTTACTACTCAAGGAAATAGCACCAGAACCACGTGTAAACCAATAACATGCAGTCGATTGGTGAGTGTTAACATCACCAACCTAGTGAGAATCAGAATAGCCAACTAACCGATCCCCCTTCCACCAATAGAAGATACCCCGATCAAGAAAATTATTCAAATAGTGCAGGATGCACTGGCAGGTGGGATTTGTGAGGGTCAGCTGAAAATGAACTCAAGACACAAACAAAAAAGTAAACATCCAATCTAGAATGAGTAATCCAAATCAAAGATTTGACAATCTACCTTTATAGAGCATGATCACATGGTGGTGAAGCAAATCTTAGCATTAGGGTCCATCGAAGAAGAGATGGAACCATGCACCTTGAAATGCTATAAAATCTCCTTTGCAATACTTGCGTTGAGAGAGAAAAATACCCTGAGGAGTCTACCAAACTTCAAAACCAAGGAAAAATGAAGAACTCCTCAAGGTTGATCAACTCAAACTCATGGCTAAGATCAGCCACCATGACAAACAAAATCCAACTCTTATGACTTCCTATAAAGATCAAGCCATCCACATACACAATGATAATGACAAATAAGACCATCTTTAACAAATAAGACCATCTTTAACAAAAATGTAAAGATTGGAACATGAATGTGATCACCAAAGACCAACCACCAATGACCAATCTTCAGAAAGAAGGTGTCCATGCACTAGTACCACACACGATGAGCCTACTTCAATCCATATAGATCTTTACAAAGGTGGTACACAATATGCGCAACAACAATATCAAGTGGTTGCTCAACATAGACCTCCTCTTGAAGGTCACCATTAAGAAGAGCAGATTTGACATCCATCTATAAAATAGGCCACCCACCCATGATGGGTAAGAAGAGCCAAAATAATCCTAATGGTAGTAATCGACACTGTAGGAATAAAAGCCTCATCAAAATCAACACTAACTCTCTAGGAGTAGCCCTTCACAACAAGATGTTCTTCGTGTTTGTCTAAAGTTCCATCCTCATAATACTTGTTCTTATAGACCCAACGAACTTTGATTACCTTGCATTGAGGTGGACGTGGTACAAGAACCCAAGTACTATTGTGCTTAATGGAATCAAGCTCTGTCTGCATAGTAATAATCCAAGGTGGAGAAGAAAGTGTCTCCTCAGAGAGGAAGGCTCAGTAGAGGTGAAGGAAGAATGGTAGACATCAAGGCAAAATTCAGAAAGTGATTATCCTCAACAGCATGCTTTTAGACCGAGTAACATGATGAGAATGACTTTCACTAGATTTCGGAAATTGACGAAGGCCTGAATCTTTCATAGTCTCATATAACCAACGAGGAACCCTCTTGGTGAGGATCCTCCTCAATAACCTCTATATTTGAATCTAAAGAAGCCCCCTTTGAAACCAAAGGTGGTAGAGGAGCTGAGACAAGAGGCAGAGGAGCAGCCAAAGTAGAAGGCTGAGCTAAAGGAGAAGGACCCGGAGATGAAGTTGAAGGTAGAGGAAGAAGCTCACTCTTATAAGGTACATGAAGGACACTCATCAAAAATAACATCATAACATCATGATTGATGGTGGCTAGTAGGTTGTAGTTGCAGGATCCCAAAGTTCATAGGCCTTGGATATAGAATTATACCCAAGGAAAATGTGCGGCATGGATTTAGAATCCAACTTAGAGTGATGCTCTTTAGTTACATGCACATAAGCCTTGCAACCAAATATTGGGAGATAAGCACAAGAGGGTTTGATGCCCAATAATGCCTCATACGAGTTTTACCTATGGTACAACTGATGTAGGCAATCTATTCCAAATGTGAACTCCAATAGCTGATGCCTCAGCCTATAATTTCTTGGCCAAGCCACTATGCTCAAGTATAGTCCTCGACCCATCTCAATGACAGACTAATTCTTACATCCACAAAAAACCCATTCTAGGATGGAGGATAAGTTGTAGTAAACTAGCATCGCGAATGCAAAGATTCTTCAAATACTTGTCAAACTCATGTGAGAGAAACTCTCCCCCTTTATCAATACACAAAGATTTTGCCTTCTTGGAGTCCCATTGTTTTTCCCACTTTGACTTTCCAATCATGAAATATGGATAAAGATTGATCCTTAGACTGAAGAAAGAAAGCCCAAGTATACTTGGAGTAGTCAGGCGTCAACAATAATCATCATATGTAAAGAGCCTTATTCAAAGATTTTGTAGACATCGGACAACACAATTCTACATGAACAAGCTCGAGTGGTTTGGTAGATATGTGCGATGCCTCCTTAGGGAAAGGTAATCGATGTTGCTTGCCATGGAGAAATGGTTGTGCACACACCAACTGGGGTACTGATGGATGATTAAGCATCAACCAAACCATGTTTATATGCCTATTGCAAATAAAAGAAGCTCAAGTGGCAAAAGCATGCATGCCATAACACAGAATCTGTAGACGTAGAATGCAAGGCCAAAGTAGAGGTGCATAAAATAGGAATAGTACCAGCACCTTTGATGGAAATTGTAAAAGAGTCATCGAGACTGATGGTTGCTTAGAGAAGGAAGAACACCAATCATGATGATTAGTGTGTGAGAAGTTGTGCTACTATCTATAATCCAAGCATGAAACCTGAAAGAGATGAAAGTTGATGAAAGTCAAAGTGGGGCTATCAATGTAGATAAACAACTGATCAATAGTAGTTGAAGTAGATGCAGACACCTCAAAGCCATATCACCTCAGTTTTTGCAGTAGAACAAACAACACGATATTCTGCCTTTGAGGAGGATAATGCAATAGTGGGTTGCTTTTTACTACTCAAGGAAATAGCACCAGAACCACGTGTAAACCAATAACATGCAGTCGATTGGTGAGTGTTAATATCACCAACCTAGTGAGAATCAGAATAGCCAACTAACCGATCCCCCTTCCACCAATAGAAGATACCCCGATCAAGAAAATTATTCAAATAGTGCAGGATGCACTGGCAGGTGGGATTTGTGAGGGTCAGCTGAAAATGAACTCAAGACACAAACAAAAAAGTAAACATCCAATCTAGAATGAGTAATCCAAATCAAAGATTTGACAATCTACCTTTATAGAGCATGATCACATGGTGGTGAAGCAAATCTTAGCATTAGGGTCCATCGAAGAAGAGATGGAACCATGCACCTTGAAATGCTATAAAATCTCCTTTGCAATACTTGCGTTGAGAGAGAAAAATACCCTGAGGAGTCTACCAAACTTCAAAACCAAGGAAAAATGAAGAACTCCTCAAGGTTGATCAACTCAAACTCATGGCTCATAATACTTGTTCTTATAGACCCAACGAACTTTGATTACCTTGCATTGAGGTGGACGTGGTATGTATCTGGGCACTAAATGCCTGATACTTGGTAATGGAAATATCATAAAAGAACAAACACTAGCACAAAGACATTCCCTTTAGTAAAAGATCTTAACAGTAAACGGAATACGAAACATCATGCAGAAAATCCACTACACACAATAACCCTGAACAGATGATCAGAATTCATTGATATCATAATCATGTAAGGGATTACATTTCCGCTTCCTCATCTTCTACAATTCTCAATATCCGTTATGCGCCTTCCCATGATCAACTAACTACATCTCTTCATATCTCTCCCTTCTCACGAATTCCTAAGCAACTACCCAAAAGGATCATTCACATATATAGAATTCGGATATTCCCACTTAGGTAAAGTTAACCCCTAACACATGGCACAGCCCGGTGGTTGGGTTTTCGAGAAAACCCGACTCGGACCCATAAATCCCTGATCAAACCATCCATTGTCTTTACATTGCTTCAAAAAGAAAACAGAACTACAAACTGAAAGCAAAATCCTACTAAACTAGAAATCCTAAAACAATAGAAAAGCATAAATTACTAAGGTAACACCACCGGCTCCAATGGCTTCGGCGGATCATCTTTAATCTTTGAATCTTCCACCGGCTCCAGATTGACGACTGGAACAGTAATCTGATCTGCAGGCATTACATCCTGTGACACCATCTGAATGACTTCAGCCTGGCCAACTGCTTCCTTGTCAACATCCGACATAATCTCCACAGTTTTTTCATGATCCCCCACAGTAGCCTGCTCTGTATCCAACTGTCCCTCATTAGGCAACTCCATAAAACACATGGCTTGAACTTGCTTCTCAAACTCCAACAATTTCAACATCAAAGCATCCTTTTCCGACTGTAAACCTGCTACTTGATCCAACAATATCTGCTCAGATTCAGAAATGAAAGCTCCACTTAATGTATTAAATGGCTTCATCACCCAGGCTTCAATCCGATCTCGGATACCTTGCCACAGTTTGACTCCCACCTCAGTTAAGCTCCTCCTAATCACTGCTAAATCAGACTCTGAAACTAACACTCCCTCTACATCTTCATTACTCTGAGATAGCATCTGTCTTTCAATAGCCAACAATGGTTGAATACGTTGAGCTAACATCTGATTCTCCACCTGCAAACCCACATTTTGCTCAGACAACACTTCCAACTCTTTATGCATCTTCTCCTGCAATTGATTTGTCCATTCTTGAAACAATCCCAACGACATCTTTGTCTTCACCAAATTTCTCTGACACTCTGCTGCCTGGTCTTTCTCTTTAACCACTGCCTCCTGAGCCTGAACTAACAACATCTTAGTTTTCACTAACTCCTCCTCTTGATGCTTGACTTTAAGTTGATAAGTAGCTTCCGATCTCGACTGCTCCTGGATAACCCGAACCTGCTGTTTCCAATCTGCAATACTACTCTCCTGCTTCCGAACATACTCTTGGACCTTATTCAAAGACCAGAGCACATCCTGCAACTCTCCACTCTGAACACTCTGTTCTGCTTCCTTAGCTATGACTATAACAGAATCCCACTGATTTGACTTACAAGACCACCATGCACTGGTTGAGTTGGCAAAAGAGTCAATTTGCTGGCAGAAATCATAGGAACCTTCTCAAACAAAGCTGCTAAGAACGCCGACAGCCGAGAAGTGACTTGAGACTTCCTCTTATCAGTGATTTCCACCTCCTGCAGAATTCTAGTGTGCACCAAAGAAGCCCAACTAACTTTTCCCCCTTTCTCAGCATACAGCAAAGGTGCAAAATTGTCTTTTGACATGTATTCCAATTTGATTACCTGACAAATGCGTTCAAGGTACCATCTTAAATGCTGACGACGGGGTTCAGCGACATTCTTCACCATGTAATAGGCTCGAGACCCCTGTGGAAGCCCAAATTCCTTCCTCATGGCCACATCCGAACACTTTGCCACAGCCACAGTTTCTTCATAATGGAGATGAAACACTTCTGCTATCAATTGAGGTGTCAAACCCACAGTCGCAGAGAGGTAACCATTCCTCTTACGAATCACCTCCAACTGCGTTTTGGCATAAACATTCTCCCGCCATCTGTCCCACGGCAAAGATGCAAACTCCCATAATCCAATGGTCTGCAACCACTGAGTAGTCGCCTCCTCTGACAGATCCAGATGAACAGAAAAATCCAAGAAAGGATCCATTAAAGCCTGCAAAGTAGTAGCTTCCAACCCCCCTACCTCTGCAGACAGCGCATCCTCAGGCTCGAAATCTTCATCAGCCTCCACAGACGCACGAACAGAAAACTCCTTACTGGCGGCGGGTTGTTGACGCAGTCGCGCCGGGGAGAAGAGCGCTCCACAGGAACCACCTTAAGCGGCATCGAACGCCCCATCTCAGCCAGTGCTTGACGCAGGGAATTCAGCTTTGCTAAGCGCTCTGCGTTATTCATGCAAAAGGTCTCCTCCAAGCATGCCAAAATTGAAATGTGCATGACAAAACCCCCACACGTGGTGATATAAAACACAACGTCACCCAGTCGGCCAAATCTACCACACATGCCCGACTTCCTATCAAGATCCTCCACTTGTACACTAGCGGACATTCCCAAATTTTCTAACACATCCCCACTTACACCGTCACCTAATTTGCTCACTAGTGCGGATATTCCTCCATCTGCTAAAACTCCGACCTCTGCGGTTACTCCGACCACTGGTGGCTGACCCACAAACTTCTTCAATCGGAAACCATTAATCGGTTTCTCAACCAGAGTCCCAAACATATCAGCAAGTCGGAAAGTACCCTGACCACAATCCTCCATGATTTTGTACGGCCCTATGTACCTCAGCTTTAATTTACCCGGATGAGGACCAAGCTTCGAATTATACAGCAAAACCCAATCCCCAACCTGAAAAACTTTAAACTTGATCTGTCTACTTACCCAAGCCTTCCGCCTTTGCTGAATCACCTCTGTGATATACCCACTAACAATCCTATCCTCTTCGAGCTGATACAGCATCTGCTGTCGGAACTGAACAGATTCTTCCGGTGATAACCGATCAGCAATAGCCACCCGCAAACTAGGAACTACATACTCCATCGGAACCACCGCCTCCAAACCATACACCAGCTTGAAGGGTGTCAGACCTGTAGTGACTTTAAAAGCTGTACGGAATGACCATAGAGCAGAATCAAGCTTCACATCCCAGTCATCCCTATTCTCTGCTACTATCTTCTTCAAAATCTTCACCAAGATCTTGTTGGAGCTCTCTGCTTGACCATTGGCTTGAGGATGATAGGCAGTAGACTTCTTATGCATAATCAAATGAGTCTTGGTCAACTCAGCAATGACAGCATTGAGAAAATGAGTACCCCGATCACTAACCAATTCCACTGGGCACCCAAACCTGGTCATAATGTTGTGATAGAGAAACCTAGCCACACGGTTGGCGGTATTATCTTTCAAAGCAACAGCTTCCACCCACTTCGTACAGTAATCAGTAGCCACCAAGATATAACAACAACCTGTCCGCTTGGACTTAGGCTTGATTGGCCCAACAAAATCCAAACCCCACTTCTGAAAAGGATCTAAGGGCAGAATCGGATTATCCGCCATGCGGTCTGAAGCTCCGGGCTGCCCCAACTGTTGACAAACCAAGCAACTCCGAGCATAATTGTGTGCATCCTTCAGCACGGTAGGCCACCAAAGCCCAGATTGAAGAATCTTCTTACCTGTAATGTCTCCAGAAAAATGCCCACCTGCAATGCCACCATGAGCCTCTTGCAGAACTGCTGATTGCTCAAATTCTGGGACACAGCGACGGATAATCTGATCTATCCCCCTCTTGTACAGAGCACCTGCAATCACCAAAAAAGGTTTACTCCGGAGTACCAGCTTTCTCCGTTGATCAGTGGAAAATTCCACTGGCAGGGTGCCATCTGTCAAGAAACTCAACATCTGATCAGACCAAGAATCCAATATCGCCACAGTAGCTGAAAACAAAACCGAATCAGGTAAATGATCATCCACCCCTTCAGCTACTTCCCCAATCTCCAACCTACTCAAATAATCCGCTACAGCATGCTCCTTTCCCGGGGTATGTAAGATCAGAAAGTCAAACTCCTGGAGTAGAAGCATCCACCTAGCTAACCTACCCGTCAAGTGTGGTTTCTTGACCAGATACAATAAGGCCTGATGATCTACATGGAAAACCAGCTTATTGCTCAACAGATAATGCCGGAACTTGTGAAGAGAATACACCATCCCCAAAGCTTCCCTCTCCGTGACGGCATAATTCCTTTCAGCACTTGTCAACATCTTGCTAGCATAGTACACTGGTCGAAACCAACCCTTAATCTTCTCCTGCATGAGGACAGCCCCTACGGCGATGTCCGAAGCATCTACAAAAACATGAAATGGTAACTCCCAATTAGGAGGTAGCACTATCGGTGCCACCACCAACATCTTCTTCAGAATTTGAAATGCCTTTTCTTGAACTGGAGACCACACAAAATCCACGCCCTTCTTGGTCAAATGAGTAAGGGGTGCACACACATCTGAAAGATATCGCAAAAACCTACTATGCCACTTAACCTGCCCCAAAAACCTGCTTAATTCCTTAAGATTACGTGGTGCGGAAGCCTTCTGAATGGCCTCAATCTTCTTTGCATCAATCAAGATGCCTTCCTGGGACACCACATGGCCCAAGAGAATCCCACGCCTTACTGCAATAGCACATTTGAAGGGATTAAGAGCTATGCGAAACATCCGACAGCGCTCCAAACAGAGCCTCAGGTGCTGTAAGTGCAAAGCCTTTTTACCAAAGACACTAAAATCATCAAGAAAGGCTCGCATAAAATCCAACAGATATGGCTCAAAAGCCTTCTGAGCCACAAAGGAAAATGATGGTGGGCCATTCTTTAATCCAAAGCTCATCACCGTGTAAGCAAATGCTCCCCACTCAGTGATAAAGGCCGTCTTATCCACATCCTCCGGTGCCATCCTTATCTGATTATACCCTGAGAAACCATCCAAAAAACTATACATCTCATGACCAGCCACAGCATCAAGGAGGGTATCACAGAACGGAAACGGAAACGGGTCAGTAATTGTGGCAGCATTCAACTTCCTGTAGTCCACACACACCCTGATCTTGCCATTCTTCTTTGGCACGACCACAATGGGAGACAGCCAAGTCACCTCATTGACCTGCTTGATAAACCCTACCCGTAATAGCTTATCCAGCTCCTCCTTGACCTGCTTGGCGAAATTTGGATTCATGCGATACCGCTGTTGGATAACAGGAACAGCATCACTCTTCAAATTGATGCGGTGCTGATGTAAAGCTGGATCAATGCCCTTCATATCAGAATACTCCCAAGCAAATACATCTCGAAACTCCACTAACAGTTTCTGCAAGTCCTCCTTAAATTGACCTTCAACATGCACACTGACTCGAACCATCTTAGGATCGGATGCAGTACCTAAATTCATGTCCTGTAATTCATCTTCCTCCACCCTGATGGACTTCTGCAAACGCCGTTCATATTGCTGTTCAGCTGCTATAATGGCTTCCTGCTCGGTAACAGTATGCACCTGCTGAGCCTTGGCAGCTAAAGCTTCTTCCACAGCCCTCTGTAAAGTATTGCCTTCCATTATCTGGCCTGGAACCACCTGGATCTCCTGCTCGGGCACCACACTGTCTTCAGTCGAAACATCCGATGATTGTTCCACCCCCTCGACACTCTGCGGAACTGCCGAGACAGGTTGTCCAGTATTCTGATATCGGGTGACAATAGCTTCCACATCTACATCAAAGACCGGTACAACCGTTGGATTTGCTTGCATATATGCCTCCTCCTCATCTTCACCTACATCACTTGCCAAATGAATGCCCTGAGCACATAAAGGCTTCTGCCCCTGCGGCAAGAGAACTTTGGATAACATGGACAAGCGAGTTGTCTTCTTGCCCTGCCTGATCACCACAGTATTATCCTCCCAATCCTGCTTGACACGGGCAATTTTAAACCAGGGGCGGCCTAGCAACATGGCATAGGCAGACCCGCTATCCTGCATCCGGAGCACCACAAAATTCACAAGAAACGACAGGCCACCCACCTTAATAGATTGATTCTTAAGAATCCCCAAAGGTTGAAGTCGCCTCTGATCTGCCATCCTTACTTGAAAAGGTGCTGGTGCTAATGCCCCCAACTTCATACGGAGGTAAACGGTCTCCGGTAGAAGATTGACTCCGGAACCCCCGTCCAGTAAAACCTCTTCAAACTTGTGCCCGTGGAATGCCACCTTAATCACGGGGACTTGAAAATCCACATCTGCGGACTCAGCTTGAGAAACTCCCACAAACGGGGCTTGATCCTCCACCATCTTGGCTGGAACTGGCTCCTGCAGCTTCCCCAACAGCTGTTCCCGGAAAGCCGGTACCATGCTCAACAGCTGATCCAAGGAAATTTGAATAGGCGCATGCATGAGTGCATCAAATAGATCCCCAGAACCTGGTACTGTTTCAGTTACCTTAGGAACGGGATCGGAATGGACCACCGCAATCTTTCCTGGAAGTGGATCACAAGGTGGCTGGGCTGGAATCAGTTCCTCCGACAACTGTGCCTTTAGCAGTGGCTCCATTGGTTCCACCGGGAGCTGCTTCTGCTGGAGTTTCTGAACCTGACTGGAAACTTTTCTACGAACCACCTCCTGGTCCTCCCAACTGATAGGTCCCTTACCCTTTGCACGGGTAACAGCCAAAGTGTCCACTAAATCTTGCCCCTTACAATCCCCAACGTGCATACCCGTGGAGCACTCCCCCTGCGCATCAACAGAGCTAGAAGCGTTCAGCACGTGGAACTGCTGCGGCACACCTTGAAGATGTGAAACCCCCGCGCTGGCCCCCCCTGCCTGATCTCCCACCATCTCTATCAGGATGGCATTTGCTTGAGCTGGAGGGCGCTGCTGCTGCTGGTCCTGGGGAGGTCCCTGACCCCGATTCCCCTCATTGAATCGAATGACAGGTTTCCCTCTTTCCTCCCTATGCTTACACCATAATTCACAGGCCGGACCAATTCGATGCCCGTCTTTTGCACAGTAAGCACACAGTGGCACACCCTGAGGTCCCCTCTGAAACCCTTGCTGCCCCTGCCAATTAGGTCTTGGAGCATATGGTCTTGGAGGTCGATTATAGGGAACATGCGGAACGGTCGAAACCACCGGATTAGCCTCTGCAACTTGCTGAGGTGGTGCTCGCTGAACCACATTGGGTGGCACCTTGCCTCTGTAGTTGGGGTTGTACCAACAGGCACTCGTAAGATGGCCGTCCTTCTCACAGATATGGCAGTACTGTTTCTCCTTGGGCAAGACAGCTGCATACCCCAAGGCTTTAAGTTTGTGAAGAAGCTTTTTCTCCTTCTCCGCCCTAACCTGTTTCTCTTTATCTTTTTTCAGCTTAGCCTTCCTGGAGGCCTTTTTCTTCTCACTTTGCCCCTCATCCTCCGATTCATCAGATGAGCATGCCGACTCGGCCTCACTATCCGAGTCTGACTCAGTCGAACTATCCGACTCTGAGCCATCCTGCTTCCTGCCCTTCCGTTTGTCCTTCTGAATGCCCAGGCGCTTTTCCACCCGAGAGGCAGCTGTCACGAGGTTATCAAATCCGCCGGCAATATCCACATTGGCGACAGCACTCTTCAAGTTCCTCCGCAATCCTTTGACAAAGTAACTGGCAAGCATTTCATCCGAGGGTCTTTCATTACCCTGCAGTCTGGCAGCCAATCCCCGAAACTTCTGAGCATAATCCTCCACTAACAGATGCTTCTGTTCCATGGCCTTGATCTTTTTGACGATATCAGTAGGAGTTTTCTCCTTCCTGAACCGGGCCAAAAACGCATCCTTCAAAGCATTGAAATCTGCAAAGTGGGCCAAGCCATATTGGCTAAACCAACTCATTGCTACCCCCTCCAGGGTTGCGGCAAACTGCTGCAATTTCACCGGATCTCCAAAATGGGCAGGGTACCCACTGGCTTGCCATCGGGTCTCGAATTGAGCCACGTGACAGTCTGGGTCTTCCTTAGGCTTTGCCTTAAATTTGGCCGCCTTAACCGTTGGATTGGGTGGTGGTGCAGCCATGTTCACAACTCCTGGGAGTGGATTAGCTGGTGGCGGATTTTTCAATGGATCAAATTGCAACCGTCTCTGACTCCGAACAGGCGGTCTGGACAGAAATAGGGCACCAACAAATTGATGCAAATGACGCCGAGCTTGCTCCGGGCTAGCGACATTCTGCCCCGGCCCTTCTGCAAGTGGTGTCGTATGCTCGACAGCGTCCGCCTCGTCCACGCCGGTCTGCGCCAATTGGCCCTCAATTACGCCAGCAGAAACCGACGTAATCGCCACAGGTGGCCCTTCCGCAGCATCACCGCTTCCACTGCTAGAAGCTTCCGACCTGTCATATCTGCGCTTCCTGGCTTGTGCCCTCGTGAAATGAATGGGACTAGTTTGCCGCTCCCGATCTGACATTCAGGCGAGACACAAACAGCACAGCACAAAACAACCCCATACCCAACAAAACAAGACAATGCTGAGTATGCGAACACCGCAGGATCGCCAATGTGTATCTGGGCACTAAATGCCTGATACTTGGTAATGGAAATATCATAAAAGAACAAACACTAGCACAAAGACATTCCCTTTAGTAAAAGATCTTAACAGTAAACGGAATACGAAACATCATGCAGAAAATCCACTACACACAATAACCCTGAACAGATGATCAGAATTCATTGATATCATAATCATGTAAGGGATTACATTTCCGCTTCCTCATCTTCTACAATTCTCAATATCCGTTATGCGCCTTCCCATGATCAACTAACTACATCTCTTCATATCTCTCCCTTCTCACGAATTCCTAAGCAACTACCCAAAAGGATCATTCACATATATAGAATTCGGATATTCCCACTTAGGTAAAGTTAACCCCTAACATGGTACAAGAACCCAAGTACTATTGTGCTTAATGGAATCAAGCTCTGTCTGCATAGTAATAATCCAAGGTGGAGAAGAAAGTGTCTCCTCAGAGAGGAAGGCTCAGTAGAGGTGAAGGAAGAATGGTAGACATCAAGGCAAAATTCAGAAAGTGATTATCCTCAACAGCATGCTTTTAGACCGAGTAACATGATGAGAATGACTTTCACTAGATTTCGGAAATTGACGAAGGCCTGAATCTTTCATAGTCTCATATAACCAACGAGGAACCCTCTTGGTGAGGATCCTCCTCAATAACCTCTATATTTGAATCTAAAGAAGCCCCCTTTGAAACCAAAGGTGGTAGAGGAGCTGAGACAAGAGGCAGAGGAGCAGCCAAAGTAGAAGGCTGAGCTAAAGGAGAAGGACCCGGAGATGAAGTTGAAGGTAGAGGAAGAAGCTCACTCTTATAAGGTACATGAAGGACACTCATCAAAAATAACATCATAACATCATGATTGATGGTGGCTAGTAGGTTGTAGTTGCAGGATCCCAAAGTTCATAGGCCTTGGATATAGAATTATACCCAAGGAAAATGTGCGGCATGGATTTAGAATCCAACTTAGAGTGATGCTCTTTAGTTACATGCACATAAGCCTTGCAACCAAATATTGGGAGATAAGCACAAGAGGGTTTGATGCCCAATAATGCCTCATACGAGTTTTACCTATGGTACAACTGATGTAGGCAATCTATTCCAAATGTGAACTCCAATAGCTGATGCCTCAGCCTATAATTTCTTGGCCAAGCCACTATGCTCAAGTATAGTCCTCGACCCATCTCAATGACAGACTAACTCTTACATCCACAAAAAACCCATTCTAGGATGGAGGATAAGTTGTAGTAAACTAGCATCGCGAATGCAAAGATTCTTCAAATACTTGTCAAACTCATGTGAGAGAAACTCTCCCCCTTTATCAATACACAAAGATTTTGCCTTCTTGGAGTCCCATTGTTTTTCCCACTTTGACTTTCCAATCATGAAATATGGATAAAGATTGATCCTTAGACTGAAGAAAGAAAGCCCAAGTATACTTGGAGTAGTCAGGCGTCAACAATAATCATCATATGTAAAGAGCCTTATTCAAAGATTTTGTAGACATAGGACAACACAAGTCTACATGAACAAGCTCGAGTGGTTTGGTAGATATGTGCGATGCCTCCTTAGGGAAAGGTAATCGATGTTGCTTGCCATGGAGAAATGGTTGTGCACACACCAACTGGGGTACTGATGGATGATTAAGCATCAACCAAACCATGTTTATATGCCTATTGCAAATAAAAGAAGCTCAAGTGGCAAAAGCATGCATGCCATAACACAGAATCTGTAGACGTAGAATGCAAGGCCAAAGTAGAGGTGCATAAAATAGGAATAGCACCAGCACCTTTGATGGAAATTGTAAAAGAGTCATCGAGACTGATGGTTGCTTAGAGAAGGAAGAACACCAATCATGATGATTAGTGTGTGAGAAGTTGTGCTACTATCTATAATCCAAGCATGAAACCTGAAAGAGATGAAAGTTGATGAAAGTCAAAGTGGGGCTATCAATGTAGATAAACAACTGATCAATAGTAGTTGAAGTAGATGCAGACACCTCAAAGCCATATCACCTCAGTTTTTGCAGTAGAACAAACAACACGATATTCTGCCTTTGAGGAGGATAATGCAATAGTGGGTTGCTTTTTACTACTCAAGGAAATAGCACCAGAACCACGTGTAAACCAATAACATGCAGTCGATTGGTGAGTGTTAATATCACCAACCTAGTGAGAATCAGAATAGCCAACTAACCGATCCCCCTTCCACCAATAGAAGATACCCCGATCAAGAAAATTATTCAAATAGTGCAGGATGCACTGGCAGGTGGGATTTGTGAGGGTCAGCTGAAAATGAACTCAAGACACAAACAAAAAAGTAAACATCCAATCTAGAATGAGTAATCCAAATCAAAGATTTGACAATCTACCTTTATAGAGCATGATCACATGGTGGTGAAGCAAATCTTAGCATTAGGGTCCATCGAAGAAGAGATGGAACCATGCACCTTGAAATGCTATAAAATCTCCTTTGCAATACTTGCGTTGAGAGAGAAAAATACCCTGAGGAGTCTACCAAACTTCAAAACCAAGGAAAAATGAAGAACTCCTCAAGGTTGATCAACTCAAACTCATGGCTAAGATCAGCCACCATGACAAACAAAATCCAACTCTTATGACTTCCTATAAAGATCAAGCCATCCACATACACAATGATAATGACAAATAAGACCATCTTTAACAAATAAGACCATCTTTAACAAAAATGTAAAGATTGGAACATGAATGTGATCACCAAAGACCAACCACCAATGACCAATCTTCAGAAAGAAGGTGTCAATGCACTAGTACCACACACGATGAGCCTACTTCAATCCATATAGATCTTTACAAAGGTGGTACACAATATGCGCAACAACAATATCAAGTGGTTGCTCAACATAGACCTCCTCTTGAAGGTCACCATTAAGAAGAGCAGATTTGACATCCATCTATAAAATAGGCCACCCACCCATGATGGGTAAGAAGAGCCAAAATAATCCTAATGGTAGTAATCGACACTGTAGGAATAAAAGCCTCATCAAAATCAACACTAACTCTCTAGGAGTAGCCCTTCACAATAAGATGTTCTTCGTGTTTGTCTAAAGTTCCATCCTCATAATACTTGTTCTTATAGACCCAACGAACTTTGATTACCTTGCATTGAGGTGGACGTGGTACAAGAACCCTAGTACTATTGTGCTTAATGGAATCAAGCTCTGTCTGCATAGTAATAATCCAAGGTGGAGAAGAAAGTGTCTCCTCAGAGAGGAAGGCTCAGTAGAGGTGAAGGAAGAATGGTAGACATCAAGGCAAAATTCAGAAAGTGATTATTCTCAACAGCATGCTTTTAGACCGAGTAACATGATGAGAATGACTTTCACTAGATTTCGGAAATTGACTGTAAGATTCCTCCCCCCAACCCCTTTTTGATGTCTAGTATATTCCCCTGTAAAATCAATTCCTTTTCTAAAATATAAGAGATCTTGTTTGTGGCTGTTTTAACCTAGAGAGAGAAAATATTCTAGAGAGAGAATATTCAGATTTTGAATATTTTTGGATAGAAAAATATCTCTTATAATTCAGATGAGTTTCCCTGAAATAGAAATTTAAAAAGAATTTTCCAATGTGCAATTGGAATTAATTGAAAATAGGTATAAAGAACCTTAGCCTAAGGGTCTAGATTTTCAGAAATCTTTAGACTATGGTCCAATTAAGGTTTCTATGGGCCAATAGCATCAATCCATGTGTAGGGAGGAGATAAATCCAAATTGTAAAAAAGAAAATACCCAAAAATGAGTAAATGCTCACATGAGGTGAAGAGTTGAAAATGTACAAGGTTTATTAGTAAAAAACTATGAGCAATATTAAAAATATGAGATATTTTGGGAATAATGATTTTATTATGACACATATGTAAGGAAGGGAAGTCCCTTAAATGCTCACATAAGATGAAGAGTTGAAAATGTACAAGGTTTATTAGTAAAAAACTATGAGTAATATTAAAATGATTCCATTATGACACATATGTAAGGAAGGAGAGTTCTTTAAAGGAGGTGCATATTTCACATAAGATGAAGAGTTGAAAATGTACAAGGGTTATTAATAAAAAACTATGAGCAATATTAAAAATATGAGATATTTTGGGAATAATGATTTTATTATGACACATATGTAAGGAAGGGGAGTCCCTTAAATACTCACATAAGATGAAGAGTTGAAAATGTACAAGGCTTATTAGTAAAAAACTATGAGCAATATTAAAATGATTCCATTATGACACATATGTAAGGAAGGGGAATTATTTAAAGGAGGTGCATATTTCACATGCTTGAATGAGTTTTAAACTCATAAAAATTAAGATATTTCATCTCTCCTCTCTCCTCATTCAAGTCTAGTTCCAAAAAGTTAGCTTAATTGACCTAAAAATGGTCAAAAAGTGACCAAACTGACTTGGAAAATTCTAGAATCGGTTTGTTTGGTTAGGAGCTCAAATTTTCCTATAAATAGAAGCCTCCCCTTGTTGAAAAAGATATAGAGTCTTATGCTTTGTTACTCTACTCTACCTAAGCCAAATTAGATAGAGTCTTATGCTTTGTTACTCTACTCCACCTAAGCCAAATTAGATAGAGTCTTATGCTTTGTTACTCTACTCCACCTAAGCCAAATTAGATAGTGTCTTATGTTTGTTACTCTACTCCTCCTAAGCCAAAATATATAGTGTCTTATGCTTTATTACTCTACTCCACCTAAGCCAAAATATAGAGTGTCTTAGGCATTGTTACTCTACTCTACCTAAGCCAAGAACTGTGAATTCTTTAATAATTCACTAGTTTTTGATACTTCTCTCCTTCTTCAATCCCCATTGGTGGCTCCATCAACATACTAAACCAATTGATTGGTTGGGGGCCTCTACCGTGAATAAAGAATCAAGCAAATCATAAGGTAAGTATATTGAATTTTGATATTTTCTATAACTTCTCAATGATTCTCTCTTCTCAACCCCTCTCAAGCTTGAGAAGTTTAATTAGTATGGTTTTTTAAATGCTATTGAAGTTAATTGGTGAATAGTAGTGAAGAGTTACATAATTTAATAAATACTATAGAAGTTAATTTCCATTTATGTTTAAATTCTAATGGTTTTTATGTAATTTCTATCTCTCACTCAAGAAATGGTCATACTCATGACCCATTCTCAATCCAAATGAAGCTTTTCATAAAGCTTTTCCTTAATCCAAGATTAAGCTATGCTTGAGGCCAAATTAATGGCTTTTTGCTATGCTTTTAGTTTATGCACATTGATGATTCAATCCATTATGGATTGATGACCCAATTAGAGACCATTCTAATTATATCCTTAATGATAAGCTTTATCCCTTAGAAAAAAAATTGAGATTTATCAGTCATAGTAGCGGAGCTATGGCAAAATTTTTATAGAAATTACGCATAAAATAAATTCATTCAAAGCATAAAAAGAGGACTTCCTACCATATTCTAGGAACTATCATCCTAGATTAATTAAAAGAATTTTATTATGCATGGAGATGTGGATGTTTGCATGTAGATGTAGATGTATAGATGTAGATGTGGATGTGGAGGTGGATGGATGCATGTAGATGTAGATGTGAATGGAGATGTGGATGTATGCATGTAGATGTAGATGTATAGATGTGGATGTGGATGTATACATGTAGATGTAGATGTATAGATACGGATGTGGATGTGGAGGTGGATGTATACATATAGATGTAGATGTATAGATGTAGATGTGGATGTGGAGGTAGATGGATGCATGTAGATGTAGATGTATAGATGTAGATGGGAATGGGAATGGAGATATGGATGTATGCATGTAGATGTAGATGTATAGATGTAGATGTGGATGTGGAGGTGGATGGATGCATGTAGATGTAGATGTATAGATGTAGATGTGAACGGAGATGTGGATGTATGCATGTAGATGTAGATGTATGGAGGTGAATGTGAATGTGGATGTGGATGTATGCATAGAGATGTAGATGTATGCATGTAGATGTGAATGTACGCATATAGATGTGGATGTATGGATGTGAATATACGATATGCGATGTGAGGGAATCTGAAGTGATGAGATAGAAATGATGTGATGGGATGAGTATACATATAAATGGAATATGGAATAAGTAATGTAGATTGATGAAGGATAATGTGGAAAAATGAAAGTTAAAATAGAAATTGTGTTGTAAACTGTTTGTAAATGCTGTTTGTAAATGATTGTTTTATGTCAAGAATGCTGGGGGGAGCATTTTGACCGTCTTGTGATTAAAGTCGTGATGGTAAAGTTGCAACTGCTGACGGGGAGTCAATGAAGGACGTCTCGCGTAGCAAGGTCGGCCGAGGTCTTGACCAGCCTCGGTGCGATTAAAATGGTGAGCTTCCGGTACGGTGGATGAGGGGCCAAGGAAGCGGCCTATGCGTGAAGCGCTAGGTTACCTGCGAAGGATCCTAGAGGGTGCTGACCATATGGTGCTCGGGCTCTGGGTTGCCTAGGATACCCACGCGTGCGTCGAGGAAGATATTGGAACAGAGTTGGAGTTGTTTTCTGAAATCGAGCATGGATCTGGTTGATTGACCTTGCTGGTCTTCAATGGATGAGTCCATGGCTCCTTATATGGATCCGTTGGTTAATCTTGCTGATCTTCAACGAGAGTCCATCTTGATAAGTGATTATATTGCCGAGTATTATGGGCTAGGAACTATCGAAACGGCTCCTGAGCGTTCTAGTTGCCAATGATGCCATAGATACTCTGATGAAGGAATGATGGGAAATTAAGAATCAATTGGATAAATTGGAAGATGGTGATCAATGATACTATGGTTTTATTAAAGGATTGTTTTAAACTGGTTGAATCTGGTTGAAAAAGGCAATTTCATATTGGTGGGTGTGTGAGTGGTGTGACTAGTTGTATTTTGCATGAACATCCGGCTAGGGGGCCTTGGAACTCTTTTCCTTGGTACCCGGGATAAAACCTAACCAAATAAAAAATTGGATCCCATCACTACAGTGGTTGGGCGGTTGGCTAACCCATGGGATCGGATGGGGTTAGGCTGGACTGATGGATCCGTAAATCGAGACTCAAACTTTTGTTTTTACGATAGAAAAAAAAAAATCCCGGACAGTAACTGTTCTATGGATAGGAATCAACGGCTGTGCCTCTTGAATGGGGAAAAAAGCGTTGATCCCAATGATCCAAGTGCAAGTTTCTTCCTTGAACTGACTAAGTATCTTATATATGTAATTGGATCATCTCGATCAGAAATGATCTTGACTACGTTAGAGTAAAAAGTTATCCTGGTGGAATCGCCCGTGCTTCCGGTTAAGAAAGTTTTTCCGGGTTCGATTTTGGAACAACCGATGGATTAGTCTCTTATCCGGATATCCGTGGGCGAGGCCCCGAGTGTGGGACCCCTGTCCCGCGCGAGAAGCGCTACTTCCGCTGTCAGTAACCCGAATCCGTTGCTCGGTGGGAACAGGGATCTTACAGTTGGTATCAGAGCATTTGGTTAATAAAGATCAACTGAGAAGACAAATATGTCAAAAAAATTTATCAAGAAACACCAAAAGGTTATAATTGTGTGATATAATTCATACAATTTGATATTCAAACTGAAATTCATAATTTGGTAATCGGTTCTTCAGATGGAAGTACCGCAATTATATAGAATCCCTGACTTGCTTGAGGCCTAGACATGATAGTATTTACCTTATAATTCCAAGGGCCGTGACTACGCGTATATACCGAGAGTATACTGCAGCTCTTTACTGACAGTATATACGAGTAAATCTAAGACTTGAAATTATAAGCGTTAATGCTATCCAGACTCATGATTTCGAATGTGATTGATATGATTTTAATTCTGTTTGAGAATTGATGAATTGATTTGGATTCTGATTGAAAATGCTGATTGAAAAAAAAAATGTTGATTTTTAAAAAATTAGTTGAAATATAATGAAACCACAATGAGGGGGAATGGGACGAGTCCCTGTGATGATATTCATAACTAGAATGATGATAACGAATTCAGCAAATCACTATGAGATTAGTGGGTTGTGCTGTCAGATTGCTACTGTTAATACTTGACCGGTAGATCAAGTTAAGGGATGTCAAATTGAGAACTTGCTTGACTGAAGTTTCCGTGGAGGAATGTTCCGAAGGAAATTTTTCGGTCTAATGGACCATTATCATGTTAAATGAATTGTTATTTAATGATGAGTTCTATATAAGGGATATTTATCCCAGTGTTCTGTTGGGTTGACCAGAATATAAGCAACCCCAGAATAAAAATTGGATCTTAAGAATAAGAGCTGTCCTCTACCTTGCGAGATGAGGACATCTCGCACTTTTTAAGTGGGGTAGAATGTAAGATTCCTCCCCAGCCTTCGAGGTATATAGGAGTAAGAATCTCCCTTTCGGATCTTATAATTATTCCCTCTCTAAAATAAAAGAAAGTTTCTGTTTAAAAAAGGAATACCCTTTTCCTAAAATACTTCTCAGGAGTCACGCCTATTTTAAGGATTTAGAACAATGAGTTTAGAAGTGAGAATCGGTGTTTTGGATACCAAGGTTTTGGTTTTCATTCGAGTATGGCCCAAAAGAAGTTCTTTATCTCTTGGGGAGTATAAGAAGTTATCCCCCAGATATTGTGATCCTTATATCTGAATTCAATGAAAGTAGGTGACTTAGCCTACAAGTTTCTTTTATCTCCTCATCTCAAAATTCTTAATGCCTTCTATAGAAAAATGTGTCAAACACAAATCATGGAAAGACGGTAAAACTTCAGTGGTAAGTTACCGTTGGCTTCTAGGTTACGCTAGCTCCTTCCTTTATATAAGTCGTAACTTTTACTTGTCACTCACAGTAATCTTACTCCCATCAATCTCCTTTCTTTCTTAATCTCCTTCATGGCTTGGCAACAGGAATTAGTTTTATCCCTGATGATTTCTCACCTTCAAGACGCAAGAGAGTCTGTGAAGAAAGACTTTATAGAACAGTATGAGCGCTCACTTTTTTCCTCACCTAGGAACTTCTGTAGCGCAGACCAAATGGCGGACCTATCAAAACATAACTAGGGTAACACCCTGGGGTCAGCAACAGTTCCGTAACAATGTCCGCTTGGCCATGGTTATTGAAGCTTTGGGTTTGGGTCCCCGATACTACTGTGTCATGAGATCAAGGCATCTTGGGTTTTCTGAGCGGGTCTTCTTACTGGCATGTTTTCTTCCTCATGAGAAGATATGCCTTTACCCCGTTTTTGGCTTGCCTCTCAGAGGTCCTTTTGTTAGATCAGCTCATACCACTAAGATAGGTGCGGCAATAACCAGCAGAATCATTCCCATAGATGAGTTACCCTATACTTGTGCAGCTTGTGAGGACTGCTTTTGTGACCATATGATGGACGGGCTTATGGAAGTGTAAAGAGTTCTTCTATCTTTACTGTATAAGTCCCGTGAATGAATAAAGTTTAAATCTTGTTCTTATTTTGAATCTTGCTCTCTTTAAGACTTTTCTTGGTGGTTAATCGTGATTAAAAATTTTCTCTAAGTATCATATTCGTGCATCTTGCGAAATTATTCCAAGTTGCGAGATGAGGACATCTCGCGTTTTTTAAGTGGGGTAGAATGTAAGATTCCTCCCCCCAACCCCTTTTTGATGTCTAGTATATTCCCCTGTAAAATCAATTCCTTTTCTAAAATATAAGAGATCTTGTTTGTGGCTGTTTTAACCTAGAGAGAGAAAATATTCTAGAGAGAGAATATTCAGATTTTGAATATTTTTGGATAGAAAAATATCTCTTATAATTCAGATGAGTTTCCCTGAAATAGAAATTTAAAAAGAATTTTCCAATGTGCAATTGGAATTAATTGAAAATAGGTATAAAGAACCTTAGCCTACGGGTCTAGATTTTCAGAAATCTTTAGACTATGGTCCAATTAAGGTTTCTATGGGCCAATAGCATCAATCCATGTGTAGGGAGGAGATAAATCCAAATTGTAAAAAAGAAAATACCCAAAAATGAGTAAATGCTCACATGAGGTGAAGAGTTGAAAATGTACAAGGTTTATTAGTAAAAAACTATGAGCAATATTAAAAATATGAGATATTTTGGGAATAATGATTTTATTATGACACATATGTAAGGAAGGGGAGTCCCTTAAATGCTCACATAAGATGAAGAGTTGAAAATGTACAAGGTTTATTAGTAAAAAACTATGAGCAATATTAAAATGATTCCATTATGACACATATGTAAGGAAGGAGAGTTCTTTAAAGGAGGTGCATATTTCACATAAGATGAAGAGTTGAAAATGTACAAGGGTTATTAATAAAAAACTATGAGCAATATTAAAAATATGAGATATTTTGGGAATAATGATTTTATTATGACACATATGTAAGGAAGGGGAGTCCCTTAAATACTCACATAAGATGAAGAGTTGAAAATGTACAAGGCTTATTAGTAAAAAACTATGAGCAATATTAAAATGATTCCATTATGACACATATGTAAGGAAGGGGAATTCTTTAAAGGAGGTGCATATTTCACATGCTTGAATGAGTTTTAAACTCATAAAAATTAAGATATTTCATCTCTCCTCTCTCCTCATTCAAGTCTAGTTCCAAAAAGTTAGCTTAATTGACCTAAAAATGGTCAAAAAGTGACCAAACTGACTTGGAAAATTCTAGAATCGGTTTGTTTGGTTAGGAGCTCAAATTTTCCTATAAATAGAAGCCTCCCCTTGTTGAAAAAGATATAGAGTCTTATGCTTTGTTACTCTACTCCACCTAAGCCAAATTAGATAGAGTCTTATGCTTTGTTACTCTACTCCACCTAAGCCAAATTAGATAGAGTCTTATGCTTTGTTACTCTACTCCACCTAAGCCAAATTAGATAGTGTCTTATGTTTGTTACTCTACTCCTCCTAAGCCAAAATATATAGTGTCTTATGCTTTATTACTCTACTCCACCTAAGCCAAAATATAGAGTGTCTTAGGCATTGTTACTCTACTCTACCTAAGCCAAGAACTGTGAATTCTTTAATAATTCACTAGTTTTTGATACTTCTCTCCTTCTTCAATCCCCATTGGTGGCTCCATCAACATACTAAACCAATTGATTGGTTGGGGGCCTCTACCGTGAATAAAGAATCAAGCAAATCATAAGGTAAGTATATTGAATTTTGATATTTTCTATAACTTCTCAATGATTCTCTCTTCTCAACCCCTCTCAAGCTTGAGAAGTTTAATTAGTATGGTTTTTTAAATGCTATTGAAGTTAATTGGTGAATAGTAGTGAAGAGTTACATAATTTAATAAATACTATAGAAGTTAATTTTCATTTATGTTTAAATTCTAATGGTTTTTATGTAATTTCTCTCTCTCACTCAAGAAATGGTCATACTCATGACCCATTCTCAATCCAAATGAAGCTTTTCATAAAGCTTTTCCTTAATCCAAGATTAAGCTATGCTTGAGGCCAAATTAATGGCTTTTTGCTATGCTTTTAGTTTATGCACATTGATGATTCAATCCATTATGGATTGATGACCCAATTAGAGACCATTCTAATTATATCCTTAATGATAAGCTTTATCCCTTAGAAAAAAAATTGAGATTTATCAGTCATAGTAGCGGAGCTATGGCAAAATTTTTATAGAAATTACGCATAAAATAAATTCATTCAAAGCATAAAAAGAGGACTTCCTACCATATTCTAGGAACTATCATCCTAGATTAATTAAAAGAATTTTATTATGCATGGAGATGTGGATGTTTGCATGTAGATGTAGATGTATAGATGTAGATGTGGATGTGGAGGTGGATGGATGCATGTAGATGTAGATGTGAATGGAGATGTGGATGTATGCATGTAGATGTAGATGTATAGATGTGGATGTGGATGTATACATGTAGATGTAGATGTATAGATACGGATGTGGATGTGGAGGTGGATGTATACATATAGATGTAGATGTATAGATGTAGATGTGGATGTGGAGGTAGATGGATGCATGTAGATGTAGATGTATAGATGTAGATGGGAATGGGAATGGAGATATGGATGTATGCATGTAGATGTAGATGTATAGATGTAGATGTGGATGTGGAGGTGGATGGATGCATGTAGATGTAGATGTATAGATGTAGATGTGAACGGAGATGTGGATGTATGCATGTAGATGTAGATGTATGGAGGTGAATGTGAATGTGGATGTGGATGTATGCATAGAGATGTAGATGTATGCATGTAGATGTGAATGTACGCATATAGATGTGGATGTATGGATGTGAATATACGATATGCGATGTGAGGGAATCTGAAGTGATGAGATAGAAATGATGTGATGGGATGAGTATACATATAAATGGAATATGGAATAAGTAATGTAGATTGATGAAGGATAATGTGGAAAAATGAAAGTTAAAATAGAAATTGTGTTGTAAACTGTTTGTAAATACTGTTTGTAAATGATGTTTGTAAATGATTGTTTTATGTCAAGAATGCTGGGGGGAGCATTTTGACCGTCTTGTGATTAAAGTCGTGATGGTAAAGTTGCAACTGCTGACGGGGAGTCAATGAAGGACGTCTCGCGTAGCAAGGTCGGCCGAGGTCTTGACCAGCCTCGGTGCGATTAAAATGGTGAGCTTCCGGTACGGTGGATGAGGGGCCAAGGAAGCGGCCTATGCGTGAAGCGCTAGGTTACCTGCGAAGGATCCTAGAGGGTGCTGACCATACGGTGCTCGGGCTCTGGGTTGCCTAGGATACCCACGCGTGCGTCGAGGAAGATATTGGAACAGAGTTGGAGTTGTTTTCTGAAATCGAGCATGGATCTGGTTGATTGACCTTGCTGGTCTTCAATGGATGAGTCCATGGCTCCTTATATGGATCCGTTGGTTGATCTAGCTGATCTTCAACGAGAGTCCATCTTGATAAGTGATTATATTGCCGAGTATTATGGGCTAGGAACTATCGAAACGGCTCCTGAGCGTTCTAGTTGCCAATGATGCCATAGATACTCTGATGAAGGAATGATGGGAAATTAAGAATCAATTGGATAAATTGGAAGATGGTGATCAATGATACTATGGTTTTATTAAAGGATTGTTTTAAACTGGTTGAATCTGGTTGAAAAAGGCAATTTCATATTGGTGGGTGTGTGAGTGGTGTGACTAGTTGTATTTTGCATGAACATCCGGCTAGGGGGCCTTGGAACTCTTTTCCTTGGTACCCGGGACAAAACCTAACCAAATAAAAAATTGGATCCCATCACTACAGTGGTTGGGCGGTTGGCTAACCCATGGGATCGGATGGGGTTAGGCTGGACTGATGGATCCGTAAATCGAGACTTAAACTTTTGTTTTTACGATAGAAAAAAAAAATCCCGGACAGTAACTGTTCTATGGATAGGAATCAACGGCTGTGCCTCTTGAATGGGGAAAAAAGCGTTGATCCCAATGATCCAAGTGCAAGTTTCTTCCTTGAACTGACTAAGTATCTTATATATGTAATTGGATCATCTCGATCAGAAATGATCTTGACTACGTTAGAGTAAAAAGTTATCCTGGTGGAATCGCCCGTGCTTCCGGTTAAGAAAGTTTTTCCGGGTTCGATTTTGGAACAACCGATGGATTAGTCTCTTATCCGGATATCCGTGGGCGAGGTCCCGAGTGTGGGACCCCTGTCCCGCGCGAGAAGCGCTACTTCCGCTGTCAGTAACCCGAATCCGTTGCTCGGTGGGAACAAGGATCTTACATTGACGAAGGCCTGAATCTTTCATAGTCTCATATAACCAACGAGGAACCCTCTTGGTGAGGATCCTCCTCAATAACCTCTATATTTGAATCTAAAGAAGCCCCCTTTGAAACCAAAGGTGGTAGAGGAGCTGAGACAAGAGGCAGAGGAGCAGCCAAAGTAGAAGGCTGAGCTAAAGGAGAAGGACCCGGAGATGAAGTTGAAGGTAGAGGAAGAAGCTCACTCTTATAAGGTACATGAAGGACACTCATCAAAAATAACATCATAACATCATGATTGATGGTGGCTAGTAGGTTGTAGTTGCAGGATCCCAAAGTTCATAGGCCTTGGATATAGAATTATACCCAAGGAAAATGTGCGGCATGGATTTAGAATCCAACTTAGAGTGATGCTCTTTAGTTACATGCACATAAGCCTTGCAACCAAATATTGGGAGATAAGCACAAGAGGGTTTGATGCCCAATAATGCCTCATACGAGTTTTACCTATGGTACAACTGATGTAGGCAATCTATTCCAAATGTGAACTCCAATAGCTGATGCCTCAGCCTATAATTTCTTGGCCAAGCCACTGTGCTCAAGTATAGTCCTCGACCCATCTCAATGACAGACTAATTCTTACATCCACAAAAAACCCATTCTAGGATGGAGGATAAGTTGTAGTAAACTAGCATCGCGAATGCAAAGATTCTTCAAATACTTGTCAAACTCATGTGAGAGAAACTCTCCCCCTTTATCAATACACAAAGATTTTGCCTTCTTGGAGTCCCATTGTTTTTCCCACTTTGACTTTCCAATCATGAAATATGGATAAAGATTGATCCTTAGACTGAAGAAAGAAAGCCCAAGTATACTTGGAGTAGTCAGGCGTCAACAATAATCATCATATGTAAAGAGCCTTATTCAAAGATTTTGTAGACATAGGACAACACAAGTCTACATGAACAAGCTCGAGTGGTTTGGTAGATATGTGCGATGCCTCCTTAGGGAAAGGTAATCGATGTTGCTTGCCATGGAGAAATGGTTGTGCACACACCAACTGGGGTACTGATGGATGATTAAGCATCAACCAAACCATGTTTATATGCCTATTGCAAATAAAAGAAGCTCAAGTGGCAAAAGCATGCATGCCATAACACAGAATCTATAGACGTAGAATGCAAGGCCAAAGTAGAGGTGCATAAAATAGGAATAGTACCAGCACCTTTGATGGAAATTGTAAAAGAGTCATCGAGACTGATGGTTGCTTAGAGAAGGAAGAACACCAATCATGATGATTAGTGTGTGAGAAGTTGTGCTACTATCTATAATCCAAGCATGAAACCTGAAAGAGATGAAAGTTGATGAAAGTCAAAGTGGGGCTATCAATGTAGATAAACAACTGATCAATAGTAGTTGAAGTAGATGCAGACACCTCAAAGCCATATCACCTCAGTTTTTGCAGTAGAACAAACAACACGATATTCTGCCTTTGAGGAGGATAATGCAATAGTGGGTTGCTTTTTACTACTCAAGGAAATAGCACCAGAACCACGTGTAAACCAATAACATGCAGTCGATTGGTGAGTGTTAATATCACCAACCTAGTGAGAATCAGAATAGCCAACTAACCGATCCCCCTTCCACCAATAGAAGATACCCGATCAAGAAAATTATTCAAATAGTGCAGGATGCACTGGCAGGTGGGATTTGTGAGGGTCAGCTGAAAATGAACTCAAGACACAAACAAAAAAGTAAACATCCAATCTAGAATGAGTAATCCAAATCAAAGATTTGACAATCTACCTTTATAGAGCATGATCACATGGTGGTGAAGCAAATCTTAGCATTAGGGTCCATCGAAGAAGAGATGGAACCATGCACCTTGAAATGCTATAAAATCTCCTTTGCAATACTTGCGTTGAGAGAGAAAAATACCCTGAGGAGTCTACCAAACTTCAAAACCAAGGAAAAATGAAGAACTCCTCAAGGTTGATCAACTCAAACTCATGGCTAAGATCAGCCACCATGACAAACAAAATCCAACTCTTATGACTTCCTATAAAGATCAAGCCATCCACATACACAATGATAATGACAAATAAGACCATCTTTAACAAATAAGACCATCTTTAACAAAAATGTAAAGATTGGAACATGAATGTGATCACCAAAGACCAACCACCAATGACCAATCTTCAGAAAGAAGGTGTCAATGCACTAGTACCACACACGATGAGCCTACTTCAATCCATATAGATCTTTACAAAGGTGGTACACAATATGCGCAACAACAATATCAAGTGGTTGCTCAACATAGACCTCCTCTTGAAGGTCACCATTAGGAAGAGCAGATTTGACATCCATCTATAAAATAGGCCACCCACCCATGATGGGTAAGAAGAGCCAAAATAATCCTAATGGTAGTAATCGACACTGTAGGAATAAAAGCCTCATCAAAATCAACACTAACTCTCTAGGAGTAGCCCTTCACAACAAGATGTTCTTCGTGTTTGTCTAAAGTTCCATCCTCATAATACTTGTTCTTATAGACCCAACGAACTTTGATTACCTTGCATTGAGGTGGACGTGGTACAAGAACCCAAGTACTATTGTGCTTAATGGAATCAAGCTCTGTCTGCATAGTAATAATCCAAGGCGGAGAAGAAAGTGTCTCCTCAGAGAGGAAGGCTCAGTAGAGGTGAAGGAAGAATGGTAGACATCAAGGCAAAATTCAGAAAGTGATTATCCTCAACAGCATGCTTTTAGACCGAGTAACATGATGAGAATGACTTTCACTAGATTTCAGAAATTGACGAAGGCCTGAATCTTTCATAGTCTCATATAACCAACGAGGAACCCTCTTGGTGAGGATCCTCCTCAATAACCTCTATACTTGAATCTAAAGAAGCCCCCTTTGAAACCAAAGGTGGTAGAGGAGCTGAGACAAGAGGCAGAGGAGCAGCCAAAGTAGAAGGCTGAGCTAAAGGAGAAGGACCCGGAGATGAAGTTGAAGGTAGAGGAAGAAGCTCACTCTTATAAGGTACATGAAGGACACTCATCAAAAATAACATCATAACATCATGATTGATGGTGGCTAGTAGGTTGTAGTTGCAGGATCCCAAAGTTCATAGGCCTTGGATATAGAATTATACCCAAGGAAAATGTGCGGCATGGATTTAGAATCCAACTTAGAGTGATGCTCTTTAGTTACATGCACATAAGCCTTGCAACCAAATATTGGGAGATAAGCACAAGAGGGTTTGATGCCCAATAATGCCTCATACGAGTTTTACCTATGGTACAACTGATGTAGGCAATCTATTCCAAATGTGAACTCCAATAGCTGATGCCTCAGCCTATAATTTCTTGGCCAAGCCACTATGCTCAAGTATAGTCCTCGACCCATCTCAATGAAAGACTAATTCTTACATCCACAAAAAACCCATTCTAGGATGGAGGATAAGTTGTAGTAAACTAGCATCACGAATGCAAAGATTCTTCAAATACTTGTCAAACTCATGTGAGAGAAACTCTCCCCCTTTATCAATACACAAAGATTTTGCCTTCTTGGAGTCCCATTGTTTTTCCCACTTTGACTTTCCAATCATGAAATATGGATAAAGATTGATCCTTAGACTGAAGAAAGAAAGCCCAAGTATACTTGGAGTAGTCAGGCGTCAACAATAATCATCATATGTAAAGAGCCTTATTCAAAGATTTTGTAGACATAGGACAACACAAGTCTACATGAACAAGCTCGAGTGGTTTGGTAGATATGTGCGATGCCTCCTTAGGGAAAGGTAATCGATGTTGCTTGCCATGGAGAAATGGTTGTGCACACACCAACTGGGGTACTGATGGATGATTAAGCATCAACCAAACCATGTTTATATGCCTATTGCAAATAAAAGAAGCTCAAGTGGCAAAAGCATGCATGCCATAACACAGAATCTGTAGACGTAGAATGCAAGGCCAAAGTAGAGGTGCATAAAATAGGAATAGTACCAGCACCTTTGATGGAAATTGTAAAAGAGTCATCGAGACTGATGGTTGCTTAGAGAAGGAAGAACACCAATCATGATGATTAGTGTGTGAGAAGTTGTGCTACTATCTATAATCCAAGCATGAAACTTGAAAGAGATGAAAGTTGATGAAAGTCAAAGTGGGGCTATCAATGTAGATAAACAACTGATCAATAGTAGTTGAAGTAGATGCAGACACCTCAAAGCCATATCACCTCAATGTAGATAAACAACTGATCAATAGTAGTTGAAGTAGATGCAGACACCTCAAAGCCATATCACCTCAGTTTTTGCAGTAGAACAAACAACACGATATTCTGCCTTTGAGGAGGATAATGCAATAGTGGGGCTATCAATGTAGATAAACAACTGATCAATAGTAGTTGAAGTAGATGCAGACACCTCAAAGCCATATCACCTCAGTTTTTGCAGTAGAACAAACAACACGATATTCTGCCTTTGAGGAGGATAATGCAATAGTGGGTTGCTTTTTACTACTCAAGGAAATAGCACCAGAACCACGTGTAAACCAATAACATGCAGTCGATTGGTGAGTGTTAATATCACCAACCTAGTGAGAATCAGAATAGCCAACTAACCGATCCCCCTTCCACCAATAGAAGATACCCCGATCAAGAAAATTATTCAAATAGTGCAGGATGCACTGGCAGGTGGGATTTGTGAGGGTCAGCTGAAAATGAACTCAAGACACAAACAAAAAAGTAAACATCCAATCTAGAATGAGTAATCCAAATCAAAGATTTGACAATCTACCTTTATAGAGCATGATCACATGGTGGTGAAGCAAATCTTAGCATTAGGGTCCATCGAAGAAGAGATGGAACCATGCACCTTGAAATGCTATAAAATCTCCTTTGCAATACTTGCATTGAGAGAGAAAAATACCCTGAGGAGTCTACCAAACTTCAAAACCAAGGAAAAATGAAGAACTCAAGGTTGATCAACTCAAACTCATGGCTAAGATCAGCCACCATGACAAACAAAATCCAACTCTTATGACTTCCTATAAAGATCAAGCCATCCACATACACAATGATAATGCCAAATAAGACCATCTTTAACAAATAAGACCATCTTTAACAAAAATGTAAAGATTGGAACATGAATGTGATCACCAAAGACCAACCACCAATGACCAATCTTCAGAAAGAAGGTGTCGATGCACTAGTACCACACACGATGAGCCTACTTCAATCCATATAGATCTTTACAAAGTTGGTACACAATATGCGCAACAACAATATCAAGTGGTTGCTCAACATAGACCTCCTCTTGAAGGTCACCATTAAGAAGAGCAGATTTGACATCCATCTATAAAATAGGCCACCCACCCATGATGGGTAAGAAGAGCCAAAATAATCCTAATGGTAGTAATCGACACTGTAGGAATAAAAGCCTCATCAAAATCAACACTAACTCTCTAGGAGTAGCCCTTCACAACAAGATGTTCTTCGTGTTTGTCTAAAGTTCCATCCTCATAATACTTGTTCTTATAGACCCAACGAACTTTGATTACCTTGCATTGAGGTGGACGTGGTACAAGAACCCAAGTACTATTGTGCTTAATGGAATCAAGCTCTGTCTGCATAGTAATAATCCAAGGTGGAGAAGAAAGTGTCTCCTCAGAGAGGAAGGCTCAGTAGAGGTGAAGGAAGAATGGTAGACATCAAGGCAAAATTCAGAAAGTGATTATCCTCAACAGCATGCTTTTAGACCGAGTAACATGATGAGAATGACTTTCAC
Organism: Cibotium barometz; assembly: GCF_041138505.1. Classification (NCBI taxonomy): domain Eukaryota; kingdom Viridiplantae; phylum Streptophyta; class Polypodiopsida; order Cyatheales; family Cibotiaceae; genus Cibotium; species Cibotium barometz. The sequence continues at coordinate 18,183,785 of NC_141071.1, read as the reverse complement.
TAGATTTCGGAAATTGACGAAGGCCTGAATCTTTCATAGTCTCATATAACCAACGAGGAACCCTCTTGGTGAGGATCCTCCTCAATAACCTCTATATTTGAATCTAAAGAAGCCCCCTTTGAAACCAAAGGTGGTAGAGGAGCTGAGACAAGAGGCAGAGGAGCAGCCAAAGTAGAAGGCTGAGCTAAAGGAGAAGGACCCGGAGATGAAGTTGAAGGTAGAGGAAGAAGCTCACTCTTATAAGGTACATGAAGGACACTCATCAAAAATAACATCATAACATCATGATTGATGGTGGCTAGTAGGTTGTAGTTGCAGGATCCCAAAGTTCATAGGCCTTGGATATAGAATTATACCCAAGGAAAATGTGCGGCATGGATTTAGAATCCAACTTAGAGTGATGCTCTTTAGTTACATGCACATAAGCCTTGCAACCAAATATTGGGAGATAAGCACAAGAGGGTTTGATGCCCAATAATGCCTCATACGAGTTTTACCTATGGTACAACTGATGTAGGCAATCTATTCCAAATGTGAACTCCAATAGCTGATGCCTCAGCCTATAATTTCTTGGCCAAGCCACTGTGCTCAAGTATAGTCCTCGACCCATCTCAATGACAGACTAATTCTTACATCCACAAAAAACCCATTCTAGGATGGAGGATAAGTTGTAGTAAACTAGCATCGCGAATGCAAAGATTCTTCAAATACTTGTGAAACTCATGTAAGAGAAACTCTCCCCCTTTATCAATACACAAAGATTTTGCCTTCTTGGAGTCCCATTGTTTTTCCCACTTTGACTTTCCAATCATGAAATATGGATAAAGATTGATCCTTAGACTGAAGAAAGAAAGCCCAAGTATACTTGGAGTAGTCAGGCGTCAACAATAATCATCATATGTAAAGAGCCTTATTCAAAGATTTTGTAGACATAGGACAACACAAGTCTACATGAACAAGCTCGAGTGGTTTGGTAGATATGTGCGATGCCTCCTTAGGGAAAGGTAATCGATGTTGCTTGCCATGGAGAAATGGTTGTGCACACACCAACTGGGGTACTGATGGATGATTAAGCATCAACCAAACCATGTTTATATGCCTATTGCAAATAAAAGAAGCTCAAGTGGCAAAAGCATGCATGCCATAACACAGAATCTGTAGACGTAGAATGCAAGGCCAAAGTAGAGGTGCATAAAATAGGAATAGTACCAGCACCTTTGATGGAAATTGTAAAAGAGTCATCGAGACTGATGGTTGCTTAGAGAAGGAAGAACACCAATCATGATGATTAGTGTGTGAGAAGTTGTGCTACTATCTATAATCCAAGCATGAAACCTGAAAGAGATGAAAGTTGATGAAAGTCAAAGTGGGGCTATCAATGTAGATAAACAACTGATCAATAGTAGTTGAAGTAGATGCAGACACCTCAAAGCCATATCACCTCAGTTTTTGCAGTAGAACAAACAACACGATATTCTGCCTTTGAGGAGGATAATGCAATAGTGGGTTGCTTTTTACTACTCAAGGAAATAGCACCAGAACCACGTGTAAACCAATAACATGCAGTCGATTGGTGAGTGTTAATATCACCAACCTAGTGAGAATCAGAATAGCCAACTAACCGATCCCCCTTCCACCAATAGAAGATACCCCGATCAAGAAAATTATTCAAATAGTGCAGGATGCACTGGCAGGTGGGATTTGTGAGGGTCAGCTGAAAATGAACTCAAGACACAAACAAAAAAGTAAACATCCAATCTAGAATGAGTAATCCAAATCAAAGATTTGACAATCTACCTTTATAGAGCATGATCACATGGTGGTGAAGCAAATCTTAGCATTAGGGTCCATCGAAGAAGAGATGGAACCATGCACCTTGAAATGCTATAAAATCTCCTTTGCAATACTTGCGTTGAGAGAGAAAAATACCCTGAGGAGTCTACCAAACTTCAAAACCAAGGAAAAATGAAGAACTCAAGGTTGATCAACTCAAACTCATGGCTAAGATCAGCCACCATGACAAACAAAATCCAACTCTTATGACTTCCTATAAAGATCAAGCCATCCACATACACAATTATAATGACAAATAAGACCATCTTTAACAAATAAGACCATCTTTAACAAAAATGTAAAGATTGAAACATGAATGTGATCACCAAAGACCAACCACCAATGACCAATCTTCAGAAAGAAGGTGTCAATGCACTAGTACCACACACGATGAGCCTACTTCAATCCATATAGATCTTTACAAAGGTGGTACACAATATGCGCAACAACAATATCAAGTGGTTGCTCAACAATGACCTCCTCTTGAAGGTCATCATTAAGAAGAGCGGATTTGACATCCATCTATAAAATAGGCCACCCACCCATGATGGGTAAGAAGAGCCAAAATAATCCTAATGGTAGTAATCGACACTGTAGGAATAAAAGCCTCATCAAAATCAACACTAACTCTCTAGGAGTAGCCCTTCACAACAAGATGTTCTTCGTGTTTGTCTAAAGTTCCATCCTCATAATACTTGTTCTTATAGACCCAACGAACTTTGATTACCTTGCATTGAGGTGGACGTGGTACAAGAACCCAAGTACTATTGTGCTTAATGGAATCAAGCTCTGTCTGCATAGTAATAATCCAAGGTGGAGAAGAAAGTGTCTCCTCAGAGAGGAAGGCTCAGTAGAGGTGAAGGAAGAATGGTAGACATCAAGGCAAAATTCAGAAAGTGATTATCCTCAACAGCATGCTTTTAGACCGAGTAACATGATGAGAATGACTTTCACTAGATTTCAGAAATTGACGAAGGCCTGAATCTTTCATAGTCTCATATAACCAACGAGGAACCCTCTTGGTGAGGATCCTCCTCAATAACCTCTATATTTGAATCTAAAGAAGCCCCCTTTGAAACCAAACGTGGTAGAGGAGCTGAGACAAGAGGCAGAGGAGCAGCCAAAGTAGAAGGCTGAGCTAAAGGAGAAGGACCCGGAGATGAAGTTGAAGGTAGAGGAAGAAGCTCACTCTTATAAGGTACATGAAGGACACTCATCAAAAATAACATCATAACATCATGATTGATGGTGGCTAGTAGGTTGTAGTTGCAGGATCCCAAAGTTCATAGGCCTTGGATATAGAATTATACCCAAGGAAAATGTGCGGCATGGATTTAGAATCCAACTTAGAGTGATGCTCTTTAGTTACATGCACATAAGCCTTGCAACCAAATATTGGGAGATAAGCACAAGAGGGTTTGATGCCCAATAATGCCTCATACGAGTTTTACCTATGGTACAACTGATGTAGGCAATCTATTCCAAATGTGAACTCCAATAGCTGATGCCTTAGCCTATAATTTCTTGGCCAAGCCACTATGCTCAAGTATAGTCCTCGACCCATCTCAATGACAGACTAATTCTTACATCCACAAAAAACCCATTCTAGGATGGAGGATAAGTTGTAGTAAACTAGTATGGCGAATGCAAAGATTCTTCAAATACTTGTCAAACTCATGTGAGAGAAACTCTCCCCCTTTATCAATACACAAAGATTTTGCCTTCTTGGAGTCCCATTGTTTTTCCCACTTTGACTTTCCAATCATGAAATATGGATAAAGATTGATCCTTAGACTGAAGAAAGAAAGCCCAAGTATACTTGGAGTAGTCAGGCGTCAACAATAATCATCATATGTAAAGAGCCTTATTCAAAGATTTTGTAGACATAGGACAACACAAGTCTACATGAACAAGCTCGAGTGGTTTGGTAGATATGTGCGATGCCTCCTTAGGGAAAGGTAATCGATGTTGCTTGCCATGGAGAAATGGTTGTGCACACACCAACTGGGGTACTGATGGATGATTAAGCATCAACCAAACCATGTTTATATGCCTATTGCAAATAAAAGAAGCTCAAGTGGCAAAAGCATGCATGCCATAACACAGAATCTGTAGACGTAGAATGCAAGGCCAAAGTAGAGGTGCATAAAATAGGAATAGTACCAGCACCTTTGATGGAAATTGTAAAAGAGTCATCGAGACTGATGGTTGCTTAGAGAAGGAAGAACACCAATCATGATGATTAGTGTGTGAGAAGTTGTGCTACTATCTATAATCCAAGCATGAAACTTGAAAGAGATGAAAGTTGATGAAAGTCAAAGTGGGGCTATCAATGTAGATAAACAACTGATCAATAGTAGTTGAAGTAGATGCAGACACCTCAAAGCCATATCACCTCAATGTAGATAAACAACTGATCAATAGTAGTTGAAGTAGATGCAGACACCTCAAAGCCATATCACCTCAGTTTTTGCAGTAGAACAAACAACACGATATTCTGCCTTTGAGGAGGATAATGCAATAGTGGGGCTATCAATGTAGATAAACAACTGATCAATAGTAGTTGAAGTAGATGCAGACACCTCAAAGCCATATCACCTCAGTTTTTGCAGTAGAACAAACAACACGATATTCTGCCTTTGAGGAGGATAATGCAATAGTGGGTTGCTTTTTACTACTCAAGGAAATAGCACCAGAACCACGTGTAAACCAATAACATGCAGTCGATTGGTGAGTGTTAATATCACCAACCTAGTGAGAATCAGAATAGCCAACTAACCGATCCCCCTTCCACCAATAGAAGATACCCCGATCAAGAAAATTATTCAAATAGTGCAGGATGCACTGGCAGGTGGGATTTGTGAGGGTCAGCTGAAAATGAACTCAAGACACAAACAAAAAAGTAAACATCCAATCTAGAATGAGTAATCCAAATCAAAGATTTGACAATCTACCTTTATAGAGCATGATCACATGGTGGTGAAGCAAATCTTAGCATTAGGGTCCATCGAAGAAGAGATGGAACCATGCACCTTGAAATGCTATAAAATCTCCTTTGCAATACTTGCGTTGAGAGAGAAAAATACCCTGAGGAGTCTACCAAACTTCAAAACCAAGGAAAAATGAAGAACTCAAGGTTGATCAACTCAAACTCATGGCTAAGATCAGCCACCATGACAAACAAAATCCAACTCTTATGACTTCCTATAAAGATCAAGCCATCCACATACACAATGATAATGCCAAATAAGACCATCTTTAACAAATAAGACCATCTTTAACAAAAATGTAAAGATTGGAACATGAATGTGATCACCAAAGACCAACCACCAATGACCAATCTTCAGAAAGAAGGTGTCGATGCACTAGTACCACACACGATGAGCCTACTTCAATCCATATAGATCTTTACAAAGTTGGTACACAATATGCGCAACAACAATATCAAGTGGTTGCTCAACATAGACCTCCTCTTGAAGGTCACCATTAAGAAGAGCAGATTTGACATCCATCTATAAAATAGGCCACCCACCCATGATGGGTAAGAAGAGCCAAAATAATCCTAATGGTAGTAATCGACACTGTAGGAATAAAAGCCTCATCAAAATCAACACTAACTCTCTAGGAGTAGCCCTTCACAACAAGATGTTCTTCGTGTTTGTCTAAAGTTCCATCCTCATAATACTTGTTCTTATAGACCCAACGAACTTTGATTACCTTGCATTGAGGTGGACGTGGTACAAGAACCCAAGTACTATTGTGCTTAATGGAATCAAGCTCTGTCTGCATAGTAATAATCCAAGGTGGAGAAGAAAGTGTCTCCTCAGAGAGGAAGGCTCAGTAGAGGTGAAGGAAGAATGGTAGACATCAAGGCAAAATTCAGAAAGTGATTATCCTCAACAGCATGCTTTTAGACCGAGTAACATGATGAGAATGACTTTCACTAGATTTCGGAAATTGACGAAGGCCTGAATCTTTCATAGTCTCATATAACCAACGAGGAACCCTCTTGGTGAGGATCCTCCTCAATAACCTCTATATTTGAATCTAAAGAAGCCCCCTTTGAAACCAAAGGTGGTAGAGGAGCTGAGACAAGAGGCAGAGGAGCAGCCAAAGTAGAAGGCTGAGCTAAAGGAGAAGGACCCGGAGATGAAGTTGAAGGTAGAGGAAGAAGCTCACTCTTATAAGGTACATGAAGGACACTCATCAAAAATAACATCATAACATCATGATTGATGGTGGCTAGTAGGTTGTAGTTGCAGGATCCCAAAGTTCATAGGCCTTGGATATAGAATTATACCCAAGGAAAATGTGCGGCATGGATTTAGAATCCAACTTAGAGTGATGCTCTTTAGTTACATGCACATAAGCCTTGCAACCAAATATTGGGAGATAAGCACAAGAGGGTTTGATGCCCAATAATGCCTCATACGAGTTTTACCTATGGTACAACTGATGTAGGCAATCTATTCCAAATGTGAACTCCAATAGCTGATGCCTCAGCCTATAATTTCTTGGCCAAGCCACTGTGCTCAAGTATAGTCCTCGACCCATCTCAATGACAGACTAATTCTTACATCCACAAAAAACCCATTCTAGGATGGAGGATAAGTTGTAGTAAACTAGCATCGCGAATGCAAAGATTCTTCAAATACTTGTGAAACTCATGTAAGAGAAACTCTCCCCCTTTATCAATACACAAAGATTTTGCCTTCTTGGAGTCCCATTGTTTTTCCCACTTTGACTTTCCAATCATGAAATATGGATAAAGATTGATCCTTAGACTGAAGAAAGAAAGCCCAAGTATACTTGGAGTAGTCAGGCGTCAACAATAATCATCATATGTAAAGAGCCTTATTCAAAGATTTTGTAGACATAGGACAACACAAGTCTACATGAACAAGCTCGAGTGGTTTGGTAGATATGTGCGATGCCTCATGCCTCCTTAGGGAAAGGTAATCGATGTTGCTTGCCATGGAGAAATGGTTGTGCACACACCAACTGGGGTACTGATGGATGATTAAGCATCAACCAAACCATGTTTATATGCCTATTGCAAATAAAAGAAGCTCAAGTGGCAAAAGCATGCATGCCATAACACAGAATCTGTAGACGTAGAATGCAAGGCCAAAGTAGAGGTGCATAAAATAGGAATAGTACCAGCACCTTTGATGGAAATTGTAAAAGAGTCATCGAGACTGATGGTTGCTTAGAGAAGGAAGAACACCAATCATGATGATTAGTGTGTGAGAAGTTGTGCTACTATCTATAATCCAAGCATGAAACCTGAAAGAGATGAAAGTTGATGAAAGTCAAAGTGGGGCTATCAATGTAGATAAACAACTGATCAATAGTAGTTGAAGTAGATGCAGACACCTCAAAGCCATATCACCTCAGTTTTTGCAGTAGAACAAACAACACGATATTCTGCCTTTGAGGAGGATAATGCAATAGTGGGTTGCTTTTTACTACTCAAGGAAATAGCACCAGAACCACGTGTAAACCAATAACATGCAGTCGATTGGTGAGTGTTAATATCACCAACCTAGTGAGAATCAGAATAGCCAACTAACCGATCCCCCTTCCACCAATAGAAGATACCCCGATCAAGAAAATTATTCAAATAGTGCAGGATGCACTGGCAGGTGGGATTTGTGAGGGTCAGCTGAAAATGAACTCAAGACACAAACAAAAAAGTAAACATCCAATCTAGAATGAGTAATCCAAATCAAAGATTTGACAATCTACCTTTATAGAGCATGATCACATGGTGGTGAAGCAAATCTTAGCATTAGGGTCCATCGAAGAAGAGATGGAACCATGCACCTTGAAATGCTATAAAATCTCCTTTGCAATACTTGCGTTGAGAGAGAAAAATACCCTGAGGAGTCTACCAAACTTCAAAACCAAGGAAAAATGAAGAACTCAAGGTTGATCAACTCAAACTCATGGCTAAGATCAGCCACCATGACAAACAAAATCCAACTCTTATGACTTCCTATAAAGATCAAGCCATCCACATACACAATTATAATGACAAATAAGACCATCTTTAACAAATAAGACCATCTTTAACAAAAATGTAAAGATTGAAACATGAATGTGATCACCAAAGACCAACCACCAATGACCAATCTTCAGAAAGAAGGTGTCAATGCACTAGTACCACACACGATGAGCCTACTTCAATCCATATAGATCTTTACAAAGGTGGTACACAATATGCGCAACAACAATATCAAGTGGTTGCTCAACATAGACCTCCTCTTGAAGGTCATCATTAAGAAGAGCGGATTTGACATCCATCTATAAAATAGGCCACCCACCCATGATGGGTAAGAAGAGCCAAAATAATCCTAATGGTAGTAATCGACACTGTAGGAATAAAAGCCTCATCAAAATCAACACTAACTCTCTAGGAGTAGCCCTTCACAACAAGATGTTCTTCGTGTTTGTCTAAAGTTCCATCCTCATAATACTTGTTCTTATAGACCCAACGAACTTTGATTACCTTGCATTGAGGTGGACGTGGTACAAGAACCCAAGTACTATTGTGCTTAATGGAATCAAGCTCTGTCTGCATAGTAATAATCCAAGGTGGAGAAGAAAGTGTCTCCTCAGAGAGGAAGGCTCAGTAGAGGTGAAGGAAGAATGGTAGACATCAAGGCAAAATTCAGAAAGTGATTATCCTCAACAGCATGCTTTTAGACCGAGTAACATGATGAGAATGACTTTCACTAGATTTCAGAAATTGACGAAGGCCTGAATCTTTCATAGTCTCATATAACCAACGAGGAACCCTCTTGGTGAGGATCCTCCTCAATAACCTCTATATTTGAATCTAAAGAAGCCCCCTTTGAAACCAAAGGTGGTAGAGGAGCTGAGACAAGAGGCAGAGGAGCAGCCAAAGTAGAAGGCTGAGCTAAAGGAGAAGGACCCGGAGATGAAGTTGAAGGTAGAGGAAGAAGCTCACTCTTATAAGGTACATGAAGGACACTCATCAAAAATAACATCATAACATCATGATTGATGGTGGCTAGTAGGTTGTAGTTGCAGGATCCCAAAGTTCATAGGCCTTGGATATAGAATTATACCCAAGGAAAATGTGCGGCATGGATTTAGAATCCAACTTAGAGTGATGCTCTTTAGTTACATGCACATAAGCCTTGCAACCAAATATTGGGAGATAAGCACAAGAGGGTTTGATGCCCAATAATGCCTCATACGAGTTTTACCTATGGTACAACTGATGTAGGCAATCTATTCCAAATGTGAACTCCAATAGCTGATGCCTTAGCCTATAATTTCTTGGCCAAGCCACTATGCTCAAGTATAGTCCTCGACCCATCTCAATGACAGACTAATTCTTACATCCACAAAAAACCCATTCTAGGATGGAGGATAAGTTGTAGTAAACTAGTATGGCGAATGCAAAGATTCTTCAAATACTTGTCAAACTCATGTGAGAGAAACTCTCCCCCTTTATCAATACACAAAGATTTTGCCTTCTTGGAGTCCCATTGTTTTTCCCACTTTGACTTTCCAATCATGAAATATGGATAAAGATTGATCCTTAGACTGAAGAAAGAAAGCCCAAGTATACTTGGAGTAGTCAGGCGTCAACAATAATCATCATATGTAAAGAGCCTTATTCAAAGATTTTGTAGACATAGGACAACACAAGTCTACATGAACAAGCTCGAGTGGTTTGGTAGATATGTGCGATGCCTCCTTAGGGAAAGGTAATCGATGTTGCTTGCCATGGAGAAATGGTTGTGCACACACCAACTGGGGTACTGATGGATGATTAAGCATCAACCAAACCATGTTTATATGCCTATTGCAAATAAAAGAAGCTCAAGTGGCAAAAGCATGCATGCCATAACACAGAATCTGTAGACGTAGAATGCAAGGCCAAAGTAGAGGTGCATAAAATAGGAATAGTACCAGCACCTTTGATGGAAATTGTAAAAGAGTCATCGAGACTGATGGTTGCTTAGAGAAGAAAGAACACCAATCATGATGATTAGTGTGTGAGAAGTTGTGCTACTATCTATAATCCAAGCATGAAACCTGAAAGAGATGAAAGTTGATGAAAGTCAAAGTGGGGCTATCAATGTAGATAAACAACTGATCAATAGTAGTTGAAGTAGATGCAGACACCTCAAAGCCATATCACCTCAGTTTTTGCAGTAGAACAAACAACACGATATTCTGCCTTTGAGGAGGATAATGCAATAGTGGGTTGCTTTTTACTACTCAAGGAAATAGCACCAGAACCACGTGTAAACCAATAACATGCAGTCGATTGGTGAGTGTTAATATCACCAACCTAGTGAGAATCAGAATAGCCAACTAACCGATCCCCCTTCCACCAATAGAAGATACCCCGATCAAGAAAATTATTCAAATAGTGCAGGATGCACTGGCAGGTGGGATTTGTGAGGGTCAGCTGAAAATGAACTCAAGACACAAACAAAAAAGTAAACATCCAATCTAGAATGAGTAATCCAAATCAAAGATTTGACAATCTACCTTTATAGAGCATGATCACATGGTGGTGAAGCAAATCTTAGCATTAGGGTCCATCGAAGAAGAGATGGAACCATGCACCTTGAAATGCTATAAAATCTCCTTTGCAATACTTGCGTTGAGAGAGAAAAATACCCTGAGGAGTCTACCAAACTTCAAAACCAAGGAAAAATGAAGAACTCCTCAAGGTTGATCAACTCAAACTCATGGCTAAGATCAGCCACCATGACAAACAAAATCCAACTCTTATGACTTCCTATAAAGATCAAGCCATCCACATACACAATGATAATGACAAATAAGACCATCTTTAACAAAAATGTAAAGATTGGAACATGAATGTGATCACCAAAGACCAACCACCAATGACCAATCTTCAGAAAGAAGGTGTCAATGCACTAGTACCACACACGATGAGCCTACTTCAATCCATATAGATCTTTACAAAGTTGGTACACAATATGCGCAACAACAATATCAAGTGGTTGCTGAACATAGACCTCCTCTTGAAGGTCACCATTAAGAAGAGCAGATTTGACATCCATCTATAAAATAGGCCACCCACCCATGATGGGTAAGAAGAGCCAAAATAATCCTAATGGTAGTAATCGACACTGTAGGAATAAAAGCCTCATCAAAATCAACACTAACTCTCTAGGAGTAGCCCTTCACAACAAGATGTTCTTCGTGTTTGTCTAAAGTTCCATCCTCATAATACTTGTTCTTATAGACCCAACGAACTTTGATTACCTTGCATTGAGGTGGACGTGGTACAAGAACCCAAGTACTATTGTGCTTAATGGAATCAAGCTCTGTCTGCATAGTAATAATCCAAGGTGGAGAAGGGTTGTTGCAAGATCAGGGTGTCCAGTTTTATCCAGTTTATGCTGGACTGGGACAATTCTTGGAGAGAAAATTTTGGGGGGAAAGGTACTTAAAATGAGATCAAGCAAATAATAGAAAATACACTTGTCCTTAAATTAACCTAATATAACTTAAATTAATATAAATTAGTCTAATTAATCAAAATTAATCAAAAATATGATGAAATGATAAACAAATGATCTTTCCATACTTAGAGTGATCCAATTTATTTTTCCATAGATGCACCATTACAAGTACACTAGTCCCTATAGGTTTTAGATGATTCACATCAAAAATATAATTTTACTAATTAGATTATTAATATTTGCAGGCCTTCTGATAGTCTGGAAGAATTTTGAAAAAGAGATCATTTAAAATCCAACCATTGGATTTGTAATTTTTACTAACCACCACATTCTACTAATGTCTCAGTATCTACCCACTCTTTTGATCTACAAGATTGAGGATCTTAAGTGGTAGCTATTGTGGGTACAAAAAGTGGCGTATATTATAACACTTTAAAGACCTTGAAATATTTAAAGAAAATAGATAAATATTTTAAAATTTTCTCAAAAAATCAAGTTAAGCTCCATATTATGTGAAGATCTAAGGTACAAAGTGGGAATCTCATATGAGTTTATATGTAAAAGATATCAGCATTTTATGGAATCAGTTCAATTTGGGACAGGGTGTATACATTGACTTTGTACCTAAGAAAATGAGGACTTTTGACTATCTAATGCTTAATCAAATTATGCAACTATATTTCCAACTTTGAATATGATGTTCCAACAAAAGAACTTGAAATGAAATTCCTTCATTTACTAGGAGAGATTAGCCACTAAATGCCTGTTTTTTTACTGTTTACAGGGTGCCTGAGTGGACAAAACTGGGCACCCTGATCTTGCAACCACCCAGAAGAAAGTGTCTCCTCAGAGAGGAAGGCTCAGTAGAGGTGAAGGAAGAATGGTAGACATCAAGGCAAAATTCAGAAAGTGATTATCCTCAACAGCATGCTTTTAGACCGAGTAACATGATGAGAATGACTTTCACTAGATTTCGGAAATTGACGAAGGCCTGAATCTTTCATAGTCTCATATAACCAACGAGGAACCCTCTTGGTGAGGATCCTCCTCAATAACCTCTATACTTGAATCTAAAGAAGCCCCCTTTGAAACCAAAGGTGGTAGAGGAGCTGAGACAAGAGGCAGAGGAGCAGCCAAAGTAGAAGGCTGAGCTAAAGGAGAAGGACCCGGAGATGAAGTTGAAGGTAGAGGAAGAAGCTCACTCTTATAAGGTACATGAAGGACACTCATCAAAAATAACATCATAACATCATGATTGATGGTGGCTAGTAGGTTGTAGTTGCAGGATCCCAAAGTTCATAGGCCTTGGATATAGAATTATACCCAAGGAAAATGTGCGGCATGGATTTAGAATCCAACTTAGAGTGATGCTCTTTAGTTACATGCACATAAGCCTTGCAACCAAATATTGGGAGATAAGCACAAGAGGGTTTGATGCCCAATAATGCCTCATACGAGTTTTACCTATGGTACAACTGATGTAGGCAATCTATTCCAAATGTGAACTCCAATAGCTGATGCCTCAGCCTATAATTTCTTGGCCAAGCCACTATGCTCAAGTATAGTCCTCGACCCATCTCAATGACAGACTAATTCTTACATCCACAAAAAACCCATTCTAGGATGGAGGATAAGTTGTAGTAAACTAGCATCGCGAATGCAAAGATTCTTCAAATACTTGTCAAACTCATGTGAGAGAAACTCTCCCCCTTTATCAATACACAAAGATTTTGCCTTCTTGGAGTCCCATTGTTTTTCCCACTTTGACTTTCCAATCATGAAATATGGATAAAGATTGATCCTTAGACTGAAGAAAGAAAGCCCAAGTATACTTGGAGTAGTCAGGCGTCAACAATAATCATCATATGTAAAGAGCCTTATTCAAAGATTTTGTAGACATAGGGCAACACAAGTCTACATGAACAAGCTCGAGTGGTTTGGTAGATATGTGCAATGCCTCCTTAGGGAAAGGTAATCGATGTTGCTTGCCATGGAGAAATGGTTGTGCACACACCAACTGGGGTACTGATGGATGATTAAGCATCAACCAAACCATGTTTATATGCCTATTGCAAATAAAAGAAGCTCAAGTGGCAAAAGCATGCATGCCATAACACAGAATCTGTAGACGTAGAATGCAAGGCCAAAGTAGAGGTGCATAAAATAGGAATAGCACCAGCACCTTTGATGGAAATTGTAAAAGAGTCATCGAGACTGATGGTTGCTTAGAGAAGAAAGAACACCAATCATGATGATTAGTGTGTGAGAAGTTGTGCTACTATCTATAATCCAAGCATGAAACCTGAAAGAGATGAAAGTTGATGAAAGTCAAAGTGGGGCTATCAATGTAGATAAATAACTGATCAATAGTAGTTGAAGTAGATGCAGACACCTCAAAGCCATATCACCTCAGTTTTTGCAGTAGAACAAACAACACGATATTCTGCCTTTGAGGAGGATAATGCAATAGTGGGTTGCTTTTTACTACTCAAGGAAATAGCACCAGAACCACGTGTAAACCAATAACATGCAGTCGATTGGTGAGTGTTAATATCACCAACCTAGTGAGAATCAGAATAGCCAACTAACCGATCCCCCTTCCACCAATAGAAGATACCCCGATCAAGAAAATTATTCAAATAGTGCAGGATGCACTGGCAGGTGGGATTTGTGAGGGTCAGCTGAAAATGAACTCAAGACACAAACAAAAAAGTAAACATCCAATCTAGAATGAGTAATCCAAATCAAAGATTTGACAATCTACCTTTATAGAGCATGATCACATGGTGGTGAAGCAAATCTTAGCATTAGGGTCCATCGAAGAAGAGATGGAACCATGCACCTTGAAATGCTATAAAATCTCCTTTGCAATACTTGCGTTGAGAGAGAAAAATACCCTGAGGAGTCTACCAAACTTCAAAACCAAGGAAAAATGAAGAACTCCTCAAGGTTGATCAACTCAAACTCATGGCTAAGATCAGCCACCATGACAAACAAAATCCAACTCTTATGACTTCCTATAAAGATCAAGCCATCCACATACACAATGATAATGACAAATAAGACCATCTTTAACAAAAATGTAAAGATTGGAACATGAATGTGATCACCAAAGACCAACCACCAATGACCAATCTTCAGAAAGAAGGTGTCAATGCACTAGTACCACACACGATGAGCCTACTTCAATCCATATAGATCTTTACAAAGGTGGTACACAATATGCGCAACAACAATATCAAGTGGTTGCTGAACATAGACCTCCTCTTGAAGGTCACCATTAAGAAGAGCAGATTTGACATCCATCTATAAAATAGGCCACCCACCCATGATGGGTAAGAAGAGCCAAAATAATCCTAATGGTAGTAATCGACACTGTAGGAATAAAAGCCTCATCAAAATCAACACTAACTCTCTAGGAGTAGCCCTTCACAACAAGATGTTCTTCGTGTTTGTCTAAAGTTCCATCCTCATAATACTTGTTCTTATAGACCCAACGAACTTTGATTACCTTGCGTTGAGGTGGACGTGGTACAAGAACCCAAGTACTATTGTGCTTAATGGAATCAAGCTCTGTCTGCATAGTAATAATCCAAGGTGGAGAAGAAAGTGTCTCCTCAGAGAGGAAGGCTCAGTAGAGGTGAAGGAAGAATGGTAGACATCAAGGCAAAATTCAGAAAGTGATTATCCTCAACAGCATGCTTTTAGACCGAGTAACATGATGAGAATGACTTTCACTAGATTTCGGAAATTGACGAAGGCCTGAATCTTTCATAGTCTCATATAACCAACGAGGAACCCTCTTGGTGAGGATCCTCCTCAATAACCTCTATATTTGAATCTAAAGAAGCCCCCTTTGAAACCAAAGGTGGTAGAGGAGCTGAGACAAGAGGCAGAGGAGCAGCCAAAGTAGAAGGCTGAGCTAAAGGAGAAGGACCCGGAGATGAAGTTGAAGGTAGAGGAAGAAGCTCACTCTTATAAGGTACATGAAGGACACTCATCAAAAATAACATCATAACATCATGATTGATGGTGGCTAGTAGGTTGTAGTTGCAGGATCCCAAAGTTCATAGGCCTTGGATATAGAATTATACCCAAGGAAAATGTGCGGCATGGATTTAGAATCCAACTTAGAGTGATGCTCTTTAGTTACATGCACATAAGCCTTGCAACCAAATATTGGGAGATAAGCACAAGAGGGTTTGGTGCCCAATAATGCCTCATACGAGTTTTACCTATGGTACAACTGATGTAGGCAATCTATTCCAAATGTGAACTCCAATAGCTGATGCCTCAGCCTATAATTTCTTGGCCAAGCCACTATGCTCAAGTATAGTCCTCGACCCATCTCAATGACAGACTAATTCTTACATCCACAAAAAACCCATTCTAGGATGGAGGATAAGTTGTAGTAAACTAGCATCGCGAATGCAAAGATTCTTCAAATACTTGTCAAACTCATGTGAGAGAAACTCTCCCCCTTTATCAATACACAAAGATTTTGCCTTCTTGGAGTCCCATTGTTTTTCCCACTTTGACTTTCCAATCATGAAATATGGATAAAGATTGATCCTTAGACTGAAGAAAGAAAGCCCAAGTATACTTGGAGTAGTCAGGCGTCAACAATAATCATCATATGTAAAGAGCCTTATTCAAAGATTTTGTAGACATAGGACAACACAAGTCTACATGAACAAGCTCGAGTGGTTTGGTAGATATGTGCGATGCCTCCTTAGGGAAAGGTAATCGATGTTGCTTGCCATGGAGAAATGGTTGTGCACACACCAACTGGGGTACTGATGGATGATTAAGCATCAACCAAACCATGTTTATATGCCTATTGCAAATAAAAGAAGCTCAAGTGGCAAAAGCATGCATGCCATAACACAGAATCTGTAGACGTAGAATGCAAGGCCAAAGTAGAGGTGCATAAAATAGGAATAGTACCAGCACCTTTGATGGAAATTGCAAAAGAGTCATCGAGACTGATGGTTGCTTAGAGAAGGAAGAACACCAATCATGATGATTAGTGTGTGAGAAGTTGTGCTACTATCTATAATCCAAGCATGAAACCTGAAAGAGATGAAAGTTGATGAAAGTCAAAGTGGGGCTATCAATGTAGATAAACAACTGATCAATAGTAGTTGAAGTAGATGCAGACACCTCAAAGCCATATCACCTCAGTTTTTGCAGTAGAACAAACAACACGATATTCTGCCTTTGAGGAGGATAATGCAATAGTGGGTTGCTTTTTACTACTCAAGGAAATAGCACCAGAACCACGTGTAAACCAATAACATGCAGTCGATTGGTGAGTGTTAATATCACCAACCTAGTGAGAATCAGAATAGCCAACTAACCGATCCCCCTTCCACAACAGAAGATACCCCGATCAAGAAAATTATTCAAATAGTGCAGGATGCACTGGCAGGTGGGATTTGTGAGGGTCAGCTGAAAATGAACTCAAGACACAAACAAAAAAGTAAACATCCAATCTAGAATGAGTAATCCAAATCAAAGATTTGACAATCTACCTTTATAGAGCATGATCACATGGTGGTGAAGCAAATCTTAGCATTAGGGTCCATCGAAGAAGAGATGGAACCATGCACCTTGAAATGCTATAAAATCTCCTTTGCAATACTTGCATTGAGAGAGAAAAATACCCTGAGGAGTCTACCAAACTTCAAAACCAAGGAAAAATGAAGAACTCAAGGTTGATCAACTCAAACTCATGGCTAAGATCAGCCACCATGACAAACAAAATCCAACTCTTATGACTTCCTATAAAGATCAAGCCATCCACATACACAATGATAATGACAGATAAGACCATCTTTAACAAATAAGACCATCTTTAACAAAAATGTAAAGATTGGAACATGAATGTGATCACCAAAGACCAACCACCAATGACCAATCTTCAGAAAGAAGGTGTCAATGCACTAGTACCACACACGATGAGCCTACTTCAATCCATATAGATCTTTACAAAGGTGGTACACAATATGCGCAACAACAATATCAAGTGGTTGCTCAACATAGACCTCCTCTTGAAGGTCACCATTAAGAAGAGCAGATTTGACATCCATCTATAAAATAGGCCACCCACCCATGATGGGTAAGAAGAGCCAAAATAATCCTAATGGTAGTAATCGACACTGTAGGAATAAAAGCCTCATCAAAATCAACACTAAATCTCTAGGAGTAGCCCTTCACAACAAGATGTTCTTCGTGTTTGTCTAAAGTTCCATCCTCATAATACTTGTTCTTATAGACCCAACGAACTTTGATTACCTTGCATTGAGGTGGACGTGGTACAAGAACCCAAGTACTATTGTGCTTAATGGAATCAAGCTCTGTCTGCATAGTAATAATCCAAGGTGGAGAAGAAAGTGTCTCCTCAGAGAGGAAGGCTCAGTAGAGGTGAAGGAAGAATGGTAGACATCAAGGCAAAATTCAGAAAGTGATTATCCTCAACAGCATGCTTTTAGACCGAGTAACATGATGAGAATGACTTTCACTAGATTTCGGAAATTGACGAAGGCCTGAATCTTTCATAGTCTCATATAACCAACGAGGAACCCTCTTGGTGAGGATCCTCCTCAATAACCTCTATATTTGAATCTAAAGAAGCCCCCTTTGAAACCAAAGGTGGTAGAGGAGCTGAGACAAGAGGCAGAGGAGCAGCCAAAGTAGAAGGCTGAGCTAAAGGAGAAGGACCCGGAGATGAAGTTGAAGGTAGAGGAAGAAGCTCACTCTTATAAGGTATATGAAGGACACTCATCAAAAATAACATCATAACATCATGATTGATGGTGGCTAGTAGGTTGTAGTTGCAGGATCCCAAAGTTCATAGGCCTTGGATATAGAATTATACCCAAGGAAAATGTGCGGCATGGATTTAGAATCCAACTTAGAGTGATGCTCTTTAGTTACATGCACATAAGCCTTGCAACCAAATATTGGGAGATAAGCACAAGAGGGTTTGATGCCCAATAATGCCTCATTCGAGTTTTACCTATGGTACAACTGATGTAGGCAATCTATTCCAAATGTGAACTCCAATAGCTGATGCCTCAGCCTATAATTTCTTGGCCAAGCCACTATGCTCAAGTATAGTCCTCGACCCATCTCAATGACAGACTAATTCTTACATCCACAAAAAACCCATTCTAGGATGGAGGATAAGTTGTAGTAAACTAGCATCGCGAATGCAAAGATTCTTCAAATACTTGTCAAACTCATGTGAGAGAAACTCTCCCCCTTTATCAATACACAAAGATTTTGCCTTCTTGGAGTCCCATTGTTTTTCCCACTTTGACTTTCCAATCATGAAATATGGATAAAGATTGATCCTTAGACTGAAGAAAGAAAGCCCAAGTATACTTGGAGTAGTCAGGCGTCAACAATAATCATCATATGTAAAGAGCCTTATTCAAAGATTTTGTAGACATAGGACAACACAAGTCTACATGAACAAGCTCGAGTGGTTTGGTAGATATGTGCGATGCCTCCTTAGGGAAAGGTAATCGATGTTGCTTGCCATGGAGAAATGGTTGTGCACACACCAACTGGGGTACTGATGGATGATTAAGCATCAACCAAACCATGTTTATATGCCGATTGCAAATAAAAGAAGCTCAAGTGGCAAAAGCATGCATGCCATAACACAGAATCTGTAGACGTAGAATGCAAGGCCAAAGTAGAGGTGCATAAAATAGGCATAGTACCAGCACCTTTGATGGAAATTGCAAAAGAGTCATCGAGACTGATGGTTGCTTAGAGAAGGAAGAACACCAATCATGATGATTAGTGTGTGAGAAGTTGTGCTACTATCTATAATCCAAGCATGAAACCTGAAAGAGATGAAAGTTGATGAAAGTCAAAGTGGGGCTATCAATGTAGATAAACAACTGATAAATAGTAGTTGAAGTAGATGCAGACACCTCAAAGCCATATCACCTCAGTTTTTGCAGTAGAACAAACAACACGATATTCTGCCTTTGAGGAGGATAATGCAATAGTGGGTTGCTTTTTACTACTCAAGGAAATAGCACCAGAACCACGTGTAAACCAATAACATGCAGTCGATTGGTGAGTGTTAATATCACCAACCTAGTGAGAATCAGAATAGCCAACTAACCGATCCCCCTTCCACCAACAGAAGATACCCCGATCAAGAAAATTATTCAAATAGTGCAGGATGCACTGGCAGGTGGGATTTGTGAGGGTCAGCTGAAAATGAACTCAAGACACAAACAAAAAAGTAAACATCCAATCTAGAATGAGTAATCCAAATCAAAGATTTGACAATCTACCTTTATAGAGCATGATCACATGGTGGTGAAGCAAATCTTAGCATTAGGGTCCATCGAAGAAGAGATGGAACCATGCACCTTGAAATGCTATAAAATCTCCTTTGCAATACTTGCGTTGAGAGAGAAAAATACCCTGAGGAGTCTACCAAACTTCAAAACCAAGGAAAAATGAAGAACTCAAGGTTGATCAACTCAAACTCATGGCTAAGATCAGCCACCATGACAAACAAAATCCAACTCTTATGACTTCCTATAAAGATCAAGCCATCCACATACACAATGATAATGACAAATAAGACCATCTTTAACAAATAAGACCATCTTTAACAAAAATGTAAAGATTGGAACATGAATGTGATCACCAAAGACCAACCACCAATGACCAATCTTCAGAAAGAAGGTGTCAATGCACTAGTACCACACACGATGAGCCTACTTCAATCCATATAGATCTTTACAAAGGTGGTACACAATATGCGCAACAACAATATCAAGTGGTTGCTCAACATAGACCTCCTCTTGAAGGTCACCATTAAGAAGAGCAGATTTGACATCCATCTATAAAATAGGCCACCCACCCATGATGGGTAAGAAGAGCCAAAATAATCCTAATGGTAGTAATCGACACTGTAGGAATAAAAGCCTCATCAAAATCAACACTAACTCTCTAGGAGTAGCCCTTCACAACAAGATGTTCTTCGTGTTTGTCTAAAGTTCCATCCTCATAATACTTGTTCTTATAGACCCAACGAACTTTGATTACCTTGCATTGAGGTGGACGTGGTACAAGAACCCAAGTACTATTGTGCTTAATGGAATCAAGCTCTGTCTGCATAGTAATAATCCAAGGTGGAGAAGAAAGTGTCTCCTCAGAGAGGAAGGCTCAGTAGAGGTGAAGGAAGAATGGTAGACATCAAGGCAAAATTCAGAAAGTGATTATCCTCAACAGCATGCTTTTAGACCGAGTAACATGATGAGAATGACTTTCACTAGATTTCGGAAATTGACGAAGGCCTGAATCTTTCATAGTCTCATATAACCAACGAGGAACCCTCTTGGTGAGGATCCTCCTCAATAACCTCTATATTTGAATCTAAAGAAGCCCCCTTTGAAACCAAAGGTGGTAGAGGAGCTGAGACAAGAGGCAGAGGAGCAGCCAAAGTAGAAGGCTGAGCTAAAGGAGAAGGACCCGGAGATGAAGTTGAAGGTAGAGGAAGAAGCTCACTCTTATAAGGTACATGAAGGACACTCATCAAAAATAACATCATAACATCATGATTGATGGTGGCTAGTAGGTTGTAGTTGCAGGATCCCAAAGTTCATAGGCCTTGGATATAGAATTATACCCAAGGAAAATGTGCGGCATGGATTTAGAATCCAACTTAGAGTGATGCTCTTTAGTTACATGCACATAAGCCTTGCAACCAAATATTGGGAGATAAGCACAAGAGGGTTTGATGCCCAATAATGCCTCATTCGAGTTTTACCTATGGTACAACTGATGTAGGCAATCTATTCCAAATGTGAACTCCAATAGCTGATGCCTCAGCCTATAATTTCTTGGCCAAGCCACTATGCTCAAGTATAGTCCTCGACCCATCTCAATGACAGACTAATTCTTACATCCACAAAAAACCCATTCTAGGATGGAGGATAAGTTGTAGTAAACTAGCATCGCGAATGCAAAGATTCTTCAAATACTTGTCAAACTCATGTGAGAGGAACTCTCCCCCTTTATCAATACACAAAGATTTTGCCTTCTTGGAGTCCCATTGTTTTTCCCACTTTGACTTTCCAATCATGAAATATGGATAAAGATTGATCCTTAGACTGAAGAAAGAAAGCCCAAGTATACTTGGAGTAGTCAGGCGTCAACAATAATCATCATATGTAAAGAGCCTTATTCAAAGATTTTGTAGACATAGGACAACACAAGTCTACATGAACAAGCTCGAGTGGTTTGGTAGATATGTGCGATGCCTCCTTAGGGAAAGGTAATCGATGTTGCTTGCCATGGAGAAATGGTTGTGCACACACCAACTGGGGTACTGATGGATGATTAAGCATCAACCAAACCATGTTTATATGCCTATTGCAAATAAAAGAAGCTCAAGTGGCAAAAGCATGCATGCCATAACACAGAATCTGTAGACGTAGAATGCAAGGCCAAAGTAGAGGTGCATAAAATAGGAATAGTACCAGCACCTTTGATGGAAATTGTAAAAGAGTCATCGAGACTGATGGTTGCTTAGAGAAGAAAGAACACCAATCATGATGATTAGTGTGTGAGAAGTTGTGCTACTATCTATAATCCAAGCATGAAACCTGAAAGAGATGAAAGTTGATGAAAGTCAAAGTGGGGCTATCAATGTAGATAAACAACTGATCAATAGTAGTTGAAGTAGATGCAGACACCTCAAAGCCATATCACCTCAGTTTTTGCAGTAGAACAAACAACACGATATTCTGCCTTTGAGGAGGATAATGCAATAGTGGGTTGCTTTTTACTACTCAAGGAAATAGCACCAGAACCACGTGTAAACCAATAACATGCAGTCGATTGGTGAGTGTTAATATCACCAACCTAGTGAGAATCAGAATAGCCAACTAACCGATCCCCCTTCCACCAATAGAAGATACCCCGATCAAGAAAATTATTCAAATAGTGCAGGATGCACTGGCAGGTGGGATTTGTGAGGGTCAGCTGAAAATGAACTCAAGACACAAACAAAAAAGTAAACATCCAATCTAGAATGAGTAATCCAAATCAAAGATTTGACAATCTACCTTTATAGAGCATGATCACATGGTGGTGAAGCAAATCTTAGCATTAGGGTCCATTGAAGAAGAGATGGAACCATGCACCTTGAAATGCTACAAAATCTCCTTTGCAATACTTGCGTTGAGAGAGAAAAATACCCTGAGGAGTCTACCAAACTTCAAAACCAAGGAAAAATGAAGAACTCAAGGTTGATCAACTCAAACTCATGGCTAAGATCAGCCACCATGACAAACAAAATCCAACTCTTATGACTTCCTATAAAGATCAAGCCATCCACATACACAATGATAATGACAAATAAGACCATCTTTAACAAATAAGACCATCTTTAACAAAAATGTAAAGATTGAAACATGAATGTGATCACCAAAGACCAACCACCAATGACCAATCTTCAGAAAGAAGGTGTCAATGCACTAGTACCACACACGATGAGCCTACTTCAATCCATATAGATCTTTACAAAGTTGGTACACAATATGCGCAACAACAATATCAAGTGGTTGCTCAACATAGACCTCCTCTTGAAGGTCACCATTAAGAAGAGCAGATTTGACATCCATCTATAAAATAGGCCACCCACCCATGATGGGTAAGAAGAGCCAAAATAATCCTAATGGTAGTAATCGACACTGTAGGAATAAAAGCCTCATCAAAATCAACACTAACTCTCTAGGAGTAGCCCTTCACAACAAGATGTTCTTCGTGTTTGTCTAAAGTTCCATCCTCATAATACTTGTTCTTATAGACCCAACAAACTTTGATTACCTTGCATTGAGGTGGACGTGGTACAAGAACCCAAGTACTATTGTGCTTAATGGAATCAAGCTCTGTCTGCATAGTAATAATCCAAGGTGGAGAAGAAAGTGTCTCCTCAGAGAGGAAGGCTCAGTAGAGGTGAAGGAAGAATGGTAGACATCAAGGCAAAATTCAGAAAGTGATTATCCTCAACAGCATGCTTTTAGACCGAGTAACATGATGAGAATGACTTTCACTAGATTTCGGAAATTGACGAAGGCCTGAATCTTTCATAGTCTCATATAACCAACGAGGAACCCTCTTGGTGAGGATCCTCCTCAATAACCTCTATATTTGAATCTAAAGAAGCCCCCTTTGAAACCAAAGGTGGTAGAGGAGCTGAGACAAGAGGCAGAGGAGCAGCCAAAGTAGAAGGCTGAGCTAAAGGAGAAGGACCCGGAGATGAAGTTGAAGGTAGAGGAAGAAGCTCACTCTTATAAGGTACATGAAGGACACTCATCAAAAATAACCTCATAACATCATGATTGATGGTGGCTAGTAGGTTGTAGTTGCAGGATCCCAAAGTTCATAGGCCTTGGATATAGAATTATACCCAAGGAAAATGTGCGGCATGGATTTAGAATCCAACTTAGAGTGATGCTCTTTAGTTACATGCACATAAGCCTTGCAACCAAATATTGGGAGATAAGCACAAGAGGGTTTGATGCCCAATAATGCCTCATACGAGTTTTACCTATGGTACAACTGATGTAGGCAATCTATTCCAAATGTGAACTCCAATAGCTGATGCCTCAGCCTATAATTTCTTGGCCAAGCCACTATGCTCAAGTATAGTCCTCGACCCATCTCAATGACAGACTAATTCTTACATCCACAAAAAACCCATTCTAGGATGGAGGATAAGTTGTAGTAAACTAGCATCGCGAATGCAAAGATTCTTCAAATACTTGTCAAACTCATGTGAGAGAAACTCTCCCCCTTTATCAATACACAAAGATTTTGCCTTCTTGGAGTCCCATTGTTTTTCCCACTTTGA
Source organism: Cibotium barometz (assembly GCF_041138505.1). Classification (NCBI taxonomy): domain Eukaryota; kingdom Viridiplantae; phylum Streptophyta; class Polypodiopsida; order Cyatheales; family Cibotiaceae; genus Cibotium; species Cibotium barometz. The sequence goes on along the minus strand of NC_141071.1, from coordinate 18,159,572 downwards.
CTTTCCAATCATGAAATATGGATAAAGATTGATCCTTAGACTGAAGAAAGAAAGCCCAAGTATACTTGGAGTAGTCAGGCGTCAACAATAATCATCATATGTAAAGAGCCTTATTCAAAGATTTTGTAGACATAGGACAACACAAGTCTACATGAACAAGCTCGAGTGGTTTGGTAGATATGTGCGATGCCTCCTTAGGGAAAGGTAATCGATGTTGCTTGCCATGGAGAAATGGTTGTGCACACACCAACTGGGGTACTGATGGATGATTAAGCATCAACCAAACCATGTTTATATGCCTATTGCAAAAAAAAGAAGCTCAAGTGGCAAAAGCATGCATGCCATAACACAGAATCTGTAGACGTAGAATGCAAGGCCAAAGTAGAGGTGCATATGATAGGAATAGTACCAGCACCTTTGATGGAAATTGCAAAAGAGTCATCGAGACTGATGGTTGCTTAGAGAAGGAAGAACACCAATCATGATGATTAGTGTGTGAGAAGTTGTGCTACTATCTATAATCCAAGCATGAAACCTGAAAGAGATGAAAGTTGATGAAAGTCAAAGTGGGGCTATCAATGTAGATAAACAACTGATCAATAGTAGTTGAAGTAGATGCAGACACCTCAAAGCCATATCACCTCAGGTTTTGCAGTAGAACAAACAACACGATATTCTGCCTTTGAGGAGGATAATGCAATAGTGGGTTGCTTTTTACTACTCAAGGAAATAGCACCAGAACCACGTGTAAACCAATAACATGCAATCGATTGGTGAGTGTTAATATCACCAACCTAGTGAGAATCAGAATAGCCAACTAACCGATCCCCCTTCCACCAATAGAAGATACCCCGATCAAGAAAATTATTCAAATAGTGCAGGATGCACTGGCAGGTGGGATTTGTGAGGGTCAGCTGAAAATGAACTCAAGACACAAACAAAAAAGTAAACATCCAATCTAGAATGAGTAATCCAAATCAAAGATTTGACAATCTACCTTTATAGAGCATGATCACATGGTGGTGAAGCAAAACTTAGCATTAGGGTCCATCAAAGAAGAGATGGAACCATGCACCTTGAAATGCTATAAAATCTCCTTTGCAATACTTGCGTTGAGAGAGAAAAATACCCTCAGGAGTCTACCAAACTTCAAAACCAAGGAAAAATAAAGAACTCAAGGTTGATCAACTCAAACTCATGGCTAAGATCAGCCACCATGACAAACAAAATCCAACTCTTATGACTTCCTATAAAGATCAAGCCATCCACATACACAATGATAATGACAAATAAGACCATCTTTAACAAATAAGACCATCTTTAACAAAAATGTAAAGATTGGAACATGAATGTGATCACCAAAGACCAACCACCAATGACCAATCTTCAGAAAGAAGGTGTCAATGCACTAGTACCACACACGATGAGCCTACTTCAATCCATATAGATCTTTATAAAGTTGGTACACAATATGCGCAACAACAATATCAAGTGGTTGCTTAACATAGACCTCCTCTTGAAGGTCACCATTAAGAAGAGCAGATTTGACATCCATCTATAAAATAGGCCACCCACCCATGATGGGTAAGAAGAGCCAAAATAATCCTAATGGTAGTAATCGACACTGTAGGAATAAAAGCCTCATCAAAATCAACACTAACTCTCTAGGAGTAGCCCTTCACAACAAGATGTTCTTCGTGTTTGTCTAAAGTTCCATCCTCATAATACTTGTTCTTATAGACCCAACGAACTTTGATTACCTTGCATTGAGGTGGACGTGGTACAAGAACCCAAGTACTATTGTGCTTAATGGAATCAAGCTCTGTCTGCATAGTAATAATCCAAGGTGGAGAAGAAAGTGTCTCCTCAGAGAGGAAGGCTCAGTAGAGGTGAAGGAAGAATGGTAGACATCAAGGCAAAATTCAGAAAGTGATTATCCTCAACAGCATGCTTTTAGACCGAGTAACATGATGAGAATGACTTTCACTAGATTTCGGAAATTGACGAAGGCCTGAATCTTTCATAGTCTCATATAACCAACGAGGAACCCTCTTGGTGAGGATCCTCCTCAATAACCTCTATATTTGAATCTAAAGAAGCCCCCTTTGAAACCAAAGGTGGTAGAGGAGCTGAGACAAGAGGCAGAGGAGCAGCCAAAGTAGAAGGCTGAGCTAAAGGAGAAGGACCCGGAGATGAAGTTGAAGGTAGAGGAAGAAGCTCACTCTTATAAGGTACATGAAGGACACTCATCAAAAATAACCTCATAACATCATGATTGATGGTGGCTAGTAGGTTGTAGTTGCAGGATCCCAAAGTTCATAGGCCTTGGATATAGAATTATACCCAAGGAAAATGTGCGGCATGGATTTAGAATCCAACTTAGAGTGATGCTCTTTAGTTACATGCACATAAGCCTTGCAACCAAATATTGGGAGATAAGCACAAGAGGGTTTGATGCCCAATAATGCCTCATACGAGTTTTACCTATGGTACAACTGATGTAGGCAATCTATTCCAAATGTGAACTCCAATAGCTGATGCCTCAGCCTATAATTTCTTGGCCAAGCCACTATGCTCAAGTATAGTCCTCGACCCATCTCAATGACAGACTAATTCTTACATCCACAAAAAACCCATTCTAGGATGGAGGATAAGTTGTAGTAAACTAGCATCGCGAATGCAAAGATTCTTCAAATACTTGTCAAACTCATGTGAGAGAAACTCTCCCCCTTTATCAATACACAAAGATTTTGCCTTCTTGGAGTCCCATTGTTTTTCCCACTTTGACTTTCCAATCATGAAATATGGATAAAGATTGATCCTTAGACTGAAGAAAGAAAGCCCAAGTATACTTGGAGTAGTCAGGCGTCAACAATAATCATCATATGTAAAGAGCCTTATTCAAAGATTTTGTAGACATAGGACAACACAAGTCTACATGAACAAGCTCGAGTGGTTTGGTAGATATGTGCGATGCCTCCTTAGGGAAAGGTAATCGATGTTGCTTGCCATGGAGAAATGGTTGTGCACACACCAACTGGGGTACTGATGGATGATTAAGCATCAACCAAACCATGTTTATATGCCTATTGCAAATAAAAGAAGCTCAAGTGGCAAAAGCATGCATGCCATAACACAGAATCTGTAGACATAGAATGCAAGGCCAAAGTAGAGGTGCATAAAATAGGAATAGCACCAGCACCTTTGATGGAAATTGTAAAAGAGTCATCGAGACTGATGGTTGCTTAGAGAAGGAAGAACACCAATCATGATGATTAGTGTGTGAGAAGTTGTGCTACTATCTATAATCCAAGCATGAAACCTGAAAGAGATGAAAGTTGATGAAAGTCAAAGTGGGGCTATCAATGTAGATAAACAACTGATCAATAGTAGTTGAAGTAGATGCAGACACCTCAAAGCCATATCACCTCAGTTTTTGCAGTAGAACAAACAACACGATATTCTGCCTTTGAGGAGGATAATGCAATAGTGGGTTGCTTTTTACTACTCAAGGAAATAGCACCAGAACCACGTGTAAACCAATAACATGCAGTCGATTGGTGAGTGTTAATATCACCAACCTAGTGAGAATCAGAATAGCCAACTAACCGATCCCCCTTCCACCAATAGAAGATACCCCGATCAAGAAAATTATTCAAATAGTGCAGGATGCACTGGCAGGTGGGATTTGTGAGGGTCAGCTGAAAATGAACTCAAGACACAAACAAAAAAGTAAACATCCAATCTAGAATGAGTAATCCAAATCAAAGATTTGACAATCTACCTTTATAGAGCATGATCACATGGTGGTGAAGCAAATCTTAGCATTAGGGTCCATCGAAGAAGAGATGGAACCATGCACCTTGAAATGCTATAAAATCTCCTTTGCAATACTTGCGTTGAGAGAGAAAAATACCCTGAGGAGTCTACCAAACTTCAAAACCAAGGAAAAATGAAGAACTCAAGGTTGATCAACTCAAACTCATGGCTAAGATCAGCCACCATGACAAACAAAATCCAACTCTTATGACTTCCTATAAAGATCAAGCCATCCACATACACAATGATAATGACAAATAAGACCATCTTTAACAAATAAGACCATCTTTAACAAAAATGTAAAGATTGGAACATGAATGTGATCACCAAAGACCAACCACCAATGACCAATCTTCAGAAAGAAGGTGTCAATGCACTAGTACCACACACGATGAGCCTACTTCAATCCATATAGATCTTTACAAAGTTGGTACACAATATGCGCAACAACAATATCAAGTGGTTGCTCAACATAGACCTCCTCTTGAAGGTCACCATTAAGAAGAGCAGATTTGACATCCATCTATAAAATAGGCCACCCACCTATGTGATGGGTAAGAAGAGCCAAAATAATCCTAATGGTAGTAATCGACACTGTAGGAATAAAAGCCTCATCAAAATCAACACTAACTCTCTAGGAGTAGCCCTTCACAACAAGATGTTCTTCGTGTTTGTCTAAAGTTCCATCCTCATAATACTTGTTCTTATAGACCCAACGAACTTTGATTACCTTGCATTGAGGTGGACGTGGTACAAGAACCCAAGTACTATTGTGCTTAATGGAATCAAGCTCTGTCTGCATAGTAATAATCCAAGGTGGAGAAGAAAGTGTCTCCTCAGAGAGGAAGGCTCAGTAGAGGTGAAGGAAGAATGGTAGACATCAAGGCAAAATTCAGAAAGTGATTATCCTCAACAGCATGCTTTTAGACCGAGTAACATGATGAGAATGACTTTCACTAGATTTCGAAAATTGACGAAGGCCTGAATCTTTCATAGTCTCATATAACCAACGAGGAACCCTCTTGGTGAGGATCCTCCTCAATAACCTCTATATTTGAATCTAAAGAAGCCCCCTTTGAAACCAAAGGTGGTAGAGGAGCTGAGACAAGAGGCAGAGGAGCAGCCAAAGTAGAAGGCTGAGCTAAAGGAGAAGGACCCGGAGATGAAGTTGAAGGTAGAGGAAGAAGCTCACTCTTATAAGGTACATGAAGGACACTCATCAAAAATAACCTCATAACATCATGATTGATGGTGGCTAGTAGGTTGTAGTTGCAGGATCCCAAAGTTCATAGGCCTTGGATATAGAATTATACCCAAGGAAAATGTGCGGCATGGATTTAGAATCCAACTTAGAGTGATGCTCTTTAGTTACATGCACATAAGCCTTGCAACCAAATATTGGGAGATAAGCACAAGAGGGTTTGATGCCCAATAATGCCTCATACGAGTTTTACCTATGGTACAACTGATGTAGGCAATCTATTCCAAATGTGAACTCCAATAGCTGATGCCTCAGCCTATAATTTCTTGGCCAAGCCACTATGCTCAAGTATAGTCCTCGACCCATCTCAATGACAGACTAATTCTTACATCCACAAAAAACCCATTCTAGGATGGAGGATAAGTTGTAGTAAACTAGCATCGCGAATGCAAAGATTCTTCAAATACTTGTCAAACTCATGTGAGAGAAACTCTCCCCCTTTATCAATACACAAAGATTTTGCCTTCTTGGAGTCCCATTGTTTTTCCCACTTTGACTTTCCAATCATGAAATATGGATAAAGATTGATCCTTAGACTGAAGAAAGAAAGCCCAAGTATACTTGGAGTAGTCAGGCGTCAACAATAATCATCATATGTAAAGAGCCTTATTCAAAGATTTTGTAGACATAGGACAACACAAGTCTACATGAACAAGCTCGAGTGGTTTGGTAGATATGTGCGATGCCTCCTTAGGGAAAGGTAATCGATGTTGCTTGCCATGGAGAAATGGTTGTGCACACACCAACTGGGGTACTGATGGATGATTAAGCATCAACCAAACCATGTTTATATGCCTATTGCAAATAAAAGAAGCTCAAGTGGCAAAAGCATGCATGCCATAACACAGAATCTGTAGACGTAGAATGCAAGGCCAAAGTAGAGGTGCATAAAATAGGAATAGCACCAGCACCTTTGATGGAAATTGTAAAAGAGTCATCGAGACTGATGGTTGCTTAGAGAAGGAAGAACACCAATCATGATGATTAGTGTGTGAGAAGTTGTGCTACTATCTATAATCCAAGCATGAAACCTGAAAGAGATGAAAGTTGATGAAAGTCAAAGTGGGGCTATCAATGTAGATAAACAACTGATCAATAGTAGTTGAAGTAGATGCAGACACCTCAAAGCCATATCACCTCAGTTTTTGCAGTAGAACAAACAACACGATATTCTGCCTTTGAGGAGGATAATGCAATAGTGGGTTGCTTTTTACTACTCAAGGAAATAGCACCAGAACCACGTGTAAACCAATAACATGCAGTCGATTGGTGAGTGTTAATATCACCAACCTAGTGAGAATCAGAATAGCCAACTAACCGATCCCCCTTCCACCAATAGAAGATACCCCGATCAAGAAAATTATTCAAATAGTGCAGGATGCACTGGCAGGTGGGATTTGTGAGGGTCAGCTGAAAATGAACTCAAGACACAAACAAAAAAGTAAACATCCAATCTAGAATGAGTAATCCAAATCAAAGATTTGACAATCTACCTTTATAGAGCATGATCACATGGTGGTGAAGCAAATCTTAGCATTAGGGTCCATCGAAGAAGAGATGGAACCATGCACCTTGAAATGCTATAAAATCTCCTTTGCAATACTTGCGTTGAGAGAGAAAAATACCCTGAGGAGTCTACCAAACTTCAAAACCAAGGAAAAATGAAGAACTCAAGGTTGATCAACTCAAACTCATGGCTAAGATCAGCCACCATGACAAACAAAATCCAACTCTTATGACTTCCTATAAAGATCAAGCCATCCACATACACAATGATAATGACAAATAAGACCATCTTTAACAAATAAGACCATCTTTAACAAAAATGTAAAGATTGGAACATGAATGTGATCACCAAAGACCAACCACCAATGACCAATCTTCAGAAAGAAGGTGTCAATGCACTAGTACCACACACGATGAGCCTACTTCAATCCATATAGATCTTTACAAAGGTGGTACACAATATGCGCAACAACAATATCAAGTGGTTGCTCAACATAGACCTCCTCTTGAAGGTCACCATTAAGAAGAGCAGATTTGACATCCATCTATAAAATAGGCCACCCACCCATGTGATGGGTAAGAAGAGCCAAAATAATCCTAATGGTAGTAATCGACACTGTAGGAATAAAAGCCTCATCAAAATCAACACTAACTCTCTAGGAGTAGCCCTTCACAACAAGATGTTCTTCGTGTTTGTCTAAAGTTCCATCCTCATAATACTTGTTCTTATAGACCCAACGAACTTTGATTACCTTGCATTGAGGTGGACGTGGTACAAGAACCCAAGTACTATTGTGCTTAATGGAATCAAGCTCTGTCTGCATAGTAATAATCCAAGGCGGAGAAGAAAGTGTCTCCTCAGAGAGGAAGGCTCAGTAGAGGTGAAGGAAGAATGGTAGACATCAAGGCAAAATTCAGAAAGTGATTATCCTCAACAGCATGCTTTTAGACCGAGTAACATGATGAGAATGACTTTCACTAGATTTCGGAAATTGACGAAGGCCTGAATCTTTCATAGTCTCATATAACCAACGAGGAACCCTCTTGGTGAGGATCCTCCTCAATAACCTCTATACTTGAATCTAAAGAAGCCCCCTTTGAAACCAAAGGTGGTAGAGGAGCTGAGACAAGAGGCAGAGGTGCAGCCAAAGTAGAAGGCTGAGCTAAAGGAGAAGGACCCGGAGATGAAGTTGAAGGTAGAGGAAGAAGCTCACTCTTATAAGGTACATGAAGGACACTCATCAAAAATAACATCATAACATCATGATTGATGGTGGCTAGTAGGTTGTAGTTGCAGGATCCCAAAGTTCATAGGCCTTGGATATAGAATTATACCCAAGGAAAATGTGGATTTAGAATCCAACTTAGAGTGATGCTCTTTAGTTACATGCACATAAGCCTTGCAACCAAATATTGGGAGATAAGCACAAGAGGGTTTGATGCCCAATAATGCCTCATACGAGTTTTACCTATGGTACAACTGATGTAGGCAATCTATTCCAAATGTGAACTCCAATAGCTGATGCCTCAGCCTATAATTTCTTGGCCAAGCCACTATGCTCAAGTATAGTCCTCGACCCATCTCAATGACAGACTAATTCTTACATCCACAAAAAACCCATTCTAGGATGGAGGATAAGTTGTAGTAAACTAGCATCGCGAATGCAAAGATTCTTCAAATACTTGTCAAACTCATGTGAGAGAAACTCTCCCCCTTTATCAATACACAAAGATTTTGCCTTCTTGGAGTCCCATTGTTTTTCCCACTTTGACTTTCCAATCATGAAATATGGATAAAGATTGATCCTTAGACTGAAGAAAGAAAGCCCAAGTATACTTGGAGTAGTCAGGCGTCAACAATAATCATCATATGTAAAGAGCCTTATTCAAAGATTTTGTAGACATAGGACAACACAAGTCTACATGAACAAGCTCGAGTGGTTTGGTAGATATGTGCGATGCCTCCTTAGGGAAAGGTAATCGATGTTGCTTGCCATGGAGAAATGGTTGTGCACACACCAACTGGGGTACTGATGGATGATTAAGCATCAACCAAACCATGTTTATATGCCTATTGCAAAAAAAAGAAGCTCAAGTGGCAAAAGCATGCATGCCATAACACAGAATCTGTAGACGTAGAATGCAAGGCCAAAGTAGAGGTGCATAAAATAGGAATAGTACCAGCACCTTTGATGGAAATTGCAAAAGAGTCATCGAGACTGATGGTTGCTTAGAGAAGGAAGAACACCAATCATGATGATTAGTGTGTGAGAAGTTGTGCTACTATCTATAATCCAAGCATGAAACCTGAAAGAGATGAAAGTTGATGAAAGTCAAAGTGGGGCTATCAATGTAGATAAACAACTGATCAATAGTAGTTGAAGTAGATGTAGACACCTCAAAGCCATATCACCTCAGTTTTTGCAGTAGAACAAACAACACGATATTCTGCCTTTGAGGAGGATAATGCAATAGTGGGTTGCTTTTTACTACTCAAGGAAATAGCACCAGAACCACGTGTAAACCAATAACATGCAGTCGATTGGTGAGTGTTAATATCACCAACCTAGTGAGAATCAGAATAGCCAACTAACCGATCCCCCTTCCACCAATAGAAGATACCCCGATCAAGAAAATTATTCAAATAGTGCAGGATGCACTGGCAGGTGGGATTTGTGAGGGTCAGCTGAAAATGAACTCAAGACACAAACAAAAAAGTAAACATCCAATCTAGAATGAGTAATCCAAATCAAAGATTTGACAATCTACCTTTATAGAGCATGATCACATGGTGGTGAAGCAAATCTTAGCATTAGGGTCCATCGAAGAAGAGATGGAACCATGCACCTTGAAATGCTATAAAATCTCCTTTGCAATACTTGCGTTGAGAGAGAAAAATACCCTGAGGAGTCTACCAAACTTCAAAACCAAGGAAAAATGAAGAACTCAAGGTTGATCAACTCAAACTCATGGCTAAGATCAGCCACCATGACAAACAAAATCCAACTCTTATGACTTCCTATAAAGATCAAGCCATCCACATACACAATGATAATGACAAACAAGACCATCTTTAACAAATAAGACCATCTTTAACAAAAATGTAAAGATTGGAACATGAATGTGATCACCAAAGACCAATGCACTAGTACCACACACGATGAGCCTACTTCAATCCATATAGATCTTTACAAAGTTGGTACACAATATGCGCAACAACAATATCAAGTGGTTGCTCAACATAGACCTCCTCTTGAAGGTCACCATTAAGAAGAGCAGATTTGACATCCATCTATAAAATAGGCCACCCACCCATGATGGGTAAGAAGAGCCAAAATAATCCTAATGGTAGTAATCGACACTGTAGGAATAAAAGCCTCATCAAAATCAACACTAACTCTCTAGGAGTAGCCCTTCACAACAAGATGTTCTTCGTGTTTGTCTAAAGTTCCATCCTCATAATACTTGTTCTTATAGACCCAACGAACTTTGATTACCTTGCATTGAGGTGGACGTGGTACAAGAACCCAAGTACTATTGTGCTTAATGGAATCAAGCTCTGTCTGCATAGTAATAATCAAGCTCTGTCTGCATAGTAATAATCCAAGGCGGAGAAGAAAGTGTCTCCTCGGAGAGGAAGGCTCAGTAGAGGTGAAGGAAGAATGGTAGACATCAAGGCAAAATTCAGAAAGTGATTATCCTCAACAGCATGCTTTTAGACCGAGTAACATGATGAGAATGACTTTCACTAGATTTCAGAAATTGACGAAGGCCTGAATCTTTCATAGTCTCATATAACCAACGAGGAACCCTCTTGGTGAGGATCCTCCTCAATAACCTCTATACTTGAATCTAAAGAAGCCCCCTTTGAAACCAAAGGTGGTAGAGGAGCTGAGACAAGAGGCAGAGGAGCAGCCAAAGTAGAAGGCTGAGCTAAAGGAGAAGGACCCGGAGATGAAGTTGAAGGTAGAGGAAGAAGCTCACTCTTATAAGGTACATGAAGGACACTCATCAAAAATAACATCATAACATCATGATTGATGGTGGCTAGTAGGTTGTAGTTGCAGGATCCCAAAGTTCATAGGCCTTGGATATAGAATTATACCCAAGGAAAATGTGCGGCATGGATTTAGAATCCAACTTAGAGTGATGCTCTTTAGTTACATGCACATAAGCCTTGCAACCAAATATTGGGAGATAAGCACAAGAGGGTTTGATGCCCAATAATGCCTCATACGAGTTTTACCTATGGTACAACTGATGTAGGCAATCTATTCCAAATGTGAACTCCAATAGCTGATGCCTCAGCCTATAATTTCTTGGCCAAGCCACTATGCTCAAGTATAGTCCTCGACCCATCTCAATGACAGACTAATTCTTACATCCACAAAAAACCCATTCTAGGATGGAGGATAAGTTGTAGTAAACTAGCATCGCGAATGCAAAGATTCTTCAAATACTTGTCAAACTCATGTGAGAGAAACTCTCCCCCTTTATCAATACACAAAGATTTTGCCTTCTTGGAGTCCCATTGTTTTTCCCACTTTGACTTTCCAATCATGAAATATGGATAAAGATTGATCCTTAGACTGAAGAAAGAAAGCCCAAGTATACTTGGAGTAGTCAGGCGTCAACAATAATCATCATATGTAAAGAGCCTTATTCAAAGATTTTGTAGACATAGGACAACACAAGTCTACATGAACAAGCTCGAGTGGTTTGGTAGATATGTTCGATGCCTCCTTAGGGAAAGGTAATCGATGTTGCTTGCCATGGAGAAATGGTTGTGCACACACCAACTGGGGTACTGATGGATGATTAAGCATCAACCAAACCATGTTTATATGCCTATTGCAAATAAAAGAAGCTCAAGTGGCAAAAGCATGCATGCCATAACACAGAATCTGTAGACGTAGAATGCAAGGCCAAAGTAGAGGTGCATAAAATAGGAATAGTACCAGCACCTTTGATGGAAATTGTAAAAGAGTCATCGAGACTGATGGTTGCTTAGAGAAGGAAGAACACCAATCATGATGATTAGTGTGTGAGAAGTTGTGCTACTATCTATAATCCAAGCATGAAACCTGAAAGAGATGAAAGTTGATGAAAGTCAAAGTGGGGCTATCAATGTAGATAAACAACTGATCAATAGTAGTTGAAGTAGATGCAGACACCTCAAAGCCATATCACCTCAGTTTTTGCAGTAGAACAAACAACACGATATTCTACCTTTGAGGAGGATAATGCAATAGTGGGTTGCTTTTTACTACTCAAGGAAATAGCACCAGAACCACGTGTAAACCAATAACATGCAGTCGATTGGTGAGTGTTAATATCACCAACCTAGTGAGAATCAGAATAGCCAACTAACCGATCCCCCTTCCACCAATAGAAGATACCCCGATCAAGAAAATTATTCAAATAGTGCAGGATGCACTGGCAGGTGGGATTTGTGAGGGTCAGCTGAAAATGAACTCAAGACACAAACAAAAAAGTAAACATCCAATCTAGAATGAGTAATCCAAATCAAAGATTTGACAATCTACCTTTATAGAGCATGATCACATGGTGGTGAAGCAAATCTTAGCATTAGGGTCCATCGAAGAAGAGATGGAACCATGCACCTTGAAATGCTATAAAATCTCCTTTGCAATACTTGCGTTGAGAGAGAAAAATACCCTGAGGAGTCTACCAAACTTCAAAACCAAGGAAAAATGAAGAACTCAAGGTTGATCAACTCAAACTCATGGCTAAGATCAGCCACCATGACAAACAAAATCCAACTCTTATGACTTCCTATAAAGATCAAGCCATCCACATACACAATGATAATGACAAATAAGACCATCTTTAACAAATAAGACCATCTTTAACAAAAATGTAAAGATTGGAACATGAATGTGATCACCAAAGACCAACCACCAATGACCAATCTTCAGAAAGAAGGTGTCAATGCACTAGTACCACACACGATGAGCCTACTTCAATCCATATAGATCTTTACAAAGGTGGTACACAATATGCGCAACAACAATATCAAGTGGTTGCTCAACATAGACCTCCTCTTGAAGGTCACCATTAAGAAGAGCAGATTTGACATCCATCTATAAAATAGGCCACCCACCCATGTGATGGGTAAGAAGAGCCAAAATAATCCTAATGGTAGTAATCGACACTGTAGGAATAAAAGCCTCATCAAAATCAACACTAACTCTCTAGGAGTAGCCCTTCACAACAAGATGTTCTTCGTGTTTGTCTAAAGTTCCATCCTCATAATACTTGTTCTTATAGACCCAACGAACTTTGATTACCTTGCATTGAGGTGGACGTGGTACAAGAACCCAAGTACTATTGTGCTTAATGGAATCAAGCTCTGTCTGCATAGTAATAATCCAAGGCGGAGAAGAAAGTGTCTCCTCAGAGAGGAAGGCTCAGTAGAGGTGAAGGAAGAATGGTAGACATCAAGGAAAAATTCAGAAAGTGATTATCCTCAACAGCATGCTTTTAGACCGAGTAACATGATGAGAATGACTTTCACTAGATTTCAGAAATTGACGAAGGCCTGAATCTTTCATAGTCTCATATAACCAACGAGGAACCCTCTTGGTGAGGATCCTCCTCAATAACCTCTATACTTGAATCTAAAGAAGCCCCCTTTGAAACCAAAGGTGGTAGAGGAGCTGAGACAAGAGGCAGAGGAGCAGCCAAAGTAGAAGGCTGAGCTAAAGGAGAAGGACCCGGAGATGAAGTTGAAGGTAGAGGAAGAAGCTCACTCTTATAAGGTACATGAAGGACACTCATCAAAAATAACATCATAACATCATGATTGATGGTGGCTAGTAGGTTGTAGTTGCAGGATCCCAAAGTTCATAGGCCTTGGATATAGAATTATACCCAAGGAAAATGTGCGGCATGGATTTAGAATCCAACTTAGAGTGATGCTCTTTAGTTACATGCACATAAGCCTTGCAACCAAATATTGGGAGATAAGCACAAGAGGGTTTGATGCCCAATAATGCCTCATTCGAGTTTTACCTATGGTACAACTGATGTAGGCAATCTATTCCAAATGTGAACTCCAATAGCTGATGCCTCAGCCTATAATTTCTTGGCCAAGCCACTATGCTCAAGTATAGTCCTCGACCCATCTCAATGACAGACTAATTCTTACATCCACAAAAAACCCATTCTAGGATGGAGGATAAGTTGTAGTAAACTAGCATCGCGAATGCAAAGATTCTTCAAATACTTGTCAAACTCATGTGAGAGAAACTCTCCCCCTTTATCAATACACAAAGATTTTGCCTTCTTGCAAATCATAAGGTAAGTATATTGAATTTTGATCTTTTCTATAATTTCTCAATGATTCTCTCTTCTCAACCCCTCTCAAGCTTGAGAAGCTTAATTGGTATGGTTTTTTAAATGCTATTGAAGTTAAGTGGTGAATAGTAGTGAAGAGTTACATAATTTAATAAATGCTATAGAAGTTAATTTCCATTTATGTTTAAATTCTAGTGGCTTTTATGTAATTTCTCTCTCTCACTCAAGAAATAGTCATACTCATGACCCATTCTCAATCCAAATGAAGCTTTTCATAAAGCTTTTCTTTAATCCAAGATTAAGCTATGCTTGAGGCCAACTTAATGACTTTTTTTCTATGCTTTTAGTTTATGCATATTGATGATTCAATCCCTTATGGATTGATGACCCAATTAGAGACCATTCTAATTATATCCTTAATGATAAGCTTTATCCCTTAGAAAAAAATTGAGATTTATCAGTCATAGTAGCGGAGCTATGGCAAAATTTTTACAGAAATTACGCATAAAATAAATTCTTTCAAAGCATAAAAAGAGGACTTCCTACCATATTCTAGGAACTATCATCCTAGATTATTTAAAAGAATTTTATTATGCATGGAGATGTGGATGTTGCATGTAGATGTAGATGTATGGATGTGAGTATGAATGTGGAGGTGGATGTATGCATGGAGATGTGGATGTATGCATGTAGAAGTAGATGTATAGATGAGGATGTAAATAGAGATGTGGATGGATGCATGTAGATGTAGATGTATAGATGTGGATGTGAATGGAGATGTAGATGTATGCATGTAGATGTAGATGTATAGATGTGGATGTGGATGTATGCATGTAGATGTAGATGTATAGATGTGAATGTGGATGTGGAGGTGGATGTATGCATGTAGATGTAGATGTATAGATATGGATGTGAATGTAGAGGTGGATGTATGCATGTAGATGTAGATGTATGAGGAGAATGTGAATGTGGATGTGGATGTATGCATAGAGATGTGGATGTATGCATGTAGATGAGAATGTACGCATATAGATGTGGATGTATGGATGTGAATGTGCATGTAGATGTGGATGTATGGATGTGGATGCATGAAGGTGCATGTAGATGTGGATGTGAAAATAGATGTATGGATGTAGATGTGGATGTGTGGATGTGAATGTGGATGAGGATGTGGATGTGGATATATGTATGGATGTGAATATACGATATGTGATGTGAAGGAATAATGAAGTGTTGAGAGGGAAAATGATGTGATGGGATGAGTATACATATAAATGGAATATGGAATAAGTAATGTGGATTGATGAGGGATAATGTGGAAAAATGAAAGTTAAAATAGAAACTGTATTGTAAACTGTTTGTAAATGCTGTTTGTAAATGACTGTTTTATGTCAAGATTGCTGGGGGAGCATTGTGACTATCTTATGATTAAGGTCGTGAGACCTAACTGATAATGTTGCAACTGCTGACGGAGAGTCAATGAAGGACGTCTCGCGTAGCAAGGTCGGCCGAGGTCTTGACCAACCTCGGTGCGATTAAAATGGTGAGCTTCCGGTACGGTGGATGAGGGGCCAAGGAAGCGGCCTATGAGTGAAGCGCTAGGTCACCTACGAAGGATCCTAGAGGGTGCTGACCATACGGTGCTCGGGCTCTGGGTCGCCTAGGATACCCACGCGTGCGTCGAGGAAGATATTGGAACAGAGTTGGAGTTGTTTTCTGAAATCGAGCATGGATGTGGTTGATTGACCTTGCTGGTCTTCAATGGATGAGTCCATGGCTCCTTATATGGATCCGTTGGTTGATCTTGCTGATCTTCAACGAGAGTCCATCTTGATAAGTGATTATATTGCCGAGTATTAAGGGCTAGGAACTAAGAAACGGCCCCTGAGTGGACAGGTGGTGAGCGTCCTAGTTACCAATGATGCCATAGATACTCTGATGAAGGAATGATGGGAAAATTGAGAATCAATTGGATAAATTGGAAGATGGTGATCAGTGATACTATGGTTTTATTAAAGGATTGTTTTAAACTGGTTGAATCTGTGAAAAGGCAATCTCATATTGGGTGTGTGAGTGGTGTGACTAGTTTTATTTTGCATGAACATCCGGCTAGGGGGCCTTGGAACTCTTTTCCTTGGTACCCGGGACAAAACCTAACCAAATTCTTAATTGGATCCCATCACTACAGTGGTTGGGCGGTTGGCTAACCCATGGGATCGGATGGGGTTAGGCTGGATTGATGGATCCGTAAATCGAGACTCAAACTTTTGTTTTTACGTTAGAAAAAAAAAAATCCCGGACAGTAACTGTTCTATGGATAGGAATCAACGGCTGTGCCTCTTGAATGGGGAAAAAAGCGTTGATCCCAATGATCCAAGTGCAAGTTTCTTCCTTGAACTGACTAAGTATCTTATAGATGTAATTGGATCATCTCGATCAGAAATGATCTTGACTACGTTAGAGTAAAAAGTTATCCTGGTGGAATCGCCCGTGCTTCCGGTTAAGAAAGTTTTTCCGGGTTCGGTTTTGGAACAACCGACGGATTAGTCTCTTATCCGGATATCTGTGGGCGAGGCCCCGAGTGTGGGACCCCTGTCCCGCGCGAGAAGCGCTACTTCCGCTGGCCAGTACCCCGAATCCGTTGCTCGGTGGGAACAGGGATCTTACAGTTGGTATCAGAGCATTTGGTTAATAAAGATCAACTGAGAAGACAAATATGTCAAAAAATTATCAAGAAACACCAAAAGGTTATAATTGTGTGATATAATTCATACAATTTGATATTCAAACTGAAATTCATAATTTGGTAATCGGTTCTTCAGATGGAAGTACCGCAATTATATAGAATCCCTGACTTGCTTGAGGCCTAGACATGATAGTATTTACCTTATAATTCCAAGGGCCGTGACTACGCGTATATACCGAGAGTATACTGCAGCTCTTTACTGATAGTATATACGAGTAAATCTAAGACTTGAAATTATAAGCGTTAATGCTATCTAGATGATGATTTCGAATGTGATTGATATGATTTTAATTCTGTTTGAGAATTGATGAATTGATTTGGATTTTGATTGAAAATGCTGATTGGAAAATGTTGATTTCTAAAAAATTAGTTGAAATATAAGGAAACCTCAATGAGGGGGAATGGGACGAGTCCCTGTGATGATATTCATAACTAGAATGATGATAACGAATTCAGCAAATCACTATGAGATTAGTGGATTGTGCTGTCAGATTGCTACTGTTAATACTTGACCGGTAGATCAAGTTAAGGGATATCAAATTGAGAACTTGCTTGACTGAAATTTCCGTGGGGAGGAATGTTCCGAAGGAAACTTTTCGGTCTAATGGACCTTTATCATGTTAAAGATATGAATGATATGATCTGAATGAATTGTTATTTAATGATGAGTTCTATATAAGGGATATTTATCCCAGTGTTCTGTTGGGTTGACCAGAATATAAGGAACCCAGAATAAAATTGGATCTTAAGAAAAAGAGTTGTCCTCTACCTTGCGAGATGAGGACATCTTGCACTTTTTAAGTGGGGTAGAATGTAAGATTCCTCCCCAACCTTCGAGGTATACTGGAGTAAGAATCTTCCTTTCTGATCTTATAATTATTCCCTCTCTAAAATAAAAGAAAATTTCTGTTTAAAAAAGGAAGACCCTTTTCCTAGAATACTTCTCAGGAGTCACGCCTATTTTAAGGATTTAGAACAATGAGTTTAGAAGTGAGAATCGGTGTTTTGGATACCAAGGTTTTGGTTTTCATTCGAGTACGGCCCAAAAGAAGTTCTTTATCTCTTGGGGAGTATAAGAAGTTATCCCCCAGATATTATGATCCTTATATCTGAATTCAATGAAAGTAGGTGACTTAGCCTACAAGTTTCTTTTATCTCCTCATCTCAAAATTCTTAATGCCTTCTATAGAAAAATGTGTCAAACACAAATCATGGAAAGATGGTAAAACTTCAGTGGCAAGCTACCGTTGGCTTCTAGGTTACGCTAGCTCCTTCTTTTATATAAGTCGTAACTTTTACTTGTCGCTCACAATAATCTTACTCCCATCAATCTCCTTTCTTTCTTAATCTCCTTCATGGCTTGGCAACAGGAACTAGTTTTATCCATGATGATTTCTCACCTTCAAGACGCAAGAGAGTCTGTGAAGAAAGACTTTATAGAACAGTATGAGCGCTCACTTTTTCCTCACCTAGGAACTTCTGTAGCGCAGACCAAATGGCGGACCTATCAAAACATAACTAGGGTAACACCCTGGGGTCAGCAGCACTTTCGTAACAATGTCCGCTTGGCCATGGTTATTGAAGCTTTGGGTTTGGGTCCCCGATACTACTGCGTCATGAGATCAAGACATCTTGGGGTTTCTGAGCGGGTCTTCTTACTGGCGTGTTTTCTTCCTCATGAGAAGATATGCCTTTACCCCGTTTTTGGCTTGCCTCTCAGAGGTCCCTTTTGTTAGATCACCTCATACCACTGAGATAGGTGCGGCAATAACCAACAGAATCATTCCCATAGATGAGTTACCCTATACTTGTGCAGCTTGTGAGGACTGCTTTTGTGACCATATGATGGACGGGCTTATGGAAGTGTAAAGAGTTCTTCTATCTTTACTGTATAAGTTTCGAGAATGAATAAACTTTAAATCTTGTTCTTATTTTGAATCTTGCTCCCTTTAAGACTTTTCTTGGTGGTTAATCTTGATTAAAATTTTTCTCTAAGTCTCATATTCGTGCATCTTGCAAAATTATCCCAAGTTGCGAGATGAGGACATCTCGCGTTTTTTAAGTGGGGTAGAATGTAAGATTCCTCCCCCACCCCCTTTTTGATGTCTAGTATCTTCCCCTGTAATCAATCCCTCTTCAGAAATATAAAGACCTTGTTTCTAACTGTTTTAGCCTAGAGAGAGAAAATTATTCTAGAGAGAGAATATTCAGATTATGAATATTTTTGGATAGAAAAATAACTCATCTTATTAAAATAAGTTCCCCTGAAATAGAAATTCAAAAAGAATTTTCCAATGTGCAATTGGAATTAATTGGAAATAGGTATAAAGAACCTTAGTCTAAGGGTCTAGATTTTCAGAAATCTTTAGACTATGGTCCAATTAAGGTTCCTATGGGCCAATAGCATCAATACATGTGTAGGGAGGAGATAAATCCAATTTGTAAAAAGAAGATACCCAAAAATGAGTAAATGCTCACATAAGATAAAGAGTTGAAAATGTACAAGGTTTATTAGTAAAAAACTATGAGCAATATTAAAAATATGAGATATTTTAGGAATAATGATTTTATTATGACACATATGTAAGGAAGGGGAGTCCCTTAAATGCTCACATAAGATGAAGAGTTGAAAATGTACAAGGTTTATTAGTAAAAAACTATGAGCAATATTAAAATGATTCCATTATGACACATATGTAAGGAAGGAGAGTTCTTTAAAGGAGGTGCATATTTCACATAAGATGAAGAGTTGAAAATGTACAAGGTTTATTAATAAAAAACTATGAGCAATATTAAAAATATGAGATATTTTGGGAATAATGATTTTATTATGACACATATGTAAGGAAGGGGAGTCCCTTAAATGCTCACATAAGATGAAGAGTTGAAAATGTACAAGGCTTATTAGTAAAAAACTATGAGCAATATTAAAATGATTCCATTATGACACATATGTAAGGAAGGGGAATTCTTTAAAGGAGGTGCATATTTCACATGCTTGAATAAATTTTAAACTCATAAAAATTGAGATATTTTATCTCTCCTCTCTCCTCATTCAAGTCTAGTTCCAAAAAGTTAGCTTAACTGACCTAAAAATGGTCAAAAAGTGACCAAACTGACTTGGAAAATTCTAGAATCAGTTTGTTTGGTTAGGAGCTCAAATTTTCCTATAAATAGAAGTCTCCCCTTGTTGAAAAAGATATAGAGTCTTATGCCTTGTTACTCTACTCCACCTAAGCCAAAAAAATATAGTGTCTTATGCTTTGTTACTCTACTCCACCTAAGCCAAATTAGATAGTGTCTTATGCTTTGTTACTCTACTCCATCTAAGCCAAAATATATAGTGTCTTATGCTTTGTTACTCCACCTAATCCAAGAACTATGAATTCTTTATGTAGATATAGTGTCTTATGCATTGTTACTCTACTCTACCTAAGCCAAGAACTGTGAATTCTTTAATAATTCACTAGTTTTTGATACTTCTCTCTTTCTTCAATCCCCATTGGTGACTCCATCAACATACTAAACCAATTGATTGGTTGGGGGCCTCTACCGTGAAAAAAGAATCAAGCAAATCATAAGGTAAGTATATTGAATTTTGATCTTTTCTATAATTTCTCAATGATTCTCTCTTCTCAACCCCTCTCAAGCTTGAGAAGCTTAATTGGTATGGTTTTTTAAATGCTATTGAAGTTAAGTGGTGAATAGTAGTGAAGAGTTACATAATTTAATAAATGCTATAGAAGTTAATTTTCATTTATGTTTAAATTCTAGTGGCTTTTATGTAATTTCTCTCTCTCACTCAAGAAATAGTCATACTCATGACCCATTCTCAATCCAAATGAAGCTTTTCATAAAGCTTTTCCTTAATCCAAGATTAAGCTATGCTTGAGGCCAACTTAATGACTTTTTTTCTATGCTTTTAGTTTATGCATATTGATGATTCAATCCCTTATGGATTGATGACCCAATTAGAGACCATTCTAATTATATCCTTAATGATAAGCTTTATCCCTTAGAAAAAAATTGAGATTTATCAGTCATAGTAGCGGAGCTATGGCAAAATTTTTACAGAAATTACGCATAAAATAAATTCTTTCAAAGCATAAAAAGAGGACTTCCTACCATATTCTAGGAACTATCATCCTAGATTATTTAAAAGAATTTTATTATGCATGGAGATGTGGATGTTGCATGTAGATGTAGATGTATGGATGTGAGTATGAATGTGGAGGTGGATGTATGCATGGAGATGTGGATGTATGCATGTAGAAGTAGATGTATAGATGAGGATGTAAATAGAGATGTGGATGGATGCATGTAGATGTAGATGTATAGATGTGGATGTGAATGGAGATGTAGATGTATGCATGTAGATGTAGATGTATAGATGTGGATGTGGATGTATGCATGTAGATGTAGATGTATAGATGTGAATGTGGATGTGGAGGTGGATGTATGCATGTAGATGTAGATGTATAGATATGGATGTGAATGTAGAGGTGGATGTATGCATGTAGATGTAGATGTATGAGGAGAATGTGAATGTGGATGTGGATGTATGCATAGAGATGTGGATGTATGCATGTAGATGAGAATGTACGCATATAGATGTGGATGTATGGATGTGAATGTGCATGTAGATGTGGATGTATGGATGTGGATGCATGAAGGTGCATGTAGATGTGGATGTGAAAATAGATGTATGGATGTAGATGTGGATGTGTGGATGTGAATGTGGATGAGGATGTGGATGTGGATATATGTATGGATGTGAATATACGATATGTGATGTGAAGGAATAATGAAGTGTTGAGAGGGAAAATGATGTGATGGGATGAGTATACATATAAATGGAATATGGAATAAGTAATGTGGATTGATGAGGGATAATGTGGAAAAATGAAAGTTAAAATAGAAACTGTATTGTAAACTGTTTGTAAATGCTGTTTGTAAATGACTGTTTTATGTCAAGATTGCTGGGGGAGCATTGTGACTATCTTATGATTAAGGTCGTGAGACCTAACTGATAATGTTGCAACTGCTGACGGAGAGTCAATGAAGGACGTCTCGCGTAGCAAGGTCGGCCGAGGTCTTGACCAGCCTCGGTGCGATTAAAATGGTGAGCTTCCGGTACGGTGGATGAGGGGCCAAGGAAGCGGCCTATGAGTGAAGCGCTAGGTCACCTGCGAAGGATCCTAGAGGGTGCTGACCATACGGTGCTCGGGCTCTGGGTCGCCTAGGATACCCACGCGTGCGTCGAGGAAGATATTGGAACAGAGTTGGAGTTGTTTTCTGAAATCGAGCATGGATGTGGTTGATTGACCTTGCTGGTCTTCAATGGATGAGTCCATGGCTCCTTATATGGATCCGTTGGTTGATCTTGCTGATCTTCAACGAGAGTCCATCTTGATAAGTGATTATATTGCCGAGTATTAAGGGCTAGGAACTAAGAAACGGCCCCTGAGTGGACAGGTGGTGAGCGTCCTAGTTACCAATGATGCCATAGATACTCTGATGAAGGAATGATGGGAAAATTGAGAATCAACTGGATAAATTGGAAGATGGTGATCAGTGATACTATGGTTTTATTAAAGGATTGTTTTAAACTGGTTGAATCTGTGAAAAGGCAATCTCATATTGGGTGTGTGAGTGGTGTGACTAGTTTTATTTTGCATGAACATCCGGCTAGGGGGCCTTGGAACTCTTTTCCTTGGTACCCGGGACAAAACCTAACCAAATTCTTAATTGGATCCCATCACTACAGTGGTTGGGCGGTTGGCTAACCCATGGGATCGGATGGGGTTAGGCTGGATTGATGGATCCGTAAATCGAGACTCAAACTTTTGTTTTTACGTTAGAAAAAAAAAATCCCGGACAATAACTGTTCTATGGATAGGAATCAACGGCTGTGCCTCTTGAATGGGGAAAAAAGCGTTGATCCCAATGATCCAAGTGCAAGTTTCTTCCTTGAACTGACTAAGTATCTTATAGATGTAATTGGATCATCTCGATCAGAAATGATCTTGACTACGTTAGAGTAAAAAGTTATCCTGGTGGAATCGCCCGTGCTTCCGGTTAAGAAAGTTTTTTCGGGTTCGGTTTTGGAACAACCGACGGATTAGTCTCTTATCCGGATATCTGTGGGCGAGGCCCCGAGTGTGGGACCCCTGTCCCGCGCGAGAAGCGCTACTTCCGCTGGCCAGTACCCCGAATCCGTTGCTCGGTGGGAACAGGGATCTTACAGTTGGTATCAGAGCATTTGGTTAATAAAGATCAACTGAGAAGACAAATATGTCAAAAAATTATCAAGAAACACCAAAAGGTTATAATTGTGTGATATAATTCATACAATTTGATATTCAAACTGAAATTCATAATTTGGTAATCGGTTCTTCAGATGGAAGTACCGCAATTATATAGAATCCCTGACTTGCTTGAGGCCTAGACATGATAGTATTTACCTTATAATTCCAAGGGCCGTGACTACGCGTATATACCGAGAGTATACTGCAGCTCTTTACTGACAGTATATACGAGTAAATCTAAGACTTGAAATTATAAGCGTTAATGCTATCTAGATGATGATTTCGAATGTGATTGATATGATTTTAATTCTGTTTGAGAATTGATGAATTGATTTGGATTTTGATTGAAAATGCTGATTGGAAAATGTTGATTTCTAAAAAATTAGTTGAAATATAAGGAAACCTCAATGAGGGGGAATGGGACGAGTCCCTGTGATGATATTCATAACTAGAATGATGATAACGAATTCAGCAAATCACTATGAGATTAGTGGATTGTGCTGTCAGATTGCTACTGTTAATACTTGACCGGTAGATCAAGTTAAGGGATGTCAAATTGAGAACTTGCTTGACTGAAATTTCCGTGGGGAGGAATGTTCCGAAGGAAACTTTTCGGTCTAATGGACCTTTATCATGTTAAAGATATGAATGATATGATCTGAATGAATTGTTATTTAATGATGAGTTCTATATAAGGGATATTTATCCCAGTGTTCTGTTGGGTTGACCAGAATATAAGGAACCCAGAATAAAATTGGATCTTAAGAAAAAGAGCTGTCCTCTACCTTGCGAGATGAGGACATCTCGCACTTTTTAAGTGGGGTAGAATGTAAGATTCCTCCCCAACCTTCGAGGTATACTGGAGTAAGAATCTTCCTTTCTGATCTTATAATTATTCCCTCTCTAAAATAAAAGAAAATTTCTGTTTAAAAAAGGAAGACCCTTTTCCTAGAATACTTCTCAGGAGTCACGCCTATTTTAAGGATTTAGAACAATGAGTTTAGAAGTGAGAATTGGTGTTTTGGATACCAAGGTTTTGGTTTTCATTCGAGTACGGCCCAAAAGAAGTTCTTTATCTCTTGGGGAGTATAAGAAGTTATCCCCCAGATATTGTGATCCTTATATCTGAATTCAATGAAAGTAGGTGACTTAGCCTACAAGTTTCTTTTATCTCCTCATCTCAAAATTCTTAATGCCTTCTATAGAAAAATGTGTCAAACACAAATCATGGAAAGATGATAAAACTTCAGTGGCAAGCTACCGTTGGCTTCTAGGTTACGCTAGCTCCTTCCTTTATATAAGTCGTAACTTTTACTTGTCGCTCACAATAATCTTACTCCCATCAATCTCCTTTCTTTCTTAATCTCCTTCATGGCTTGGCAACAGGAACTAGTTTTATCCATGATGATTTCTCACCTTCAAGACGCAAGAGAGTCTGTGAAGAAAGACTTTATAGAACAGTATGAGCGCTCACTTTTTCCTCACCTAGGAACTTCTGTAGCGCAGACCAAATGGCGGACCTATCAAAACATAACTAGGGTAACACCCTGGGGTCAGCAGCACTTTCGTAACAATGTCCGCTTGGCCATGGTTATTGAAGCTTTGGGTTTGGGTCCCCGATACTACTGCGTCATGAGATCAAGACATCTTGGGGTTTCTGAGCGGGTCTTCTTACTGGCGTGTTTTCTTCCTCATGAGAAGATATGCCTTTACCCCGTTTTTGGCTTGCCTCTCAGAGGTCCCTTTTGTTAGATCACCTCATACCACTGAGATAGGTGCGGCAATAACCAACAGAATCATTCCCATAGATGAGTTACCCTATACTTGTGCAGCTTGTGAGGACTGCTTTTGTGACCATATGATGGACGGGCTTATGGAAGTGTAAAGAGTTCTTCTATCTTTACTGTATAAGTTTCGAGAATGAATAAACTTTAAATCTTGTTCTTATTTTGAATCTTGCTCCCTTTAAGACTTTTCTTGGTGGTTAATCTTGATTAAAATTTTTCTCTAAGTCTCATATTCGTGCATCTTGCAAAATTATCCCAAGTTGCGAGATGAGGACATCTCGCGTTTTTTAAGTGGGGTAGAATGTAAGATTCCTCCCCCACCCCCTTTTTGATGTCTAGTATCTTCCCCTGTAATCAATCCCTCTTCAGAAATATAAAGACCTTGTTTCTAACTGTTTTAGCCTAGAGAGAGAAAATTATTCTAGAGAGAGAATATTCAGATTATGAATATTTTTGGATAGAAAAATAACTCATCTTATTAAAATAAGTTCCCCTGAAACAGAAATTCAAAAAGAATTTTCCAATGTGCAATTGGAATTAATTGGAAATAGGTATAAAGAACCTTAGTCTAAGGGTCTAGATTTTCAGAAATCTTTAGACTATGGTCCAATTAAGGTTCCTATGGGCCAATAGCATCAATACATGTGTAGGGAGGAGATAAATCCAATTTGTAAAAAGAAGATACCCAAAAATGAGTAAATGCTCACATAAGATAAAGAGTTGAAAATGTACAAGGTTTATTAGTAAAAAACTATGAGCAATATTAAAAATATGAGATATTTTGGGAATAATGATTTTATTATGACACATATGTAAGGAAGGGGAGTCCCTTAAATGCTCACATAAGATGAAGAGTTGAAAATGTACAAGGTTTATTAGTAAAAAACTATGAGCAATATTAAAATGATTCCATTATGACACATATGTAAGGAAGGAGAGTTCTTTAAAGGAGGTGCATATTTCACATAAGATGAAGAGTTGAAAATGTACAAGGTTTATTAATAAAAAACTATGAGCAATATTAAAAATATGAGATATTTTGGGAATAATGATTTTATTATGACACATATGTAAGGAAGGGGAGTCCCTTAAATGCTCACATAAGATGAAGAGTTGAAAATGTACAAGGCTTATTAGTAAAAAACTATGAGCAATATTAAAATGATTCCATTATGACACATATGTAAGGAAGGGGAATTCTTTAAAGGAGGTGCATATTTCACATGCTTGAATAAATTTTAAACTCATAAAAATTGAGATATTTTATCTCTCCTCTCTCCTCATTCAAGTCTAGTTCCAAAAAGTTAGCTTAACTGACCTAAAAATGGTCAAAAAGTGACCAAACTGACTTGGAAAATTCTAGAATCAGTTTGTTTGGTTAGGAGCTCAAATTTTCCTATAAATAGAAGTCTCCCCTTGTTGAAAAAGATATAGAGTCTTATGCCTTGTTACTCTACTCCACCTAAGCCAAAAAAATATAGTGTCTTATGCTTTGTTACTCTACTCCACCTAAGCCAAATTAGATAGTGTCTTATGCTTTGTTACTCTACTCCATCTAAGCCAAAATATATAGTGTCTTATGCTTTGTTACTCCACCTAAGCCAAGAACTATGAATTCTTTATGTAGATATAGTGTCTTATGCATTGTTACTCTACTCTACCTAAGCCAAGAACTGTGAATTCTTTAATAATTCACTAGTTTTTGATACTTCTCTCTTTCTTCAATCCCCATTGGTGACTCCATCAACATACTAAACCAATTGATTGGTTGGGGGCCTCTACCGTGAAAAAAGAATCAAGCAAATCATAAGGTAAGTATATTGAATTTTGATCTTTTCTATAATTTCTCAATGATTCTCTCTTCTCAACCCCTCTCAAGCTTGAGAAGCTTAATTGGTATGGTTTTTTAAATGCTATTGAAGTTAAGTGGTGAATAGTAGTGAAGAGTTACATAATTTAATAAATGCTATAGAAGTTAATTTCCATTTATGTTTAAATTCTAGTGGCTTTTATGTAATTTCTCTCTCTCACTCAAGAAATAGTCATACTCATGACCCATTCTCAATCCAAATGAAGCTTTTCATAAAGCTTTTCTTTAATCCAAGATTAAGCTATGCTTGAGGCCAACTTAATGACTTTTTTTCTATGCTTTTAGTTTATGCATATTGATGATTCAATCCCTTATGGATTGATGACCCAATTAGAGACCATTCTAATTATATCCTTAATGATAAGCTTTATCCCTTAGAAAAAAATTGAGATTTATCGGTCATAGTAGCGGAGCTATGGCAAAATTTTTACAGAAATTACGCATAAAATAAATTCTTTCAAAGCATAAAAAGAGGACTTCCTACCATATTCTAGGAACTATCATCCTAGATTATTTAAAAGAATTTTATTATGCATGGAGATGTGGATGTTGCATGTAGATGTAGATGTATGGATGTGAGTATGAATGTGGAGGTGGATGTATGCATGGAGATGTGGATGTATGCATGTAGAAGTAGATGTATAGATGAGGATGTAAATAGAGATGTGGATGGATGCATGTAGATGTAGATGTATAGATGTGGATGTGAATGGAGATGTAGATGTATGCATGTAGATGTAGATGTATAGATGTGGATGTGGATGTATGCATGTAGATGTAGATGTATAGATGTGAATGTGGATGTGGAGGTGGATGTATGCATGTAGATGTAGATGTATAGATATGGATGTGAATGTAGAGGTGGATGTATGCATGTAGATGTAGATGTATGAGGAGAATGTGAATGTGGATGTGGATGTATGCATAGAGATGTGGATGTATGCATGTAGATGAGAATGTACGCATATAGATGTGGATGTATGGATGTGAATGTGCATGTAGATGTGGATGTATGGATGTGGATGCATGAAGGTGCATGTAGATGTGGATGTGAAAATAGATGTATGGATGTAGATGTGGATGTGTGGATGTGAATGTGGATGAGGATGTGGATATATGTATGGATGTGAATATACGATATATGATGTGAAGGAATAATGAAGTGTTGAGAGGGAAAATGATGTGATGGGATGAGTATACATATAAATGGAATATGGAATAAGTAATGTGGATTGATGAGGGATAATGTGGAAAAATGAAAGTTAAAATAGAAACTGTATTGTAAACTGTTTGTAAATGACTGTTTTATGTCAAGATTGCTGGGGGAGCATTGTGACTATCTCATGATTAAGGTCGTGAGACCTAACTGATAATGTTGCAACTGCTGACGGAGAGTCAATGAAGGACGTCTCGCGTAGCAAGGTCGGCCGAGGTCTTGACCAGCCTCGGTGCGATTAAAATGGTGAGCTTCCGGTACGGTGGATGAGGGGCCAAGGAAGCGGCCTATGAGTGAAGCGCTAGGTCACCTGCGAAGGATCCTAGAGGGTGCTGACCATACGGTGCTCGGGCTCTGGGTCACCCAGGATACCCACGCGTGCGTCGAGGAAGATATTGGAACAGAGTTGGAGTTGTTTTCTGAAATCGAGCATGGATCTGGTTGATTGACCTTGCTGGTCTTCAATGGATGAGTCCATGGCTCCTTATATGGATCCGTTGGTTGATCTTGCTGATCTTCAACGAGAGTCCATCTTGATAAGTGATTATATTGCCGAGTATTAAGGGCTAGGAACTAAGAAACGGCCCCTGAGTGGACAGGTGGTGAGCGTCCTAGTTACCAATGATGCCATAGATACTCTGATGAAGGAATGATGGAAAAATTGAGAATCAACTGGATAAATTGGAAGATGGTGATCAGTGATACTATGGTTTTATTAAAGGATTGTTTTAAACTGGTTGAATCTGTGAAAAGGCAATCTCATATTGGGTGTGTGAGTGGTGTGACTAGTTTTATTTTGCATGAACATCCGGCTAGGGGGCCTTGGAACTCTTTTCCTTGGTACCCGGGACAAAACCTAACCAAATTCTTAATTGGATCCCATCACTACAGTGGTTGGCGGTTGGCTAACCCATGGGATCGGATGGGGTTAGGCTGGATTGATGGATCCGTAAATCGAGACTCAAACTTTTGTTTTTACGTTAGAAAAAAAAAATCCCGGACAGTAACTGTTCTATGGATAGGAATCAACGGCTGTGCCTCTTGAATGGGGAAAAAAGCGTTGATCCCAATGATCCAAGTGCAAGTTTCTTCCTTGAACTGACTAAGTATCTTATAGATGTAATTGGATCATCTCGATCAGAAATGATCTTGACTACGTTAGAGTAAAAAGTTATCCTGGTGGAATCGCCCGTGCTTCCGGTTAAGAAAGTTTTTCCGGTTCGGTTTTGGAACAACCGACGGATTAGTCTCTTATCCGGATATCTGTGGGCGAGGCCCCGAGTGTGGGACCCCTGTCCCGCGCGAGAAGCGCTACTTCCGCTGCCAGTACCCCGAATCCGTTGCTCGGTGGGAACAGGGATCTTACAGTTGGTATCAGAGCATTTGGTTAATAAAGATCAACTGAGAAGACAAATATGTCAAAAAATTATCAAGAAACACCAAAAGGTTATAATTGTGTGATATAATTCATACAATTTGATATTCAAACTGAAATTCATAATTTGGTAATCGGTTCTTCAGATGGAAGTACCGCAATTATATAGAATCCCTGACTTGCTTGAGGCCTAGACATGATAGTATTTACCTTATAATTCCAAGGGCCGTGACTACGCATATATACCGAGAGTATACTGCAGCTCTTTACTGACAGTATATACGAGTAAATCTAAGACTTGAAATTATAAGCGTTAATGCTATCTAGATGATGATTTCGAATGTGATTGATATGATTTTAATTCTGTTTGAGAATTGATGAATTGATTTGGATTCTGAATGAAACTGCTGATTGGAAAATGTTGATTTCTAAAAAATTAGTTGAAATATAAGGAAACCTCAATGAGGGGGAATGGGACGAGTCCCTGTGATGATATTCATAACTAAAATGATGATAACGAATTCAGTAAATCACTATGAGATTAGTGGATTGTGCTGTCAGATTGCTACTGTTAATACTTGACCGGTAGATCAAGTTAAGGGATGTCAAATTGAGAACTTGCTTGACTGAAATTTCCGTGGGGAGGAATGTTCCGAAGGAAACTTTTCGGTCTAATGGACCTTTATCATGTTAAAGATATGAATGATATGATCTGAATGAATTGTTATTTAATGATGAGTTCTATATAAGGGATATTTATCCCAGTGTTCTGTTGGGTTGACCAGAATATAAGGAACCCAGAATAAAATTGGATCTTAAGAAAAAGAGCTGTCCTCTACCTTGCGAGATGAGGACATCTCGCACTTTTTAAGTGGGGTAGAATGTAAGATTCCTCCCCAACCTTCGAGGTATACTGGAGTAAGAATCTTCCTTTCTGATCTTATAATTATTCCCTCTCTAAAATAAAAGAAAATTTCTGTTTAAAAAAGGAAGACCCTTTTCCTAGAATACTTCTCAGGAGTCACGCCTATTTTAAGGATTTAGAACAATGAGTTTAGAAGTGAGAATCGGTGTTTTGGATACCAAGGTTTTGGTTTTCATTCGAGTACGGCCCAAAAGAAGTTCTTTATCTCTTGGGGAGTATAAGAAGTTATCCCCCAGATATTGTGATCCTTATATCTGAATTCAATGAAAGTAGGTGACTTAGCCTACAAGTTTCTTTTATCTCCTCATCTCAAAATTCTTAATGCCTTCTATAGAAAAATGTGTCAAACACAAATCATGGAAAGATGGTAAAACTTCAGTGGCAAGCTACCGTTGGCTTCTAGGTTACGCTAGCTCCTTCTTTTATATAAGTCGTAACTTTTACTTGTCGCTCACAATAATCTTACTCCCATCAATCTCCTTTCTTTCTTAATCTCCTTCATGGCTTGGCAACAGGAACTAGTTTTATCCATGATGATTTCTCACCTTCAAGACGCAAGAGAGTCTGTGAAGAAAGACTTTATAGAATAGTATGAGCGCTCACTTTTTCCTCACCTAGGAACTTCTGTAGCGTAGACCAAATGGCGGACCTATCAAAACATAACTAGGGTAACACCCTGGGGTCAGCAGCACTTTCGTAACAATGTCCGCTTGGCCATGGTTATTGAAGCTTTGGGTTTGGGTCCCCGATACTACTGCGTCATGAGATCAAGACATCTTGGGGTTTCTGAGCGGGTCTTCTTACTGGCGTGTTTTCTTCATCATGAGAAGATATGCCTTTACCCCGTTTTTGGCTTGCCTCTCAGAGGTCCCTTTTGTTAGATCACCTCATACCACTGAGATAGGTGCGGCAATAACCAACAGAATCATTCCCATAGATGAGTTACCCTATACTTGTGCAGCTTGTGAGGACTGCTTTTGTGACCATATGATGGACGGGCTTATGGAAGTGTAAAGAGTTCTTCTATCTTTACTGTATAAGTTTCGAGAATGAATAAACTTTAAATCTTGTTCTTATTTTGAATCTTGCTCCCTTTAAGACTTTTCTTGGTGGTTAATCTTGATTAAAATTTTTCTCTAAGTCTCATATTCGTGCATCTTGCAAAATTATCCCAAGTTGCGAGATGAGGACATCTCGCATTTTTTAAGTGGGGTAGAATGTAAGATTCCTCCCCCACCCCCTTTTTGATGTCTAGTATCTTCCCCTGTAATCAATCCCTCTTCAGAAATATAAAGACCTTGTTTCTAACTGTTTTAGCCTAGAGAGAGAAAATTATTCTAGAGAGAGAATATTCAGATTATGAATATTTTTGGATAGAAAAATAACTCATCTTATTAAAATAAGTTCCCCTGAAACAGAAATTCAAAAAGAATTTTCCAATGTGCAATTGGAATTAATTGGAAATAGGTATAAAGAACCTTAGTCTAAGGGTCTAGATTTTCAGAAATCTTTAGACTATGGTCCAATTAAGGTTCCTATGGGCCAATAGCATCAATACATGTGTAGGGAGGAGATAAATCCAATTTGTAAAAAGAAGATACCCAAAAATGAGTAAATGCTCACATAAGATAAAGAGTTGAAAATGTACAAGGTTTATTAGTAAAAAACTATGAGCAATATTAAAAATATGAGATATTTTGGGAATAATGATTTTATTATGACACATATGTAAGGAAGGGGAGTCCCTTAAATGCTCACATAAGATGAAGAGTTGAAAATGTACAAGGTTTATTAGTAAAAAACTATGAGCAATATTAAAATGATTCCATTATGACACATATGTAAGGAAGGAGAGTTCTTTAAAGGAGGTGCATATTTCACATAAGATGAAGAGTTGAAAATGTACAAGGTTTATTAATAAAAAACTATGAGCAATATTAAAAATATGAGATATTTTGGGAATAATGATTTTATTATGACACATATGTAAGGAAGGGGAGTCCCTTAAATGCTCACATAAGATGAAGAGTTGAAAATGTACAAGGCTTATTAGTAAAAAACTATGAGCAATATTAAAATGATTCCATTATGACACATATGTAAGGAAGGGGAATTCTTTAAAGGAGGTGCATATTTCACATGCTTGAATAAATTTTAAACTCATAAAAATTGAGATATTTTATCTCTCCTCTCTCCTCATTCAAGTCTAGTTCCAAAAAGTTAGCTTAACTGACCTAAAAATGGTCAAAAAGTGACCAAACTGACTTGGAAAATTCTAGAATCAGTTTGTTTGGTTAGGAGCTCAAATTTTCCTATAAATAGAAGTCTCCCCTTGTTGAAAAAGATATAGAGTCTTATGCCTTGTTACTCTACTCCACCTAAGCCAAAAAAATATAGTGTCTTATGCTTTGTTACTCTACTCCACCTAAGCCAAATTAGATAGTGTCTTATGCTTTGTTACTCTACTCCATCTAAGCCAAATATATATAGTGTCTTATGCTTTGTTACTCCACCTAAGCCAAGAACTATGAATTCTTTATGTAGATATAGTGTCTTATGCATTGTTACTCTACTCTACCTAAGCCAAGAACTGTGAATTCTTTAATAATTCACTAGTTTTTGATACTTCTCTCTTTCTTCAATCCCCATTGGTGACTCCATCAACATACTAAACCAATTGATTGGTTGGGGGCCTCTACCGTGAAAAAAGAATCATGCAAATCATAAGGTAAGTATATTGAATTTTGATCTTTTCTATAATTTCTCAATGATTCTCTCTTCTCAACCCCTCTCAAGCTTGAGAAGCTTAATTGGTATGGTTTTTTAAATGCTATTGAAGTTAAGTGGTGAATAGTAGTGAAGAGTTACATAATTTAATAAATGCTATAGAAGTTAATTTCCATTTATGTTTAAATTCTAGTGGCTTTTATGTAATTTCTCTCTCTCACTCAAGAAATAGTCATACTCATGACCCATTCTCAATCCAAATGAAGCTTTTCATAAAGCTTTTCTTTAATCCAAGATTAAGCTATGCTTGAGGCCAACTTAATGACTTTTTTTCTATGCTTTTAGTTTATGCATATTGATGATTCAATCCCTTATGGATTGATGACCCAATTAGAGACCATTCTAATTATATCCTTAATGATAAGCTTTATCCCTTAGAAAAAAATTGAGATTTATCAGTCATAGTAGCGGAGCTATGGCAAAATTTTTACAGAAATTACGCATAAAATAAATTCTTTCAAAGCATAAAAAGAGGACTTCCTACCATATTCTAGGAACTATCATCCTAGATTATTTAAAAGAATTTTATTATGCATGGAGATGTGGATGTTGCATGTAGATGTAGATGTATGGATGTGAGTATGAATGTGGAGGTGGATGTATGCATGGAGATGTGGATGTATGCATGTAGAAGTAGATGTATAGATGAGGATGTAAATAGAGATGTGGATGGATGCATGTAGATGTAGATGTATAGATGTGGATGTGAATGGAGATGTAGATGTATGCATGTAGATGTAGATGTATAGATGTGGATGTGGATGTATGCATGTAGATGTAGATGTATAGATGTGAATGTGGATGTGGAGGTGGATGTATGCATGTAGATGTAGATGTATAGATATGGATGTGAATGTAGAGGTGGATGTATGCATGTAGATGTAGATGTATGAGGAGAATGTGAATGTGGATGTGGATGTATGCATAGAGATGTGGATGTATGCATGTAGATGAGAATGTACGCATATAGATGTGGATGTATGGATGTGAATGTGCATGTAGATGTGGATGTATGGATGTGGATGCATGAAGGTGCATGTAGATGTGGATGTGAAAATAGATGTATGGATGTAGATGTGGATGTGTGGATGTGAATGTGGATGAGGATGTGGATATATGTATGGATGTGAATATACGATATGTGATGTGAAGGAATAATGAAGTGTTGAGAGGGAAAATGATGTGATGGGATGAGTATACATATAAATGGAATATGGAATAAGTAATGTGGATTGATGAGGGATAATGTGGAAAAATGAAAGTTAAAATAGAAACTGTATTGTAAACTGTTTGTAAATGACTGTTTTATGTCAAGATTGCTGGGGGAGCATTGTGACTATCTCATGATTAAGGTCGTGAGACCTAACTGATAATGTTGCAACTGCTGACGGAGAGTCAATGAAGGACGTCTCGCGTAGCAAGGTCGGCCGAGGTCTTGACCAGCCTCGGTGCGATTAAAATGGTGAGCTTCCGGTACGGTGGATGAGGGGCCAAGGAAGCGGCCTATGAGTGAAGCGCTAGGTCACCTGCGCGAAGGATCCTAGAGGGTGCTGACCATACGGTGCTCGGGCTCTGGGTCGCCTAGGATACCCACGCGTGCGTCGAGCAAGATATTGGAACAGAGTTGGAGTTGTTTTCTGAAATCGAGCATGGATGTGGTTGATTGACCTTGCTGGTCTTCAATGGATGAGTCCATGGCTCCTTATATGGATCCGTTGGTTGATCTTGCTGATCTTCAACGAGAGTCCATCTTGATAAGTGATTATATTGCCGAGTATTAAGGGCTAGGAACTAAGAAACGGCCCCTGAGTGGACAGGTGGTGAGCGTCCTAGTTACCAATGATGCCATAGATACTCTGATGAAGGAATGATGGGAAAATTGAGAATCAACTGGATAAATTGGAAGATGGTGATCAGTGATACTATGGTTTTATTAAAGGATTGTTTTAAACTGGTTGAATCTGTGAAAAGGCAATCTCATATTGGGTGTGTGAGTGGTGTGACTAGTTTTATTTTGCATGAACATCCGGCTAGGGGGCCTTGGAACTCTTTACCTTGGTACCCGGGACAAAACCTAACCAAATTCTTAATTGGATCCCATCACTACAGTGGTTGGGCGGTTGGCTAACCCATGGGATCGGATGGGGTTAGGCTGGATTGATGGATCCGTAAATCGAGACTCAAACTTTTGTTTTTACGTTAGAAAAAAAAAATCCCGGACAGTAACTGTTCTATGGATAGGAATCAACGGCTGTGCCTCTTGAATGGGGAAAAAAGCGTTGATCCCAATGATCCAAGTGCAAGTTTCTTCCTTGAACTGACTAAGTATCTTATAGATATAATTGGATCATCTCGATCAGAAATGATCTTGACTACGTTAGAGTAAAAAGTTATCCTGGTGGAATCGCCCGTGCTTCCGGTTAAGAAAGTTTTTCCGGGTTCGGTTTTGGAACAACCGACGGATTAGTCTCTTATCCGGATATCTGTGGGCGAGGCCCCGAGTGTGGGACCCCTGTCCCGCGCGAGAAGCGCTACTTCCGCTGCCAGTACCCCGAATCCGTTGCTCGGTGGGAACAGGGATCTTACAGTTGGTATCAGAGCATTTGGTTAATAAAGATCAACTGAGAAGACAAATATGTCAAAAAATTATCAAGAAACACCAAAAGGTTATAATTGTGTGATATAATTCATACAATTTGATATTCAAACTGAAATTCATAATTTGGTAATCGGTTCTTCAGATGGAAGTACCGCAATTATATAGAATCCCTGACTTTCTTGAGACCTAGACATGATAGTATTTACCTTATAATTCCAAGGGCCGTGACTACGCGTATATACCGAGAGTATACTGCAGCTCTTTACTGACAGTATATACGAGTAAATCTAAGACTTGAAATTATAAGCGTTAATGCTATCTAGATGATGATTTCGAATGTGATTGATATGATTTTAATTCTGTTTGAGAATTGATGAATTGATTTGGATTCTGATTGAAAATGCTGATTGGAAAATGTTGATTTCTAAAAAATTAGTTGAAATATAAGGAAACCTCAATGAGGGGGAATGGGACGAGTCCCTGTGATGATATTCATAACTAGAATGATGATAACGAATTCAGCAAATCACTATGAGATTAGTGGATTGTGCTGTCAGATTGCTACTGTTAATACTTGACCGGTAGATCAAGTTAAGGGATGTCAAATTGAGAACTTGCTTGACTGAAATTTCCGTGGGGAGGAATGTTCCGAAGGAAACTTTTCGGTCTAATGGACCTTTATCATGTTAAAGATATGAATGATATGATCTGAATGAATTGTTATTTAATGATGAGTTCTATATAAGGGATATTTATCCCAGTGTTCTGTTGGGTTGACCAGAATATAAGGAACCCAGAATAAAATTGGATCTTAAGAAAAAGAGCTGTCCTCTACCTTGCGAGATGAGGACATCTCGCACTTTTTAAGTGGGGTAGAATGTAAGATTCCTCCCCAACCTTCGAGGTATACTGGAGTAAGAATCTTCCTTTCTGATCTTATAATTATTCCCTCTCTAAAATAAAAGAAAATTTCTGTTTAAAAAAGGAAGACCCTTTTCCTAGAATACTTCTCAGGAGTCACGCCTATTTTAAGGATTTAGAACAATGAGTTTAGAAGTGAGAATCGGTGTTTTGGATACCAAGGTTTTGGTTTTCATTCGAGTACGGCCCAAAAGAAGTTCTTTATCTCTTGGGGAATATAAGAAGTTATCCCCCAGATATTGTGATCCTTATATCTGAATTCAATGAAAGTAGGTGACTTAGCCTACAAGTTTCTTTTATCTCCTCATCTCAAAATTCTTAATGCCTTCTATAGAAAAATGTGTCAAACACAAATCATGGAAAGATGGTAAAACTTCAGTGGCAAGCTACCGTTGGCTTCTAGGTTACGCTACCTTTGAGGAGGATAATGCAATAGTGGGTTGCTTTTTACTACTCAAGGAAATAGCACCAGAACCACGTGTAAACCAATAACATGCAGTCGATTGGTGAGTGTTAATATCACCAACCTAGTGAGAATCAGAATAGCCAACTAACCGATCCCCCTTCCACCAATAGAAGATACCCCGATCAAGAAAATTATTCAAATAGTGCAGGATGCACTGGCAGGTGGGATTTGTGAGGGTCAGCTGAAAATGAACTCAAGACACAAACAAAAAAGTAAACATCCAATCTAGAATGAGTAATCCAAATCAAAGATTTGACAATCTACCTTTATAGAGCATGATCACATGGTGGTGAAGCAAATCTTAGCATTAGGGTCCATCGAAGGAGAGATGGAACCATGCACCTTGAAATGCTATAAAATCTCCTTTGCAATACTTGCGTTGAGAGAGAAAAATACCCTGAGGAGTCTACCAAACTTCAAAACCAAGGAAAAATGAAGAACTCAAGGTTGATCAACTCAAACTCATGGCTAAGATCAGCCACCATGACAAACAAAATCCAACTCTTATGACTTCCTATAAAGATCAAGCCATCCACATACACAATGATAATGACAAACAAGACCATCTTTAACAAATAAGACCATCTTTAACAAAAATGTAAAGATTGGAACATGAATGTGATCACCAAAGACCAACCACCAATGACCAATCTTCAGAAAGAAGGTGTCAATGCACTAGTACCACACACGATGAGCCTACTTCAATCCATATAGATCTTTACAAAGTTGGTACACAATATGCGCAACAACAATATCAAGTGGTTGCTCAACATAGACCTCCTCTTGAAGGTCACCATTAAGAAGAGCAGATTTGACATCCATCTATAAAATAGGCCACCCACCCATGATGGGTAAGAAGAGCCAAAATAATCCTAATGGTAGTAATCGACACTGTAGGAATAAAAGCCTCATCAAAATCAACACTAACTCTCTAGGAGTAGCCCTTCACAACAAGATGTTCTTCGTGTTTGTCTAAAGTTCCATCCTCATAATACTTGTTCTTATAGACCCAACGAACTTTGATTACCTTGCATTGAGGTGGACGTGGTACAAGAACCCAAGTACTATTGTGCTTAATGGAATCAAGCTCTGTCTGCATAGTAATAATCCAAGGCGGAGAAGAAAGTGTCTCCTCAGAGAGGAAGGCTCAGTAGAGGTGAAGGAAGAATGGTAGACATCAAGGCAAAATTCAGAAAGTGATTATCCTCAACAGCATGCTTTTAGACCGAGTAACATGATGAGAATGACTTTCACTAGATTTCGGAAATTGACGAAGGCCTGAATCTTTCATAGTCTCATATAACCAACGAGGAACCCTCTTGGTGAGGATCCTCCTCAATAACCTCTATACTTGAATCTAAAGAAGCCCCCTTTGAAACCAAAGGTGGTAGAGGAGCTGAGACAAGAGGCAGAGGAGCAGCCAAAGTAGAAGGCTGAGCTAAAGGAGAAGGACCCGGAGATGAAGTTGAAGGTAGAGGAAGAAGCTCACTCTTATAAGGTACATGAAGGACACTCATCAAAAATAACATCATAACATCATGATTGATGGTGGCTAGTAGGTTGTAGTTGCAGGATCCCAAAGTTCATAGGCCTTGGATATAGAATTATACCCAAGGAAAATGTGGATTTAGAATCCAACTTAGAGTGATGCTCTTTAGTTACATGCACATAAGCCTTGCAACCAAATATTGGGAGATAAGCACAAGAGGGTTTGATGCCCAATAATGCCTCATACGAGTTTTACCTATGGTACAACTGATGTAGGCAATCTATTCCAAATGTGAACTCCAATAGCTGATGCCTCAGCCTATAATTTCTTGGCCAAGCCACTATGCTCAAGTATAGTCCTCGACCCATCTCAATGACAGACTAATTCTTACATCCACAAAAAACCCATTCTAGGATGGAGGATAAGTTGTAGTAAACTAGCATCGCGAATGCAAAGATTCTTCAAATACTTGTCAAACTCATGTGAGAGAAACTCTCCCCCTTTATCAATACACAAAGATTTTGCCTTCTTGGAGTCCCATTGTTTTTCCCACTTTGACTTTCCAATCATGAAATATGGATAAAGATTGATCCTTAGACTGAAGAAAGAAAGCCCAAGTATACTTGGAGTAGTCAGGCGTCAACAATAATCATCATATGTAAAGAGCCTTATTCAAAGATTTTGTAGACATAGGACAACACAAGTCTACATGAACAAGCTCGAGTGGTTTGGTAGATATGTGCGATGCCTCCTTAGGGAAAGGTAATCGATGTTGCTTGCCATGGAGAAATGGTTGTGCACACACCAACTGGGGTACTGATGGATGATTAAGCATCAACCAAACCATGTTTATATGCCTATTGCAAAAAAAAGAAGCTCAAGTGGCAAAAGCATGCATGCCATAACACAGAATCTGTAGACGTAGAATGCAAGGCCAAAGTAGAGGTGCATATGATAGGAATAGTACCAGCACCTTTGATGGAAATTGCAAAAGAGTCATCGAGACTGATGGTTGCTTAGAGAAGGAAGAACACCAATCATGATGATTAGTGTGTGAGAAGTTGTGCTACTATCTATAATCCAAGCATGAAACCTGAAAGAGATGAAAGTTGATGAAAGTCAAAGTGGGGCTATCAATGTAGATAAACAACTGATCAATAGTAGTTGAAGTAGATGCAGACACCTCAAAGCCATATCACCTCAGTTTTTGCAGTAGAACAAACAACACGATATTCTGCCTTTGAGGAGGATAATGCAATAGTGGGTTGCTTTTTACTACTCAAGGAAATAGCACCAGAACCACGTGTAAACCAATAACATGCAGTCGATTGGTGAGTGTTAATATCACCAACCTAGTGAGAATCAGAATAGCCAACTAACCGATCCCCCTTCCACCAATAGAAGATACCCCGATCAAGAAAATTATTCAAATAGTGCAGGATGCACTGGCAGGTGGGATTTGTGAGGGTCAGCTGAAAATGAACTCAAGACACAAACAAAAAAGTAAACATCCAATCTAGAATGAGTAATCCAAATCAAAGATTTGACAATCTACCTTTATAGAGCATGATCACATGGTGGTGAAGCAAATCTTAGCATTAGGGTCCATCGAAGAAGAGATGGAACCATGCACCTTGAAATGCTATAAAATCTCCTTTGCAATACTTGCGTTGAGAGAGAAAAATACCCTGAGGAGTCTACCAAACTTCAAAACCAAGGAAAAATGAAGAACTCAAGGTTGATCAACTCAAACTCATGGCTAAGATCAGCCACCATGACAAACAAAATCCAACTCTTATGACTTCCTATAAAGATCAAGCCATCCACATACACAATGATAATGACAAACAAGACCATCTTTAACAAATAAGACCATCTTTAACAAAAATGTAAAGATTGGAACATGAATGTGATCACCAAAGACCAACCACCAATGACCAATCTTCAGAAAGAAGGTTTCAATGCACTAGTACCACACACGATGAGCCTACTTCAATCCATATAGATCTTTACAAAGTTGGTACACAATATGCGCAACAACAATATCAAGTGGTTGCTCAACATAGACCTCCTCTTGAAGGTCACCATTAAGAAGAGCAGATTTGACATCCATCTATAAAATAGGCCACCCACCCATGATGGGTAAGAAGAGCCAAAATAATCCTAATGGTAGTAATCGACACTGTAGGAATAAAAGCCTCATCAAAATCAACACTAACTCTCTAGGAGTAGCCCTTCACAACAAGATGTTCTTCGTGTTTGTCTAAAGTTCCATCCTCATAATACTTGTTCTTATAGACCCAACGAACTTTGATTACCTTGCATTGAGGTGGACGTGGTACAAGAACCCAAGTACTATTGTGCTTAATGGAATCAAGCTCTGTCTGCATAGTAATAATCCAAGGCGGAGAAGAAAGTGTCTCCTCAGAGAGGAAGGCTCAGTAGAGGTGAAGGAAGAATGGTAGACATCAAGGCAAAATTCAGAAAGTGATTATCCTCAACAGCATGCTTTTAGACCGAGTAACATGATGAGAATGACTTTCACTAGATTTCGGAAATTGACGAAGGCCTGAATCTTTCATAGTCTCATATAACCAACGAGGAACCCTCTTGGTGAGGATCCTCCTCAATAACCTCTATACTTGAATCTAAAGAAGCCCCCTTTGAAACCAAAGGTGGTAGAGGAGCTGAGACAAGAGGCAGAGGAGCAGCCAAAGTAGAAGGCTGAGCTAAAGGAGAAGGACCCGGAGATGAAGTTGAAGGTAGAGGAAGAAGCTCACTCTTATAAGGTACATGAAGGACACTCATCAAAAATAACATCATAACATCATGATTGATGGTGGCTAGTAGGTTGTAGTTGCAGGATCCCAAAGTTCATAGGCCTTGGATATAGAATTATACCCAAGGAAAATGTGGATTTAGAATCCAACTTAGAGTGATGCTCTTTAGTTACATGCACATAAGCCTTGCAACCAAATATTGGGAGATAAGCACAAGAGGGTTTGATGCCCAATAATGCCTCATACGAGTTTTACCTATGGTACAACTGATGTAGGCAATCTATTCCAAATGTGAACTCCAATAGCTGATGCCTCAGCCTATAATTTCTTGGCCAAGCCACTATGCTCAAGTATAGTCCTCGACCCATCTCAATGACAGACTAATTCTTACATCCACAAAAAACCCATTCTAGGATGGAGGATAAGTTGTAGTAAACTAGCATCGCGAATGCAAAGATTCTTCAAATACTTGTCAAACTCATGTGAGAGAAACTCTCCCCCTTTATCAATACACAAAGATTTTGCCTTCTTGGAGTCCCATTGTTTTTCCCACTTTGACTTTCCAATCATGAAATATGGATAAAGATTGATCCTTAGACTGAAGAAAGAAAGCCCAAGTATACTTGGAGTAGTCAGGCGTCAACAATAATCATCATATGTAAAGAGCCTTATTCAAAGATTTTGTAGACATAGGACAACACAAGTCTACATGAACAAGCTCGAGTGGTTTGGTAGATATGTGCGATGCCTCCTTAGGGAAAGGTAATCGATGTTGCTTGCCATGGAGAAATGGTTGTGCACACACCAACTGGGGTACTGATGGATGATTAAGCATCAACCAAACCATGTTTATATGCCTATTGCAAAAAAAAGAAGCTCAAGTGGCAAAAGCATGCATGCCATAACACAGAATCTGTAGACGTAGAATGCAAGGCCAAAGTAGAGGTGCATATGATAGGAATAGTACCAGCACCTTTGATGGAAATTGCAAAAGAGTCATCGAGACTGATGGTTGCTTAGAGAAGGAAGAACACCAATCATGATGATTAGTGTGTGAGAAGTTGTGCTACTATCTATAATCCAAGCATGAAACCTGAAAGAGATGAAAGTTGATGAAAGTCAAAGTGGGGCTATCAATGTAGATAAACAACTGATCAATAGTAGTTGAAGTAGATGCAGACACCTCAAAGCCATATCACCTCAGTTTTTGCAGTAGAACAAACAACACGATATTCTGCCTTTGAGGAGGATAATGCAATAGTGGGTTGCTTTTTACTACTCAAGGAAATAGCACCAGAACCACGTGTAAACCAATAACATGCAGTCGATTGGTGAGTGTTAATATCACCAACCTAGTGAGAATCAGAATAGCCAACTAACCGATCCCCCTTCCACCAATAGAAGATACCCCGATCAAGAAAATTATTCAAATAGTGCAGGATGCACTGGCAGGTGGGATTTGTGAGGGTCAGCTGAAAATGAACTCAAGACACAAACAAAAAAGTAAACATCCAATCTAGAATGAGTAATCCAAATCAAAGATTTGACAATCTACCTTTATAGAGCATGATCACATGGTGGTGAAGCAAATCTTAGCATTAGGGTCCATCGAAGAAGAGATGGAACCATGCACCTTGAAATGCTATAAAATCTCCTTTGCAATACTTGCGTTGAGAGAGAAAAATACCCTGAGGAGTCTACCAAACTTCAAAACCAAGGAAAAATGAAGAACTCAAGGTTGATCAACTCAAACTCATGGCTAAGATCAGCCACCATGACAAACAAAATCCAACTCTTATGACTTCCTATAAAGATCAAGCCATCCACATACACAATGATAATGACAAACAAGACCATCTTTAACAAATAAGACCATCTTTAACAAAAATGTAAAGATTGGAACATGAATGTGATCACCAAAGACCAACCACCAATGACCAATCTTCAGAAAGAAGGTTTCAATGCACTAGTACCACACACGATGAGCCTACTTCAATCCATATAGATCTTTACAAAGTTGGTACACAATATGCGCAACAACAATATCAAGTGGTTGCTCAACATAGACCTCCTCTTGAAGGTCACCATTAAGAAGAGCAGATTTGACATCCATCTATAAAATAGGCCACCCACCCATGATGGGTAAGAAGAGCCAAAATAATCCTAATGGTAGTAATCGACACTGTAGGAATAAAAGCCTCATCAAAATCAACACTAACTCTCTAGGAGTAGCCCTTCACAACAAGATGTTCTTCGTGTTTGTCTAAAGTTCCATCCTCATAATACTTGTTCTTATAGACCCAACGAACTTTGATTACCTTGCATTGAGGTGGACGTGGTACAAGAACCCAAGTACTATTGTGCTTAATGGAATCAAGCTCTGTCTGCATAGTAATAATCCAAGGCGGAGAAGAAAGTGTCTCCTCAGAGAGGAAGGCTCAGTAGAGGTGAAGGAAGAATGGTAGACATCAAGGCAAAATTCAGAAAGTGATTATCCTCAACAGCATGCTTTTAGACCGAGTAACATGATGAGAATGACTTTCACTAGATTTCGGAAATTGACGAAGGCCTGAATCTTTCATAGTCTCATATAACCAACGAGGAACCCTCTTGGTGAGGATCCTCCTCAATAACCTCTATACTTGAATCTAAAGAAGCCCCCTTTGAAACCAAAGGTGGTAGAGGAGCTGAGACAAGAGGCAGAGGAGCAGCCAAAGTAGAAGGCTGAGCTAAAGGAGAAGGACCCGGAGATGAAGTTGAAGGTAGAGGAAGAAGCTCACTCTTATAAGGTACATGAAGGACACTCATCAAAAATAACATCATAACATCATGATTGATGGTGGCTAGTAGGTTGTAGTTGCAGGATCCCAAAGTTCATAGGCCTTGGATATAGAATTATACCCAAGGAAAATGTGGATTTAGAATCCAACTTAGAGTGATGCTCTTTAGTTACATGCACATAAGCCTTGCAACCAAATATTGGGAGATAAGCACAAGAGGGTTTGATGCCCAATAATGCCTCATACGAGTTTTACCTATGGTACAACTGATGTAGGCAATCTATTCCAAATGTGAACTCCAATAGCTGATGCCTCAGCCTATAATTTCTTGGCCAAGCCACTATGCTCAAGTATAGTCCTCGACCCATCTCAATGACAGACTAATTCTTACATCCACAAAAAACCCATTCTAGGATGGAGGATAAGTTGTAGTAAACTAGCATCGCGAATGCAAAGATTCTTCAAATACTTGTCAAACTCATGTGAGAGAAACTCTCCCCCTTTATCAATACACAAAGATTTTGCCTTCTTGGAGTCCCATTGTTTTTCCCACTTTGACTTTCCAATCATGAAATATGGATAAAG
Organism: Cibotium barometz; assembly: GCF_041138505.1. Lineage (NCBI taxonomy): Eukaryota > Viridiplantae > Streptophyta > Polypodiopsida > Cyatheales > Cibotiaceae > Cibotium > Cibotium barometz. The sequence continues at coordinate 18,115,032 of NC_141071.1, read as the reverse complement.
ATTGATCCTTAGACTGAAGAAAGAAAGCCCAAGTATACTTGGAGTAGTCAGGCGTCAACAATAATCATCATATGTAAAGAGCCTTATTCAAAGATTTTGTAGACATAGGACAACACAAGTCTACATGAACAAGCTCGAGTGGTTTGGTAGATATGTGCGATGCCTCCTTAGGGAAAGGTAATCGATGTTGCTTGCCATGGAGAAATGGTTGTGCACACACCAACTGGGGTACTGATGGATGATTAAGCATCAACCAAACCATGTTTATATGCCTATTGCAAAAAAAAGAAGCTCAAGTGGCAAAAGCATGCATGCCATAACACAGAATCTGTAGACGTAGAATGCAAGGCCAAAGTAGAGGTGCATATGATAGGAATAGTACCAGCACCTTTGATGGAAATTGCAAAAGAGTCATCGAGACTGATGGTTGCTTAGAGAAGGAAGAACACCAATCATGATGATTAGTGTGTGAGAAGTTGTGCTACTATCTATAATCCAAGCATGAAACCTGAAAGAGATGAAAGTTGATGAAAGTCAAAGTGGGGCTATCAATGTAGATAAACAACTGATCAATAGTAGTTGAAGTAGATGCAGACACCTCAAAGCCATATCACCTCAGTTTTTGCAGTAGAACAAACAACACGATATTCTGCCTTTGAGGAGGATAATGCAATAGTGGGTTGCTTTTTACTACTCAAGGAAATAGCACCAGAACCACGTGTAAACCAATAACATGCAGTCGATTGGTGAGTGTTAATATCACCAACCTAGTGAGAATCAGAATAGCCAACTAACCGATCCCCCTTCCACCAATAGAAGATACCCCGATCAAGAAAATTATTCAAATAGTGCAGGATGCACTGGCAGGTGGGATTTGTGAGGGTCAGCTGAAAATGAACTCAAGACACAAACAAAAAAGTAAACATCCAATCTAGAATGAGTAATCCAAATCAAAGATTTGACAATCTACCTTTATAGAGCATGATCACATGGTGGTGAAGCAAATCTTAGCATTAGGGTCCATCGAAGAAGAGATGGAACCATGCACCTTGAAATGCTATAAAATCTCCTTTGCAATACTTGCGTTGAGAGAGAAAAATACCCTGAGGAGTCTACCAAACTTCAAAACCAAGGAAAAATGAAGAACTCAAGGTTGATCAACTCAAACTCATGGCTAAGATCAGCCACCATGACAAACAAAATCCAACTCTTATGACTTCCTATAAAGATCAAGCCATCCACATACACAATGATAATGACAAACAAGACCATCTTTAACAAATAAGACCATCTTTAACAAAAATGTAAAGATTGGAACATGAATGTGATCACCAAAGACCAACCACCAATGACCAATCTTCAGAAAGAAGGTTTCAATGCACTAGTACCACACACGATGAGCCTACTTCAATCCATATAGATCTTTACAAAGTTGGTACACAATATGCGCAACAACAATATCAAGTGGTTGCTCAACATAGACCTCCTCTTGAAGGTCACCATTAAGAAGAGCAGATTTGACATCCATCTATAAAATAGGCCACCCACCCATGATGGGTAAGAAGAGCCAAAATAATCCTAATGGTAGTAATCGACACTGTAGGAATAAAAGCCTCATCAAAATCAACACTAACTCTCTAGGAGTAGCCCTTCACAACAAGATGTTCTTCGTGTTTGTCTAAAGTTCCATCCTCATAATACTTGTTCTTATAGACCCAACGAACTTTGATTACCTTGCATTGAGGTGGACGTGGTACAAGAACCCAAGTACTATTGTGCTTAATGGAATCAAGCTCTGTCTGCATAGTAATAATCCAAGGCGGAGAAGAAAGTGTCTCCTCAGAGAGGAAGGCTCAGTAGAGGTGAAGGAAGAATGGTAGACATCAAGGCAAAATTCAGAAAGTGATTATCCTCAACAGCATGCTTTTAGACCGAGTAACATGATGAGAATGACTTTCACTAGATTTCAGAAATTGACGAAGGCCTGAATCTTTCATAGTCTCATATAACCAACGAGGAACCCTCTTGGTGAGGATCCTCCTCAATAACCTCTATACTTGAATCTAAAGAAGCCCCCTTTGAAACCAAAGGTGGTAGAGGAGCTGAGACAAGAGGCAGAGGAGCAGCCAAAGTAGAAGGCTGAGCTAAAGGAGAAGGACCCGGAGATGAAGTTGAAGGTAGAGGAAGAAGCTCACTCTTATAAGGTACATGAAGGACACTCATCAAAAATAACATCATAACATCATGATTGATGGTGGCTAGTAGGTTGTAGTTGCAGGATCCCAAAGTTCATAGGCCTTGGATATAGAATTATACCCAAGGAAAATGTGGATTTAGAATCCAACTTAGAGTGATGCTCTTTAGTTACATGCACATAAGCCTTGCAACCAAATATTGGGAGATAAGCACAAGAGGGTTTGATGCCCAATAATGCCTCATACGAGTTTTACCTATGGTACAACTGATGTAGGCAATCTATTCCAAATGTGAACTCCAATAGCTGATGCCTCAGCCTATAATTTCTTGGCCAAGCCACTATGCTCAAGTATAGTCCTCGACCCATCTCAATGACAGACTAATTCTTACATCCACAAAAAACCCATTCTAGGATGGAGGATAAGTTGTAGTAAACTAGCATCGCGAATGCAAAGATTCTTCAAATACTTGTCAAACTCATGTGAGAGAAACTCTCCCCCTTTATCAATACACAAAGATTTTGCCTTCTTGGAGTCCCATTGTTTTTCCCACTTTGACTTTCCAATCATGAAATATGGATAAAGATTGATCCTTAGACTGAAGAAAGAAAGCCCAAGTATACTTGGAGTAGTCAGGCGTCAACAATAATCATCATATGTAAAGAGCCTTATTCAAAGATTTTGTAGACATAGGACAACACAAGTCTACATGAACAAGCTCGAGTGGTTTGGTAGATATGTGCGATGCCTCCTTAGGGAAAGGTAATCGATGTTGCTTGCCATGGAGAAATGGTTGTGCACACACCAACTGGGGTACTGATGGATGATTAAGCATCAACCAAACCATGTTTATATGCCTATTGCAAAAAAAAGAAGCTCAAGTGGCAAAAGCATGCATGCCATAACACAGAATCTGTAGACGTAGAATGCAAGGCCAAAGTAGAGGTGCATATGATAGGAATAGTACCAGCACCTTTGATGGAAATTGCAAAAGAGTCATCGAGACTGATGGTTGCTTAGAGAAGGAAGAACACCAATCATGATGATTAGTGTGTGAGAAGTTGTGCTACTATCTATAATCCAAGCATGAAACCTGAAAGAGATGAAAGTTGATGAAAGTCAAAGTGGGGCTATCAATGTAGATAAACAACTGATCAATAGTAGTTGAAGTAGATGCAGACACCTCAAAGCCATATCACCTCAGTTTTTGCAGTAGAACAAACAACACGATATTCTGCCTTTGAGGAGGATAATGCAATAGTGGGTTGCTTTTTACTACTCAAGGAAATAGCACCAGAACCACGTGTAAACCAATAACATGCAGTCGATTGGTGAGTGTTAATATCACCAACCTAGTGAGAATCAGAATAGCCAACTAACCGATCCCCCTTCCACCAATAGAAGATACCCCGATCAAGAAAATTATTCAAATAGTGCAGGATGCACTGGCAGGTGGGATTTGTGAGGGTCAGCTGAAAATGAACTCAAGACACAAACAAAAAAGTAAACATCCAATCTAGAATGAGTAATCCAAATCAAAGATTTGACAATCTACCTTTATAGAGCATGATCACATGGTGGTGAAGCAAATCTTAGCATTAGGGTCCATCGAAGAAGAGATGGAACCATGCACCTTGAAATGCTATAAAATCTCCTTTGCAATACTTGCGTTGAGAGAGAAAAATACCCTGAGGAGTCTACCAAACTTCAAAACCAAGGAAAAATGAAGAACTCAAGGTTGATCAACTCAAACTCATGGCTAAGATCAGCCACCATGACAAACAAAATCCAACTCTTATGACTTCCTATAAAGATCAAGCCATCCACATACACAATGATAATGACAAACAAGACCATCTTTAACAAATAAGACCATCTTTAACAAAAATGTAAAGATTGGAACATGAATGTGATCACCAAAGACCAACCACCAATGACCAATCTTCAGAAAGAAGGTTTCAATGCACTAGTACCACACACGATGAGCCTACTTCAATCCATATAGATCTTTACAAAGTTGGTACACAATATGCGCAACAACAATATCAAGTGGTTGCTCAACATAGACCTCCTCTTGAAGGTCACCATTAAGAAGAGCAGATTTGACATCCATCTATAAAATAGGCCACCCACCCATGATGGGTAAGAAGAGCCAAAATAATCCTAATGGTAGTAATCGACACTGTAGGAATAAAAGCCTCATCAAAATCAACACTAACTCTCTAGGAGTAGCCCTTCACAACAAGATGTTCTTCGTGTTTGTCTAAAGTTCCATCCTCATAATACTTGTTCTTATAGACCCAACGAACTTTGATTACCTTGCATTGAGGTGGACGTGGTACAAGAACCCAAGTACTATTGTGCTTAATGGAATCAAGCTCTGTCTGCATAGTAATAATCCAAGGCGGAGAAGAAAGTGTCTCCTCAGAGAGGAAGGCTCAGTAGAGGTGAAGGAAGAATGGTAGACATCAAGGCAAAATTCAGAAAGTGATTATCCTCAACAGCATGCTTTTAGACCGAGTAACATGATGAGAATGACTTTCACTAGATTTCGGAAATTGACGAAGGCCTGAATCTTTCATAGTCTCATATAACCAACGAGGAACCCTCTTGGTGAGGATCCTCCTCAATAACCTCTATACTTGAATCTAAAGAAGCCCCCTTTGAAACCAAAGGTGGTAGAGGAGCTGAGACAAGAGGCAGAGGAGCAGCCAAAGTAGAAGGCTGAGCTAAAGGAGAAGGACCCGGAGATGAAGTTGAAGGTAGAGGAAGAAGCTCACTCTTATAAGGTACATGAAGGACACTCATCAAAAATAACATCATAACATCATGATTGATGGTGGCTAGTAGGTTGTAGTTGCAGGATCCCAAAGTTCATAGGCCTTGGATATAGAATTATACCCAAGGAAAATGTGCGGCATGGATTTAGAATCCAACTTAGAGTGATGCTCTTTAGTTACATGCACATAAGCCTTGCAACCAAATATTGGGAGATAAGCACAAGAGGGTTTGATGCCCAATAATGCCTCATACGAGTTTTACCTATGGTACAACTGATGTAGGCAATCTATTCCAAATGTGAACTCCAATAGCTGATGCCTCAGCCTATAATTTCTTGGCCAAGCCACTATGCTCAAGTATAGTCCTCGACCCATCTCAATGACAGACTAATTCTTACATCCACAAAAAACCCATTCTAGGATGGAGGATAAGTTGTAGTAAACTAGCATCGCGAATGCAAAGATTCTTCAAATACTTGTCAAACTCATGTGAGAGAAACTCTCCCCCTTTATCAATACACAAAGATTTTGCCTTCTTGGAGTCCCATTGTTTTTCCCACTTTGACTTTCCAATCATGAAATATGGATAAAGATTGATCCTTAGACTGAAGAAAGAAAGCCCAAGTATACTTGGAGTAGTCAGGCGTCAACAATAATCATCATATGTAAAGAGCCTTATTCAAAGATTTTGTAGACATAGGACAACACAAGTCTACATGAACAAGCTCGAGTGGTTTGGTAGATATGTGCGATGCCTCCTTAGGGAAAGGTAATCGATGTTGCTTGCCATGGAGAAATGGTTGTGCACACACCAACTGGGGTACTGATGGATGATTAAGCATCAACCAAACCATGTTTATATGCCTATTGCAAAAAAAAGAAGCTCAAGTGGCAAAAGCATGCATGCCATAACACAGAATCTGTAGACGTAGAATGCAAGGCCAAAGTAGAGGTGCATATGATAGGAATAGTACCAGCACCTTTGATGGAAATTGCAAAAGAGTCATCGAGACTGATGGTTGCTTAGAGAAGGAAGAACACCAATCATGATGATTAGTGTGTGAGAAGTTGTGCTACTATCTATAATCCAAGCATGAAACCTGAAAGAGATGAAAGTTGATGAAAGTCAAAGTGGGGCTATCAATGTAGATAAACAACTGATCAATAGTAGTTGAAGTAGATGCAGACACCTCAAAGCCATATCACCTCAGTTTTTGCAGTAGAACAAACAACACGATATTCTGCCTTTGAGGAGGATAATGCAATAGTGGGTTGCTTTTTACTACTCAAGGAAATAGCACCAGAACCACGTGTAAACCAATAACATGCAGTCGATTGGTGAGTGTTAATATCACCAACCTAGTGAGAATCAGAATAGCCAACTAACCGATCCCCCTTCCACCAATAGAAGATACCCCGATCAAGAAAATTATTCAAATAGTGCAGGATGCACTGGCAGGTGGGATTTGTGAGGGTCAGCTGAAAATGAACTCAAGACACAAACAAAAAAGTAAACATCCAATCTAGAATGAGTAATCCAAATCAAAGATTTGACAATCTACCTTTATAGAGCATGATCACATGGTGGTGAAGCAAATCTTAGCATTAGGGTCCATCGAAGAAGAGATGGAACCATGCACCTTGAAATGCTATAAAATCTCCTTTGCAATACTTGCGTTGAGAGAGAAAAATACCCTGAGGAGTCTACCAAACTTCAAAACCAAGGAAAAATGAAGAACTCAAGGTTGATCAACTCAAACTCATGGCTAAGATCAGCCACCATGACAAACAAAATCCAACTCTTATGACTTCCTATAAAGATCAAGCCATCCACATACACAATGATAATGACAAACAAGACCATCTTTAACAAATAAGACCATCTTTAACAAAAATGTAAAGATTGGAACATGAATGTGATCACCAAAGACCAACCACCAATGACCAATCTTCAGAAAGAAGGTTTCAATGCACTAGTACCACACACGATGAGCCTACTTCAATCCATATAGATCTTTACAAAGTTGGTACACAATATGCGCAACAACAATATCAAGTGGTTGCTCAACATAGACCTCCTCTTGAAGGTCACCATTAAGAAGAGCAGATTTGACATCCATCTATAAAATAGGCCACCCACCCATGATGGGTAAGAAGAGCCAAAATAATCCTAATGGTAGTAATCGACACTGTAGGAATAAAAGCCTCATCAAAATCAACACTAACTCTCTAGGAGTAGCCCTTCACAACAAGATGTTCTTCGTGTTTGTCTAAAGTTCCATCCTCATAATACTTGTTCTTATAGACCCAACGAACTTTGATTACCTTGCATTGAGGTGGACGTGGTACAAGAACCCAAGTACTATTGTGCTTAATGGAATCAAGCTCTGTCTGCATAGTAATAATCCAAGGCGGAGAAGAAAGTGTCTCCTCAGAGAGGAAGGCTCAGTAGAGGTGAAGGAAGAATGGTAGACATCAAGGCAAAATTCAGAAAGTGATTATCCTCAACAGCATGCTTTTAGACCGAGTAACATGATGAGAATGACTTTCACTAGATTTCGGAAATTGACGAAGGCCTGAATCTTTCATAGTCTCATATAACCAACGAGGAACCCTCTTGGTGAGGATCCTCCTCAATAACCTCTATACTTGAATCTAAAGAAGCCCCCTTTGAAACCAAAGGTGGTAGAGGAGCTGAGACAAGAGGCAGAGGAGCAGCCAAAGTAGAAGGCTGAGCTAAAGGAGAAGGACCCGGAGATGAAGTTGAAGGTAGAGGAAGAAGCTCACTCTTATAAGGTACATGAAGGACACTCATCAAAAATAACATCATAACATCATGATTGATGGTGGCTAGTAGGTTGTAGTTGCAGGATCCCAAAGTTCATAGGCCTTGGATATAGAATTATACCCAAGGAAAATGTGGATTTAGAATCCAACTTAGAGTGATGCTCTTTAGTTACATGCACATAAGCCTTGCAACCAAATATTGGGAGATAAGCACAAGAGGGTTTGATGCCCAATAATGCCTCATACGAGTTTTACCTATGGTACAACTGATGTAGGCAATCTATTCCAAATGTGAACTCCAATAGCTGATGCCTCAGCCTATAATTTCTTGGCCAAGCCACTATGCTCAAGTATAGTCCTCGACCCATCTCAATGACAGACTAATTCTTACATCCACAAAAAACCCATTCTAGGATGGAGGATAAGTTGTAGTAAACTAGCATCGCGAATGCAAAGATTCTTCAAATACTTGTCAAACTCATGTGAGAGAAACTCTCCCCCTTTATCAATACACAAAGATTTTGCCTTCTTGGAGTCCCATTGTTTTTCCCACTTTGACTTTCCAATCATGAAATATGGATAAAGATTGATCCTTAGACTGAAGAAAGAAAGCCCAAGTATACTTGGAGTAGTCAGGCGTCAACAATAATCATCATATGTAAAGAGCCTTATTCAAAGATTTTGTAGACATAGGACAACACAAGTCTACATGAACAAGCTCGAGTGGTTTGGTAGATATGTGCGATGCCTCCTTAGGGAAAGGTAATCGATGTTGCTTGCCATGGAGAAATGGTTGTGCACACACCAACTGGGGTACTGATGGATGATTAAGCATCAACCAAACCATGTTTATATGCCTATTGCAAAAAAAAGAAGCTCAAGTGGCAAAAGCATGCATGCCATAACACAGAATCTGTAGACGTAGAATGCAAGGCCAAAGTAGAGGTGCATATGATAGGAATAGTACCAGCACCTTTGATGGAAATTGCAAAAGAGTCATCGAGACTGATGGTTGCTTAGAGAAGGAAGAACACCAATCATGATGATTAGTGTGTGAGAAGTTGTGCTACTATCTATAATCCAAGCATGAAACCTGAAAGAGATGAAAGTTGATGAAAGTCAAAGTGGGGCTATCAATGTAGATAAACAACTGATCAATAGTAGTTGAAGTAGATGCAGACACCTCAAAGCCATATCACCTCAGTTTTTGCAGTAGAACAAACAACACGATATTCTGCCTTTGAGGAGGATAATGCAATAGTGGGTTGCTTTTTACTACTCAAGGAAATAGCACCAGAACCACGTGTAAACCAATAACATGCAGTCGATTGGTGAGTGTTAATATCACCAACCTAGTGAGAATCAGAATAGCCAACTAACCGATCCCCCTTCCACCAATAGAAGATACCCCGATCAAGAAAATTATTCAAATAGTGCAGGATGCACTGGCAGGTGGGATTTGTGAGGGTCAGCTGAAAATGAACTCAAGACACAAACAAAAAAGTAAACATCCAATCTAGAATGAGTAATCCAAATCAAAGATTTGACAATCTACCTTTATAGAGCATGATCACATGGTGGTGAAGCAAATCTTAGCATTAGGGTCCATCGAAGAAGAGATGGAACCATGCACCTTGAAATGCTATAAAATCGCCTTTGCAATACTTGCGTTGAGAGAGAAAATACCCTGAGGAGTCTACCAAACTTCAAAACCAAGGAAAAATGAAGAACTCAAGGTTGATCAACTCAAACTCATGGCTAAGATCAGCCACCATGACAAACAAAATCCAACTCTTATGACTTCCTATAAAGATCAAGCCATCCACATACACAATGATAATGACAAACAAGACCATCTTTAACAAATAAGACCATCTTTAACAAAAATGTAAAGATTGGAACATGAATGTGATCACCAAAGACCAACCACCAATGACCAATCTTCAGAAAGAAGGTGTCAATGCACTAGTACCACACACGATGAGCCTACTTCAATCCATATAGATCTTTACAAAGTTGGTACACAATATGCGCAACAACAATATCAAGTGGTTGCTCAACATAGACCTCCTCTTGAAGGTCACCATTAAGAAGAGCAGATTTGACATCCATCTATAAAATAGGCCACCCACCCATGATGGGTAAGAAGAGCCAAAATAATCCTAATGGTAGTAATCGACACTGTAGGAATAAAAGCCTCATCAAAATCAACACTAACTCTCTAGGAGTAGCCCTTCACAACAAGATGTTCTTCGTGTTTGTCTAAAGTTCCATCCTCATAATACTTGTTCTTATAGACCCAACGAACTTTGATTACCTTGCATTGAGGTGGACGTGGTACAAGAACCCAAGTACTATTGTGCTTAATGGAATCAAGCTCTGTCTGCATAGTAATAATCCAAGGCGGAGAAGAAAGTGTCTCCTCAGAGAGGAAGGCTCAGTAGAGGTGAAGGAAGAATGGTAGACATCAAGGCAAAATTCAGAAAGTGATTATCCTCAACAGCATGCTTTTAGACCGAGTAACATGATGAGAATGACTTTCACTAGATTTCGGAAATTGACGAAGGCCTGAATCTTTCATAGTCTCATATAACCAACGAGGAACCCTCTTGGTGAGGATCCTCCTCAATAACCTCTATACTTGAATCTAAAGAAGCCCCCTTTGAAACCAAAGGTGGTAGAGGAGCTGAGACAAGAGGCAGAGGAGCAGCCAAAGTAGAAGGCTGAGCTAAAGGAGAAGGACCCGGAGATGAAGTTGAAGGTAGAGGAAGAAGCTCACTCTTATAAGGTACATGAAGGACACTCATCAAAAATAACATCATAACATCATGATTGATGGTGGCTAGTAGGTTGTAGTTGCAGGATCCCAAAGTTCATAGGCCTTGGATATAGAATTATACCCAAGGAAAATGTGGATTTAGAATCCAACTTAGAGTGATGCTCTTTAGTTACATGCACATAAGCCTTGCAACCAAATATTGGGAGATAAGCACAAGAGGGTTTGATGCCCAATAATGCCTCATACGAGTTTTACCTATGGTACAACTGATGTAGGCAATCTATTCCAAATGTGAACTCCAATAGCTGATGCCTCAGCCTATAATTTCTTGGCCAAGCCACTATGCTCAAGTATAGTCCTCGACCCATCTCAATGACAGACTAATTCTTACATCCACAAAAAACCCATTCTAGGATGGAGGATAAGTTGTAGTAAACTAGCATCGCGAATGCAAAGATTCTTCAAATACTTGTCAAACTCATGTGAGAGAAACTCTCCCCCTTTATCAATACACAAAGATTTTGCCTTCTTGGAGTCCCATTGTTTTTCCCACTTTGACTTTCCAATCATGAAATATGGATAAAGATTGATCCTTAGACTGAAGAAAGAAAGCCCAAGTATACTTGGAGTAGTCAGGCGTCAACAATAATCATCATATGTAAAGAGCCTTATTCAAAGATTTTGTAGACATAGGACAACACAAGTCTACATGAACAAGCTCGAGTGGTTTGGTAGATATGTGCGATGCCTCCTTAGGGAAAGGTAATCGATGTTGCTTGCCATGGAGAAATGGTTGTGCACACACCAACTGGGGTACTGATGGATGATTAAGCATCAACCAAACCATGTTTATATGCCTATTGCAAATAAAAGAAGCTCAAGTGGCAAAAGCATGCATGCCATAACATAGAATCTGTAGACGTAGAATGCAAGGCCAAAGTAGAGGTGCATAAAATAGGAATAGTACCAGCACCTTTGATGGAAATTGCAAAAGAGTCATCGAGACTGATGGTTGCTTAGAGAAGGAAGAACACCAATCATGATGATTAGTGTGTGAGAAGTTGTGCTACTATCTATAATCCAAGCATGAAACCTGAAAGAGATGAAAGTTGATGAAAGTCAAAGTGGGGCTATCAATGTAGATAAACAACTGATCAATAGTAGTTGAAGTAGATGCAGACACCTCAAAGCCATATCACCTCAGTTTTTGCAGTAGAACAAACAACACGATATTCTGCCTTTGAGGAGGATAATGCAATAGTGGGTTGCTTTTTACTACTCAAGGAAATAGCACCAGAACCACGTGTAAACCAATAACATGCAGTCGATTGGTGAGTGTTAATATCACCAACCTAGTGAGAATCAGAATAGCCAACTAACCGATCCCCCTTCCACCAATAGAAGATACCCCGATCAAGAAAATTATTCAAATAGTGCAGGATGCACTGGCAGGTGGGATTTGTGAGGGTCAGCTGAAAATGAACTCAAGACACAAACAAAAAAGTAAACATCCAATCTAGAATGAGTAATCCAAATCAAAGATTTGACAATCTACCTTTATAGAGCATGATCACATGGTGGTGAAGCAAATCTTAGCATTAGGGTCCATCGAAGAAGAGATGGAACCATGCACCTTGAAATGCTATAAAATCGCCTTTGCAATACTTGCGTTGAGAGAGAAAATACCCTGAGGAGTCTACCAAACTTCAAAACCAAGGAAAAATGAAGAACTCAAGGTTGATCAACTCAAACTCATGGCTAAGATCAGCCACCATGACAAACAAAATCCAACTCTTATGACTTCCTATAAAGATCAAGCCATCCACATACACAATGATAATGACAAACAAGACCATCTTTAACAAATAAGACCATCTTTAACAAAAATGTAAAGATTGGAACATGAATGTGATCACCAAAGACCAACCACCAATGACCAATCTTCAGAAAGAAGGTGTCAATGCACTAGTACCACACACGATGAGCCTACTTCAATCCATATAGATCTTTACAAAGTTGGTACACAATATGCGCAACAACAATATCAAGTGGTTGCTCAACATAGACCTCCTCTTGAAGGTCACCATTAAGAAGAGCAGATTTGACATCCATCTATAAAATAGGCCACCCACCCATGATGGGTAAGAAGAGCCAAAATAATCCTAATGGTAGTAATCGACACTGTAGGAATAAAAGCCTCATCAAAATCAACACTAACTCTCTAGGAGTAGCCCTTCACAACAAGATGTTCTTCGTGTTTGTCTAAAGTTCCATCCTCATAATACTTGTTCTTATAGACCCAACGAACTTTGATTACCTTGCATTGAGGTGGACGTGGTACAAGAACCCAAGTACTATTGTGCTTAATGGAATCAAGCTCTGTCTGCATAGTAATAATCCAAGGCGGAGAAGAAAGTGTCTCCTCAGAGAGGAAGGCTCAGTAGAGGTGAAGGAAGAATGGTAGACATCAAGGCAAAATTCAGAAAGTGATTATCCTCAACAGCATGCTTTTAGACCGAGTAACATGATGAGAATGACTTTCACTAGATTTCGGAAATTGACGAAGGCCTGAATCTTTCATAGTCTCATATAACCAACGAGGAACCCTCTTGGTGAGGATCCTCCTCAATAACCTCTATACTTGAATCTAAAGAAGCCCCCTTTGAAACCAAAGGTGGTAGAGGAGCTGAGACAAGAGGCAGAGGAGCAGCCAAAGTAGAAGGCTGAGCTAAAGGAGAAGGACCCGGAGATGAAGTTGAAGGTAGAGGAAGAAGCTCACTCTTATAAGGTACATGAAGGACACTCATCAAAAATAACATCATAACATCATGATTGATGGTGGCTAGTAGGTTGTAGTTGCAGGATCCCAAAGTTCATAGGCCTTGGATATAGAATTATACCCAAGGAAAATGTGCGGCATGGATTTAGAATCCAACTTAGAGTGATGCTCTTTAGTTACATGCACATAAGCCTTGCAACCAAATATTGGGAGATAAGCACAAGAGGGTTTGATGCCCAATAATGCCTCATACGAGTTTTACCTATGGTACAACTGATGTAGGCAATCTATTCCAAATGTGAACTCCAATAGCTGATGCCTCAGCCTAAAATTTCTTGGCCAAGCCACTATGCTCAAGTATAGTCCTCGACCCATCTCAATGACAGACTAATTCTTACATCCACAAAAAACCCATTCTAGGATGGAGGATAAGTTGTAGTAAACTAGCATCGCGAATGCAAAGATTCTTCAAATACTTGTCAAACTCATGTGAGAGAAACTCTCCCCCTTTATCAATACACAAAGATTTTGCCTTCTTGGAGTCCCATTGTTTTTCCCACTTTGACTTTCCAATCATGAAATATGGATAAAGATTGATCCTTAGACTGAAGAAAGAAAGCCCAAGTATACTTGGAGTAGTCAGGCGTCAACAATAATCATCATATGTAAAGAGCCTTATTCAAAGATTTTGTAGACATAGGACAACACAAGTCTACATGAACAAGCTCGAGTGGTTTGGTAGATATGTGCGATGCCTCCTTAGGGAAAGGTAATCGATGTTGCTTGCCATGGAGAAATGGTTGTGCACACACCAACTGGGGTACTGATGGATGATTAAGCATCAACCAAACCATGTTTATATGCCTATTGCAAATAAAAGAAGCTCAAGTGGCAAAAGCATGCATGCCATAACACAGAATCTGTAGACGTAGAATGCAAGGCCAAAGTAGAGGTGCATAAAATAGGAATAGCACCAGCACCTTTGATGGAAATTGTAAAAGAGTCATCGAGACTGATGGTTGCTTAGAGAAGGAAGAACACCAATCATGATGATTAGTGTGTGAGAAGTTGTGCTACTATCTATAATCCAAGCATGAAACCTGAAAGAGATGAAAGTTGATGAAAGTCAAAGTGGGGCTATCAATGTAGATAAACAACTGATCAATAGTAGTTGAAGTAGATGCAGACACCTCAAAGCCATATCACCTCAGTTTTTGCAGTAGAACAAACAACACGATATTCTGCCTTTGAGGAGGATAATGCAATAGTGGGTTGCTTTTTACTACTCAAGGAAATAGCACCAGAACCACGTGTAAACCAATAACATGCAGTCGATTGGTGAGTGTTAATATCACCAACCTAGTGAGAATCAGAATAGCCAACTAACCGATCCCCCTTCCACCAATAGAAGATACCCCGATCAAGAAAATTATTCAAATAGTGCAGGATGCACTGGCAGGTGGGATTTGTGAGGGTTAGCTGAAAATGAACTCAAGACACAAACAAAAAAGTAAACATCCAATCTAGAATGAGTAATCCAAATCAAAGATTTGACAATCTACCTTTATAGAGCATGATCACATGGTGGTGAAGCAAATCTTAGCATTAGGGTCCATCGAAGAAGAGATGGAACCATGCACCTTGAAATGCTATAAAATCTCCTTTGCAATACTTGCGTTGAGAGAGAAAAATACCCTGAGGAGTCTACCAAACTTCAAAACCAAGGAAAAATGAAGAACTCAAGGTTGATCAACTCAAACTCATGGCTAAGATCAGCCACCATGACAAACAAAATCCAACTCTTATGACTTCCTATAAAGATCAAGCCATCCACATACACAATGATAATGACAAACAAGACCATCTTTAACAAATAAGACCATCTTTAACAAAAATGTAAAGATTGGAACATGAATGTGATCACCAAAGACCAACCACCAATGACCAATCTTCAGAAAGAAGGTTTCAATGCACTAGTACCACACACGATGAGCCTACTTCAATCCATATAGATCTTTACAAAGTTGGTACACAATATGCGCAACAACAATATCAAGTGGTTGCTCAACATAGACCTCCTCTTGAAGGTCACCATTAAGAAGAGCAGATTTGACATCCATCTATAAAATAGGCCACCCACTCATGATGGGTAAGAAGAGCCAAAATAATCCTAATGGTAGTAATCGACACTGTAGGAATAAAAGCCTCATCAAAATCAACACTAACTCTCTAGGAGTAGCCCTTCACAACAAGATGTTCTTCGTGTTTGTCTAAAGTTCCAT
Source organism: Cibotium barometz (assembly GCF_041138505.1). Classification (NCBI taxonomy): domain Eukaryota; kingdom Viridiplantae; phylum Streptophyta; class Polypodiopsida; order Cyatheales; family Cibotiaceae; genus Cibotium; species Cibotium barometz. The sequence goes on along the minus strand of NC_141071.1, from coordinate 18,099,430 downwards.
CCTCATAATACTTGTTCTTATAGACCCAACGAACTTTGATTACCTTGCATTGAGGTGGACGTGGTACAAGAACCCAAGTACTATTGTGCTTAATGGAATCAAGCTCTGTCTGCATAGTAATAATCCAAGGCGGAGAAGAAAGTGTCTCCTCAGAGAGGAAGGCTCAGTAGAGGTGAAGGAAGAATGGTAGACATCAAGGCAAAATTCAGAAAGTGATTATCCTCAACAGCATGCTTTTAGACCGAGTAACATGATGAGAATGACTTTCACTAGATTTCAGAAATTGACGAAGGCCTGAATCTTTCATAGTCTCATATAACCAACGAGGAACCCTCTTGGTGAGGATCCTCCTCAATAACCTCTATACTTGAATCTAAAGAAGCCCCCTTTGAAACCAAAGGTGGTAGAGGAGCTGAGACAAGAGGCAGAGGAGCAGCCAAAGTAGAAGGCTGAGCTAAAGGAGAAGGACCCGGAGATGAAGTTGAAGGTAGAGGAAGAAGCTCACTCTTATAAGGTACATGAAGGACACTCATCAAAAATAACATCATAACATCATGATTGATGGTGGCTAGTAGGTTGTAGTTGCAGGATCCCAAAGTTCATAGGCCTTGGATATAGAATTATACCCAAGGAAAATGTGCGGCATGGATTTAGAATCCAACTTAGAGTGATGCTCTTTAGTTACATGCACATAAGCCTTGCAACCAAATATTGGGAGATAAGCACAAGAGGGTTTGATGCCCAATAATGCCTCATACGAGTTTTACCTATGGTACAACTGATGTAGGCAATCTATTCCAAATGTGAACTCCAATAGCTGATGCCTCAGCCTATAATTTCTTGGCCAAGCCACTATGCTCAAGTATAGTCCTCGACCCATCTCAATGACAGACTAATTCTTACATCCACAAAAAACCCATTCTAGGATGGAGGATAAGTTGTAGTAAACTAGCATCGCGAATGCAAAGATTCTTCAAATACTTGTCAAACTCATGTGAGAGAAACTCTCCCCCTTTATCAATACACAAAGATTTTGCCTTCTTGGAGTCCCATTGTTTTTCCCACTTTGACTTTCCAATCATGAAATATGGATAAAGATTGATCCTTAGACTGAAGAAAGAAAGCCCAAGTATACTTGGAGTAGTCAGGCGTCAACAATAATCATCATATGTAAAGAGCCTTATTCAAAGATTTTGTAGACATAGGACAACACAAGTCTACATGAACAAGCTCGAGTGGTTTGGTAGATATGTGCGATGCCTCCTTAGGGAAAGGTAATCGATGTTGCTTGCCATGGAGAAATGGTTGTGCACACACCAACTGGGGTACTGATGGATGATTAAGCATCAACCAAACCATGTTTATATGCCTATTGCAAATAAAAGAAGCTCAAGTGGCAAAAGCATGCATGCCATAACACAGAATCTGTAGACGTAGAATGCAAGGCCAAAGTAGAGGTGCATAAAATAGGAATAGCACCAGCACCTTTGATGGAAATTGTAAAAGAGTCATCGAGACTGATGGTTGCTTAGAGAAGGAAGAACACCAATCATGATGATTAGTGTGTGAGAAGTTGTGCTACTATCTATAATCCAAGCATGAAACCTGAAAGAGATGAAAGTTGATGAAAGTCAAAGTGGGGCTATCAATGTAGATAAACAACTGATCAATAGTAGTTGAAGTAGATGCAGACACCTCAAAGCCATATCACCTCAGTTTTTGCAGTAGAACAAACAACACGATATTCTGCCTTTGAGGAGGATAATGCAATAGTGGGTTGCTTTTTACTACTCAAGGAAATAGCACCAGAACCACGTGTAAACCAATAACATGCAGTCGATTGGTGAGTGTTAATATCACCAACCTAGTGAGAATCAGAATAGCCAACTAACCGATCCCCCTTCCACCAATAGAAGATACCCCGATCAAGAAAATTATTCAAATAGTACAGGATGCACTGGCAGGTGGGATTTGTGAGGGTCAGCTGAAAATGAACTCAAGACACAAACAAAAAAGTAAACATCCAATCTAGAATGAGTAATCCAAATCAAAGATTTGACAATCTACCTTTATAGAGCATGATCACATGGTGGTGAAGCAAATCTTAGCATTAGGGTCCATCGAAGAAGAGATGGAACCATGCACCTTGAAATGCTATAAAATCTCCTTTGCAATACTTGCGTTGAGAGAGAAAAATACCCTGAGGAGTCTACCAAACTTCAAAACCAAGGAAAAATGAAGAACTCAAGGTTGATCAACTCAAACTCATGGCTAAGATCAGCCACCATGACAAACAAAATCCAACTCTTATGACTTCCTATAAAGATCAAGCCATCCACATACACAATGATAATGACAAACAAGACCATCTTTAACAAATAAGACCATCTTTAACAAAAATGTAAAGATTGGAACATGAATGTGATCACCAAAGACCAACCACCAATGACCAATCTTCAGAAAGAAGGTGTCAATGCACTAGTACCACACACGATGAGCCTACTTCAATCCATATAGATCTTTACAAAGTTGGTACACAATATGCGCAACAACAATATCAAGTGGTTGCTCAACATAGACCTCCTCTTGAAGGTCACCATTAAGAAGAGCAGATTTGACATCCATCTATAAAATAGGCCACCCACCCATGATGGGTAAGAAGAGCCAAAATAATCCTAATGGTAGTAATCGACACTGTAGGAATAAAAGCCTCATCAAAATCAACACTAACTCTCTAGGAGTAGCCCTTCACAACAAGATGTTCTTCGTGTTTGTCTAAAGTTCCATCCTCATAATACTTGTTCTTATAGACCCAACGAACTTTGATTACCTTGCATTGAGGTGGACGTGGTACAAGAACCCAAGTACTATTGTGCTTAATGGAATCAAGCTCTGTCTGCATAGTAATAATCCAAGGCGGAGAAGAAAGTGTCTCCTCAGAGAGGAAGGCTCAGTAGAGGTGAAGGAAGAATGGTAGACATCAAGGCAAAATTCAGAAAGTGATTATCCTCAACAGCATGCTTTTAGACCGAGTAACATGATGAGAATGACTTTCACTAGATTTCGGAAATTGACGAAGGCCTGAATCTTTCATAGTCTCATATAACCAACGAGGAACCCTCTTGGTGAGGATCCTCCTCAATAACCTCTATACTTGAATCTAAAGAAGCCCCCTTTGAAACCAAAGGTGGTAGAGGAGCTGAGACAAGAGGCAGAGGAGCAGCCAAAGTAGAAGGCTGAGCTAAAGGAGAAGGACCCGGAGATGAAGTTGAAGGTAGAGGAAGAAGCTCACTCTTATAAGGTACATGAAGGACACTCATCAAAAATAACATCATAACATCATGATTGATGGTGGCTAGTAGGTTGTAGTTGCAGGATCCCAAAGTTCATAGGCCTTGGATATAGAATTATACCCAAGGAAAATGTGCGGCATGGATTTAGAATCCAACTTAGAGTGGTGCTCTTTAGTTACATGCACATAAGCCTTGCAACCAAATATTGGGAGATAAGCACAAGAGGGTTTGATGCCCAATAATGCCTCATACGAGTTTTACCTATGGTACAACTGATGTAGGCAATCTATTCCAAATGTGAACTCCAATAGCTGATGCCTCAGCCTATAATTTCTTGGCCAAGCCACTATGCTCAAGTATAGTCCTCGACCCATCTCAATGACAGACTAATTCTTACATCCACAAAAAACCCATTCTAGGATGGAGGATAAGTTGTAGTAAACTAGCATCGCGAATGCAAAGATTCTTCAAATACTTGTCAAACTCATGTGAGAGAAACTCTCCCCCTTTATCAATACACAAAGATTTTGCCTTCTTGGAGTCCCATTGTTTTTCCCACTTTGACTTTCCAATCATGAAATATGGATAAAGATTGATCCTTAGACTGAAGAAAGAAAGCCCAAGTATACTTGGAGTAGTCAGGCGTCAACAATAATCATCATATGTAAAGAGCCTTATTCAAAGATTTTGTAGACATAGGACAACACAAGTCTACATGAACAAGCTCGAGTGGTTTGGTAGATATGTGCGATGCCTCCTTAGGGAAAGGTAATCGATGTTGCTTGCCATGGAGAAATGGTTGTGCACACACCAACTGGGGTACTGATGGATGATTAAGCATCAACCAAACCATGTTTATATGCCTATTGCAAAAAAAAGAAGCTCAAGTGGCAAAAGCATGCATGCCATAACACAGAATCTGTAGACGTAGAATGCAAGGCCAAAGTAGAGGTGCATAAAATAGGAATAGTACCAGCACCTTTGATGGAAACTGTAAAAGAGTCATCGAGACTGATGGTTGCTTAGAGAAGGAAGAACACCAATCATGATGATTAGTGTGTGAGAAGTTGTGCTACTATCTATAATCCAAGCATGAAACCTGAAAGAGATGAAAGTTGATGAAAGTCAAAGTGGGGCTATCCATGTGGATAAACAACTGATCAATAGTAGTTGAAGTAGATGCAGACACCTCAAAGCCATATCACCTCAGTTTTTGCAGTAGAACAAACAACACGATATTCTGCCTTTGAGGAGGATAATGCAATAGTGGGTTGCTTTTTACTACTCAAGGAAATAGCACCAGAACCACGTGTAAACCAATAACATGCAGTCGATTGGTGAGTGTTAATATCACCAACCTAGTGAGAATCAGAATAGCCAACTAACCGATCCCCCTTCCACCAATAGAAGATACCCCGATCAAGAAAATTATTCAAATAGTGCAGGATGCACTGGCAGGTGGGATTTGTGAGGGTCAGCTGAAAATGAACTCAAGACACAAACAAAAAAGTAAACATCCAATCTAGAATGAGTAATCCAAATCAAAGATTTGACAATCTACCTTTATAGAGCATGATCACATGGTGGTGAAGCAAATCTTAGCATTAGGGTCCATCGAAGAAGAGATGGAACCATGCACCTTGAAATGCTATAAAATCTCCTTTGCAATACTTGCGTTGAGAGAGAAAAATACCCTGAGGAGTCTACCAAACTTCAAAACCAAGGAAAAATGAAGAACTCAAGGTTGATCAACTCAAACTCATGGCTAAGATCAGCCACCATGACAAACAAAATCCAACTCTTATGACTTCCTATAAAGATCAAGCCATCCACATACACAATGATAATGACAAACAAGACCATCTTTAACAAATAAGACCATCTTTAACAAAAATGTAAAGATTGGAACATGAATGTGATCACCAAAGACCAACCACCAATGACCAATCTTCAGAAAGAAGGTGTCAATGCACTAGTACCACACACGATGAGCCTACTTCAATCCATATAGATCTTTACAAAGTTGGTACACAATATGCGCAACAACAATATCAAGTGGTTGCTCAACATAGACCTCCTCTTGAAGGTCACCATTAAGAAGAGCAGATTTGACATCCATCTATAAAATAGGCCACCCACCCATGATGGGTAAGAAGAGCCAAAATAATCCTAATGGTAGTAATCGACACTGTAGGAATAAAAGCCTCATCAAAATCAACACTAACTCTCTAGGAGTAGCCCTTCACAACAAGATGTTCTTCGTGTTTGTCTAAAGTTCCATCCTCATAATACTTGTTCTTATAGACCCAACGAACTTTGATTACCTTGCATTGAGGTGGACGTGGTACAAGAACCCAAGTACTATTGTGCTTAATGGAATCAAGCTCTGTCTGCATAGTAATAATCCAAGGCGGAGAAGAAAGTGTCTCCTCAGAGAGGAAGGCTCAGTAGAGGTGAAGGAAGAATGGTAGACATCAAGGCAAAATTCAGAAAGTGATTATCCTCAACAGCATGCTTTTAGACCGAGTAACATGATGAGAATGACTTTCACTAGATTTCGGAAATTGACGAAGGCCTGAATCTTTCATAGTCTCATATAACCAACGAGGAACCCTCTTGGTGAGGATCCTCCTCAATAACCTCTATACTTGAATCTAAAGAAGCCCCCTTTGAAACCAAAGGTGGTAGAGGAGCTGAGACAAGAGGCAGAGGAGCAGCCAAAGTAGAAGGCTGAGCTAAAGGAGAAGGACCCGGAGATGAAGTTGAAGGTAGAGGAAGAAGCTCACTCTTATAAGGTACATGAAGGACACTCATCAAAAATAACATCATAACATCATGATTGATGGTGGCTAGTAGGTTGTAGTTGCAGGATCCCAAAGTTCATAGGCCTTGGATATAGAATTATACCCAAGGAAAATGTGCGGCATGGATTTAGAATCCAACTTAGAGTGATGCTCTTTAGTTACATGCACATAAGCCTTGCAACCAAATATTGGGAGATAAGCACAAGAGGGTTTGATGCCCAATAATGCCTCATACGAGTTTTACCTATGGTACAACTGATGTAGGCAATCTATTCCAAATGTGAACTCCAATAGCTGATGCCTCAGCCTATAATTTCTTGGCCAAGCCACTATGCTCAAGTATAGTCCTCGACCCATCTCAATGACATACTAATTCTTACATCCACAAAAAACCCATTCTAGGATGGAGGATAAGTTGTAGTAAACTAGCATCGCGAATGCAAAGATTCTTCAAATACTTGTCAAACTCATGTGAGAGAAACTCTCCCCCTTTATCAATACACAAAGATTTTGCCTTCTTGGAGTCCCATTGTTTTTCCCACTTTGACTTTCCAATCATGAAATATGGATAAAGATTGATCCTTAGACTGAAGAAAGAAAGCCCAAGTATACTTGGAGTAGTCAGGCGTCAACAATAATCATCATATGTAAAGAGCCTTATTCAAAGATTTTGTAGACATAGGACAACACAAGTCTACATGAACAAGCTCGAGTGGTTTGGTAGATATGTGCGATGCCTCCTTAGGGAAAGGTAATCGATGTTGCTTGCCATGGAGAAATGGTTGTGCACACACCAACTGGGGTACTGATGGATGATTAAGCATCAACCAAACCATGTTTATATGCCTATTGCAAATAAAAGAAGCTCAAGTGGCAAAAGCATGCATGCCATAACACAGAATCTGTAGACGTAGAATGCAAGGCCAAAGTAGAGGTGCATAAAATAGGAATAGTACCAGCACCTTTGATGGAAACTGTAAAAGAGTCATCGAGACTGATGGTTGCTTAGAGAAGGAAGAACACCAATCATGATGATTAGTGTGTGAGAAGTTGTGCTACTATCTATAATCCAAGCATGAAACCTGAAAGAGATGAAAGTTGATGAAAGTCAAAGTGGGGCTATCCATGTGGATAAACAACTGATCAATAGTAGTTGAAGTAGATGCAGACACCTCAAAGCCATATCACCTCAGTTTTTGCAGTAGAACAAACAACACGATATTCTGCCTTTGAGGAGGATAATGCAATAGTGGGTTGCTTTTTACTACTCAAGGAAATAGCACCAGAACCACGTGTAAACCAATAACATGCAGTCGATTGGTGAGTGTTAATATCACCAACCTAGTGAGAATCAGAATAGCCAACTAACCGATCCCCCTTCCACCAATAGAAGATACCCCGATCAAGAAAATTATTCAAATAGTGCAGGATGCACTGGCAGGTGGGATTTGTGAGGGTCAGCTGAAAATGAACTCAAGACACAAACAAAAAAGTAAACATCCAATCTAGAATGAGTAATCCAAATCAAAGATTTGACAATCTACCTTTATAGAGCATGATCACATGGTGGTGAAGCAAATCTTAGCATTAGGGTCCATCGAAGAAGAGATGGAACCATGCACCTTGAAATGCTATAAAATCTCCTTTGCAATACTTGCGTTGAGAGAGAAAAATACCCTGAGGAGTCTACCAAACTTCAAAACCAAGGAAAAATGAAGAACTCAAGGTTGATCAACTCAAACTCATGGCTGAGATCAGCCACCATGACAAACAAAATCCAACTCTTATGACTTCCTATAAAGATCAAGCCATCCACATACACAATGATAATGACAAACAAGACCATCTTTAACAAATAAGACCATCTTTAACAAAAATGTAAAGATTGGAACATGAATGTGATCACCAAAGACCAACCACCAATGACCAATCTTCAGAAAGAAGGTGTCAATGCACTAGTACCACACACGATGAGCCTACTTCAATCCATATAGATCTTTACAAAGTTGGTACACAATATGCGCAACAACAATATCAAGTGGTTGCTCAACATAGACCTCCTCTTGAAGGTCACCATTAAGAAGAGCAGATTTGACATCCATCTATAAAATAGGCCACCCACCCATGATGGGTAAGAAGAGCCAAAATAATCCTAATGGTAGTAATCGACACTGTAGGAATAAAAGCCTCATCAAAATCAACACTAACTCTCTAGGAGTAGCCCTTCACAACAAGATGTTCTTCGTGTTTGTCTAAAGTTCCATCCTCATAATACTTGTTCTTATAGACCCAACGAACTTTGATTACCTTGCATTGAGGTGGACGTGGTACAAGAACCCAAGTACTATTGTGCTTAATGGAATCAAGCTCTGTCTGCATAGTAATAATCCAAGGCGGAGAAGAAAGTGTCTCCTCAGAGAGGAAGGCTCAGTAGAGGTGAAGGAAGAATGGTAGACATCAAGGCAAAATTCAGAAAGTGATTATCCTCAACAGCATGCTTTTAGACCGAGTAACATGATGAGAATGACTTTCACTAGATTTCGGAAATTGACGAAGGCCTGAATCTTTCATAGTCTCATATAACCAACGAGGAACCCTCTTGGTGAGGATCCTCCTCAATAACCTCTATACTTGAATCTAAAGAAGCCCCCTTTGAAACCAAAGGTGGTAGAGGAGCTGAGACAAGAGGCAGAGGAGCAGCCAAAGTAGAAGGCTGAGCTAAAGGAGAAGGACCCGGAGATGAAGTTGAAGGTAGAGGAAGAAGCTCACTCTTATAAGGTACATGAAGGACACTCATCAAAAATAACATCATAACATCATGATTGATGGTGGCTAGTAGGTTGTAGTTGCAGGATCCCAAAGTTCATAGGCCTTGGATATAGAATTATACCCAAGGAAAATGTGGATTTAGAATCCAACTTAGAGTGATGCTCTTTAGTTACATGCACATAAGCCTTGCAACCAAATATTGGGAGATAAGCACAAGAGGGTTTGATGCCCAATAATGCCTCATACGAGTTTTACCTATGGTACAACTGATGTAGGCAATCTATTCCAAATGTGAACTCCAATAGCTGATGCCTCAGCCTATAATTTCTTGGCCAAGCCACTATGCTCAAGTATAGTCCTCGACCCATCTCAATGACATACTAATTCTTACATCCACAAAAAACCCATTCTAGGATGGAGGATAAGTTGTAGTAAACTAGCATCGCGAATGCAAAGATTCTTCAAATACTTGTCAAACTCATGTGAGAGAAACTCTCCCCCTTTATCAATACACAAAGATTTTGCCTTCTTGGAGTCCCATTGTTTTTCCCACTTTGACTTTCCAATCATGAAATATGGATAAAGATTGATCCTTAGACTGAAGAAAGAAAGCCCAAGTATACTTGGAGTAGTCAGGCGTCAACAATAATCATCATATGTAAAGAGCCTTATTCAAAGATTTTGTAGACATAGGACAACACAAGTCTACATGAACAAGCTCGAGTGGTTTGGTAGATATGTGCGATGCCTCCTTAGGGAAAGGTAATCGATGTTGCTTGCCATGGAGAAATGGTTGTGCACACACCAACTGGGGTACTGATGGATGATTAAGCATCAACCAAACCATGTTTATATGCCTATTGCAAATAAAAGAAGCTCAAGTGGCAAAAGCATGCATGCCATAACACAGAATCTGTAGACGTAGAATGCAAGGCCAAAGTAGAGGTGCATAAAATAGGAATAGTACCAGCACCTTTGATGGAAACTGTAAAAGAGTCATCGAGACTGATGGTTGCTTAGAGAAGGAAGAACACCAATCATGATGATTAGTGTGTGAGAAGTTGTGCTACTATCTATAATCCAAGCATGAAACCTGAAAGAGATGAAAGTTGATGAAAGTCAAAGTGGGGCTATCCATGTGGATAAACAACTGATCAATAGTAGTTGAAGTAGATGCAGACACCTCAAAGCCATATCACCTCAGTTTTTGCAGTAGAACAAACAACACGATATTCTGCCTTTGAGGAGGATAATGCAATAGTGGGTTGCTTTTTACTACTCAAGGAAATAGCACCAGAACCACGTGTAAACCAATAACATGCAGTCGATTGGTGAGTGTTAATATCACCAACCTAGTGAGAATCAGAATAGCCAACTAACCGATCCCCCTTCCACCAATAGAAGATACCCCGATCAAGAAAATTATTCAAATAGTGCAGGATGCACTGGCAGGTGGGATTTGTGAGGGTCAGCTGAAAATGAACTCAAGACACAAACAAAAAAGTAAACATCCAATCTAGAATGAGTAATCCAAATCAAAGATTTGACAATCTACCTTTATAGAGCATGATCACATGGTGGTGAAGCAAATCTTAGCATTAGGGTCCATCGAAGAAGAGATGGAACCATGCACCTTGAAATGCTATAAAATCTCCTTTGCAATACTTGCGTTGAGAGAGAAAAATACCCTGAGGAGTCTACCAAACTTCAAAACCAAGGAAAAATGAAGAACTCAAGGTTGATCAACTCAAACTCATGGCTAAGATCAGCCACCATGACAAACAAAATCCAACTCTTATGACTTCCTATAAAGATCAAGCCATCCACATACACAATGATAATGACAAACAAGACCATCTTTAACAAATAAGACCATCTTTAACAAAAATGTAAAGATTGGAACATGAATGTGATCACCAAAGACCAACCACCAATGACCAATCTTCAGAAAGAAGGTGTCAATGCACTAGTACCACACACGATGAGCCTACTTCAATCCATATAGATCTTTACAAAGTTGGTACACAATATGCGCAACAACAATATCAAGTGGTTGCTCAACATAGACCTCCTCTTGAAGGTCACCATTAAGAAGAGCAGATTTGACATCCATCTATAAAATAGGCCACCCACCCATGATGGGTAAGAAGAGCCAAAATAATCCTAATGGTAGTAATCGACACTGTAGGAATAAAAGCCTCATCAAAATCAACACTAACTCTCTAGGAGTAGCCCTTCACAACAAGATGTTCTTCGTGTTTGTCTAAAGTTCCATCCTCATAATACTTGTTCTTATAGACCCAACGAACTTTGATTACCTTGCATTGAGGTGGACGTGGTACAAGAACCCAAGTACTATTGTGCTTAATGGAATCAAGCTCTGTCTGCATAGTAATAATCCAAGGCGGAGAAGAAAGTGTCTCCTCAGAGAGGAAGGCTCAGTAGAGGTGAAGGAAGAATGGTAGACATCAAGGCAAAATTCAGAAAGTGATTATCCTCAACAGCATGCTTTTAGACCGAGTAACATGATGAGAATGACTTTCACTAGATTTCGGAAATTGACGAAGGCCTGAATCTTTCATAGTCTCATATAACCAACGAGGAACCCTCTTGGTGAGGATCCTCCTCAATAACCTCTATACTTGAATCTAAAGAAGCCCCCTTTGAAACCAAAGGTGGTAGAGGAGCTGAGACAAGAGGCAGAGGAGCAGCCAAAGTAGAAGGCTGAGCTAAAGGAGAAGGACCCGGAGATGAAGTTGAAGGTAGAGGAAGAAGCTCACTCTTATAAGGTACATGAAGGACACTCATCAAAAATAACATCATAACATCATGATTGATGGTGGCTAGTAGGTTGTAGTTGCAGGATCCCAAAGTTCATAGGCCTTGGATATAGAATTATACCCAAGGAAAATGTGCGGCATGGATTTAGAATCCAACTTAGAGTGATGCTCTTTAGTTACATGCACATAAGCCTTGCAACCAAATATTGGGAGATAAGCACAAGAGGGTTTGATGCCCAATAATGCCTCATACGAGTTTTACCTATGGTACAACTGATGTAGGCAATCTATTCCAAATGTGAACTCCAATAGCTGATGCCTCAGCCTATAATTTCTTGGCCAAGCCACTATGCTCAAGTATAGTCCTCGACCCATCTCAATGACAGACTAATTCTTACATCCACAAAAAACCCATTCTAGGATGGAGGATAAGTTGTAGTAAACTAGCATCGCGAATGCAAAGATTCTTCAAATACTTGTCAAACTCATGTGAGAGAAACTCTCCCCCTTTATCAATACACAAAGATTTTGCCTTCTTGGAGTCCCATTGTTTTTCCCACTTTGACTTTCCAATCATGAAATATGGATAAAGATTGATCCTTAGACTGAAGAAAGAAAGCCCAAGTATACTTGGAGTAGTCAGGCGTCAACAATAATCATCATATGTAAAGAGCCTTATTCAAAGATTTTGTAGACATAGGACAACACAAGTCTACATGAACAAGCTCGAGTGGTTTGGTAGATATGTGCGATGCCTCCTTAGGGAAAGGTAATCGATGTTGCTTGCCATGGAGAAATGGTTGTGCACACACCAACTGGGGTACTGATGGATGATTAAGCATCAACCAAACCATGTTTATATGCCTATTGCAAATAAAAGAAGCTCAAGTGGCAAAAGCATGCATGCCATAACACAGAATCTGTAGACGTAGAATGCAAGGCCAAAGTAGAGGTGCATAAAATAGGAATAGTACCAGCACCTTTGATGGAAATTGCAAAAGAGTCATCGAGACTGATGGTTGCTTAGAGAAGGAAGAACACCAATCATGATGATTAGTGTGTGAGAAGTTGTGCTACTATCTATAATCCAAGCATGAAACCTGAAAGAGATGAAAGTTGATGAAAGTCAAAGTGGGGCTATCAATGTAGATAAACAAGTGATCAATAGTAGTTGAAGTAGATGCAGACACCTCAAAGCCATATCACCTCAGTTTTTGCAGTAGAACAAACAACACGATATTCTGCCTTTGAGGAGGATAATGCAATAGTGGGTTGCTTTTTACTACTCAAGGAAATAGCACCAGAACCACGTGTAAACCAATAACATGCAGTCGATTGGTGAGTGTTAATATCACCAACCTAGTGAGAATCAGAATAGCCAACTAACCGATCCCCCTTCCACCAATAGAAGATACCCCGATCAAGAAAATTATTCAAATAGTGCAGGATGCACTGGCAGGTGGGATTTGTGAGGGTCAGCTGAAAATGAACTCAAGACACAAACAAAAAAGTAAACATCCAATCTAGAATGAGTAATCCAAATCAAAGATTTGACAATCTACCTTTATAGAGCATGATCACATGGTGGTGAAGCAAATCTTAGCATTAGGGTCCATCGAAGAAGAGATGGAACCATGCACCTTGAAATGCTATAAAATCTGTAAGATTCCTCCCCCAACCCCTTTTTTGATATCTAGTATCTTCCCCTGTAATCAACCCTCTTCAGAAATATAAAGACCTTGTTTCTATCTGTTTTAGCCTAGAGAGAAAAAAATATTCTAGAGAGAGAATATTCAGATTTTGAATATTTTTGGATAGAAAAATATCTCTTATAATTCAGATGAGTTCCCCTGAAATAGAAATTCAAAAAGAATTTTCCAATGTGCAATTGGAATTAATTGGAACTAGGTATAAAGAACCTTAGTCTAAGGGTCTAGATTTTCAGAAATCTTTAGACTATGGTCCAATTAAGGTTCCTATGGGCCAATAGCATCAATCCATGTGTAGGGAAGAGATAAATCCAAATTTGTAAAAAAGAAGATACCCAAAAATGAGTAAATGCTCACATAAGGTGAAGAGTTGAAAATGTACAAGGTTTATTAGTAAAAAACTATGAGCAATATTAAAAATATGAGATATTTTGGGTATCCAAAAATGAGTAAATGCTCACATAAGATGAAGAGTTGAAAATGTACAAGGTTTATTAAAATGAGCAATATTAAAATGATGCCATTATGACACATATGTAAGGAAGGGGAATTCTTTAAAGGAGGTGCATATTTCACATAAGATGAAGAGTTGAAAATGTACAAGGTTTATTAGTAAAAAAACTATGAGCAATTTTAAAATGATTCCATTATGACACATATGTAAGGAAGGGGAATTCTTTAAAGGAGGTGCATATTTCACATAAGATGAAGAGTTGAAAATGTACAAGGTTTATTAGTAAAAAAAAACTATGAGCAATATTAAAATGATTCCATTATGACACATATGTAAGGAAGGGGAGTTCTTTAAAGGAGGTGCATATTTCACATGCTTGAATGAGTTTTAAACTCATAAAAATTGAGATATTTCATCTCTCCTCTCTCCTCATTCAAGTCTAGTTCCAAAAAGTTAGCTTAACTGACCTAAAAATGGTCAAAAATTGACCAAACTGATTTAGAAAATTCTAGAATCAGTTTGTTTGGTTAGGAGCTCAATTTTTCCTATAAATAGAAGCCTCCCCCTTGTTGAAAAATAGTTAGTGTTTATGCATCGTTACTCTACTCCACCTAAGCCAAGAACTGTGAATTCATTTAATAATTCACTAGTTTTTGGAGCTTCCCTCTTTCTTCAATCCCCATTAGTGGCTCCATCAACATACTTAACCAATTGATTGGTTGGGAGCCTCTACCGTGAACAAAGAATCAAGCAAGTTGTAAGGTAATTAGTGAATATTGATCTTTTTATAATTTCTCAATGTTTCTCTCTTCTCAACCCCTCTCAAGCTTGAGAAGTTTAATTGGTATGGTTTTTTTTAAATACTATTGAAGTTTGAATAGTAGTGAAGAGTTACATAAGTTAATAAATGCTATTAAAGTTAATTTTCATTTATGTTTAAATTCTAATGATTTTTATGTAAACTCTCTCTCTCACTCAAGAAATGGTCATACTCATGACCCGTTCTCAATCCAAATCAAGCTTTTCATAAAGCTTTTCCTTAACCCAAGATTAAGCTATGCTTGAGGCCAATTTAATGGCTTTTTTCTATGCTTTTAGTTTATGCATATTGATGATTCAATCCACTATAGATTAATGATCCAATTAGAGATCATTTTAATTATTTCCTTAATGATAAGCTTTATCCCTTAGAAAAAATTGAGATTTATCAGTCATAGCAGCGGAGCTATGGCAAAATTTTTATAAAAATTATGCATAAAATAATTTCATTCAAAGCATAAAAAGAGGACTTCCTACCATATTCTAGGAATTATCATCCTAGATTAATTGAAATAATTTCATTATAATCATGGAGAAATTGAATTTTAATATCATGCATAAAGGATAATTTTTTTATATCAAAAGTGTTACTTTTATCATTTTTAATTTTCATGCATAGAAGTATGCATAAAGGAAAAAAATTTATATCAAAAGTGTTACTTTTATCATTTTTTTATTTTTTCATGCATAGAAGTATGCATAAAGGAAAAATTTTATATCAAAAGTGATACTTTTATCATTTTTTATTTTCATGCATAGAAGTATGCATAAAGGATAATTTTTTATATTAAAAGTGTTATTTTTATCATTTTTAATTTTCATGCATAGAAGGATGCATAAAGGAAAATTTTTTATATCAAAAGTGTTACTTTTATCATTTTTAATTTTCATACATAGAAGTATGCATAAAGGATAATTTTTTTTATATCAAAAGTGTTACTTTTATCATATTGGATTTCATGCATAGAGGTATGCATAAAAGTTGAATATTTTATTATAAAAGTGTTACTTTTAGCATAATTGAATTTCATGCATAGAGGTATGCATAAAAGATATGGGAAGTGATAAGATATGTATGTATGCATGTGGATGTGGATATGGATGTGTATGTATGAATGTGGATATGGGATGTGGATGTATAAATGAGGATGTGAAAATGGAGATAAGCATGTAGATGTGGATGCATGAATGTGGATGTATGGATGTGAATGAGGATATAGATGTGGATGTATGGATGTGAATGTGCATGTAGATATGGATGTATATATGTGAATGGGAATGTGGATGTGGATGTATGTATACATGTGGATGTGGATATGGATGTGTATGTATGAATGTGGATATGGGATGTGGATGTATAAATGAGGATGTGAAAATGGAGATAAGCATGTAGATGTGGATGCATGAATGTGGATGTATGGATGTGAATGAGGATATAGATGTGGATGTATGGATGTGAATGTGCATATAGATATGGATGTATATATGTGAATGGGAATGTGGATGTGGATGTATGTATGCATGTGGATGTGGATATGGATGTGTATGTATGAATGTGGATATGGGATGTGGATGTATAAATGAGGATGTGAAAATGGAGATAAGCATGTAGATGTGGATGCATGAATGTGGATGTATGGATGTGAATGAGGATATAGATGTGGATGTATGGATGTGAATGTGCATGTAGATATGGATGTATATATGTGAATGGGAATGTGGATGTGGATGTATGTATGCATGTGGATGTGGATATGGATGTGTATGTATGAATGTGGATATGGGATGTGGATGTATAAATGAGGATGTGAAAATGGAGATAAGCATGTAGATGTGGATGTATGGATGTGAATGTGGGTGTGGATGTGGATGTATGAATGTGGATGTATGGATGTGAATGAGGATGTGGATGTGGATGCATGGATGTAAATGTGGATTTGTATGTATGGATGTAGGCATGTAGATGTGGATGCATGAATGTGGATGTATGGATGTGAATGAGGATATAGATGTGGATGTATGGATGTGAATGTGCATGTAGATATGGATGTATAGATGTGAATGAGAATGTGGATGTGGATGTGGATGTATGTATGTATGTATGTGGATGTGGATGTATGAATGAGGACGTGATAATGAATGTATGCATGTGGATGTGGATATGGATGTGTATGTATGAATGCGGATATGGATGTGGATATGGATGTGTATGTATGAATGTGGATATGGGATGTGGATGTATAAATGAGGATGTGAAAATGGAGATAAGCATGTAGATGTGGATGTATGGATGTGAATGTGGATGTGGATGTGGATGTATGGATGTGGATATGGATGTGAATATATGATATGTGATGTGAAGGAATCTGAAGTGAAGAGATGGAAAATGATATGATTGGATGAGTACACATATAAATGAAATGTGGAATAAGTAATGTGGATTGCATGAGGGATAATGTGGAAAAATGAGAGTTAATATAGAAATTGTATTTGTAAACTGTTTGTAAATGCTGTTTGTAAATGGCTGTTTTATGTCAAGAATGCTGGGAAAGCATTTTGACCGTCTTGTGATTAAGGTCGTGGAGACCTAACTGATAAAGTTGCAACTGCTGACGGAGAGTCAATGGAGGACGTCTCGCGTAGCAAGGTCGGCCGAGGTCTTGACCAGCCTCGGTTCGATTAAAATGGTGAGCTTCCGGTACGGTGGATGAGGGACCAAGGAAGCGGCCTATGAGTGAAGCGCTAGGTCACCTGCGAAGGATCCTAGAGGGTGCTGACCATACGGTGCTCGGGCTCTGGGTCGCCCAGGATACCCACGCGTGCGTCGAGGAAGATATTGGAACAAGGAGTAAGAGTTGTTTTCTGGAACCGGGCATGGATCTGGTTGACTGACCTTGCTGGTCCTCCAACGGATGAGTCCATGGCTCTTTTATATGGATCTGTTGGTTGATCTTGCTGATCTTCAACGAGAGTCCATCTTGATAAGTGATTATATTGTTGAGTATTATGGGCTAGGAACTATTGAAACGGCCCCTGTGTGGACAGGTGGTGAGCGTTCTAGTTGCCAATGATGCCATAGATACTCTGATGAAGGAATGATGGGAAATTATGAATCAACTGGATAATTTGGGAGATTGTGATCAGTGGTACTATGGTTTCATTAAAGGATTGTTTTAAAGTTAGCTGATGCTAAGAAAAAGGCAATTTTCATATTGGGTGTGTAAGTGGTGTGGCTAGTTTTATGTTTGCATGAAATTCCGGCTAGGGGGCCTTGGAACTCTTTTCCTTGGTACCCGGGACAAAACCTAACCAAATTCCAAATTGGATCCCATCACTACAGTGGTTGGGCGGTTGGCTAACCCATGGGATCGGATGGGGTTAGGCTGGACTGATGGATCCGTAAATCGAGACTCAACTTCTGTTATTACGATAGATAAAGTAAATCCCGGATAGTAATTGTTCTATGGATAGGAATCAACGGCTGTGCCTCCTTGGTGGGGAAAAAAGCGTTGATCCCAATGATCCAAGTGCAAGTTTCTTCCTTGATCTGACCAAGTATCTTTATAGATGCAGTCGGATCTGTTTGATCAGTAAGAGTTTTGACTACGTTAGAGTAAAAATTATCCTGGTGGAATCGCCCGTGCTTTCCGGATAAGGGAAGTTTTTCCGGGTCTAGTTTTGGAAAAACCGACGGATTAGTCTTTTGTCCGGATATCCGTGGACGAGGCCCCGAGTGTGGGACCCTGCCTCGCGCAAGAAGTGCTACTTCCGCTGCTAGTACCCCGAATCCGTTGCGCGGGGGGAACAGGGATCTCACAGTTGGTATCAGAGCATTTGGTTAATAAAGATCAACTGAGAAGACAAATATGTCAAAAATTTTATCAAGAAGCACAAAAAGGTTGTAATTGTGTGATATAATTCATACAATTTGATATTCAAACTGAAATTCGTAATTTGATAATTGGGTCTTCAGATGGAAGTACCGCAATTATATAGAATCCCTGACTTGCTTGAGGCCTAGACATGATGGTATTTACCTTATAATTCCAAGAGCCACGACTACCCGTATATACCGAGAGTATACTGCAGCTCTTTACTGACAGTATATACGAGTAAATCTAAGACTTGAAATTATAAGCGTTAATGCTATCCAGATGATGAATTCGAATGTGGTTGATATGATTTTTAATTCTGTTTGAGAATTGATGAATTGAATTGGATTCTGATTGAAAATTCTGATTGAAAAATGATGATTTCTGAAATTAGTTGAAATATAAAAATCTGAACAAAACCACAATGAGGATGAATGGGACGAGTCCCAGTGATGATATTCATAACTGGAATGATGATAATGAATTCAGTAAATCACTATGAGATTAGTGGGTTGTGCTGTCAAATTGTTACTGTTAACACTTGATCAGTAGATCAAGTTAAGGGATGACAAATTGAGAACTTGCTTGACTGAAATTCCCGTGGAGGAATGTTCAGAAGGAAATTTTTCGGTCTAATGGACCATTATCATGTTAAAGATATGAATGATATGATCTGAATATTAATGATGAGTTCTATATAAGGGATATTTATCCCAGTGTTCTGCTGGGTTGACCAGAATATAAGGAACCCCAAAATAAAATTGGATGTTAAGAAAAAGAGTTGTCCTCTACCTTGCGAGATGAGGACATCTCGCACTTTTTAAGTGGGGTAGAATGTAAGATTCCTCCCCAGCCTTCGAGGTATACAGGAGTAAGAATCTCCCTTTCTGATCTTATAATTATTCCCTCTCTAAAATAAAAGAAAGTTCTGTTTAACAAAGGAAGACCCTTTTCCTAGAATACTTCTCAAGAGTCCCACCTGTTTTAAGGATTCAGAACAATGAGTTCAGAAGTGAGAATCGATGTTTTGGATATCAAGGTTTTGGTCTTCATTCGAGTACGGCCCAAAAGAAGTTCTTTATCTCTTGGGGAGTATATGAAGTTATCCCCCAGATATTGTGAGCCTTATATCTGAATTCAATGAAAGTAGGTGACTTAGCCTACAAGCTTCTTTTATCTCTTCATCTCAAAATTCTTAATGCCTTCTATAGAAAAATGTGTCAAACCCAAATCATGGAAAGACGGTAAAACTTCAGTGGCAAGTTACCGTTGGCTTCTAAGTTACGCTAGCTCCTTCCTTTATATAAGTCGTAACTTTTACTTGTCGCTCACAGTAATCTTACTTCCATCGATCTTCCTTCTTTCTTAATTTCCTTCATGGCTTGGCAACAGGAATTAGTTTTATCCATAATGATTCCTCACCTTCAAGACGCAAGTGAGTCTGTGAAGAAGGATTTTATAGAACAGTATGAGCGCTCACTTTTTCCTCACCTAGGAACTTCTGTAGCGCAGACCAAATGGCGGACCTATCAAGACATAACTAGGGTAACACCCTGGGGTCAGCAGCACTTTCGTAACAATGTCCGCTTGGCCATGGTTATTGAAGCTTTGGGTTTGGGTCCCCGATACTACTGCGTCATGAGATCAAGGCATCCTGGGTTTTCTGAGCGGGTCTTCTTACTGGCGTGTTTTCTTCCTCATGAGAAGATATGCCTTTACCCCATTTTTGGCTTGCCTCTCAGAGGTCCTTTTGTTAGAACACCTCATACCACTGAGATAGGTGCAGCAATAACCCACAGAATCATTCCCATAGATGAGTTACCTTATACTTGTGCAGCTTGTGAGGACTGCTTTTGTGATCATATGATGGACGGGCTTATGGAAGTGTAAAGAGTTCTTCTATCTTTACTGTATAAGTTCCGAGAATGAATAAAGTTTAAATCTTGTTCTTATTTTGAATCTTGCTCTCTTTAAGACGTTTCTTGGTGGTTAATCTTGATTAAAGTTTTTCTCTAAGTCTCATATTCGTGAATCTTACGAAATTATCACAAGTTGCGAGATGAGGACATCTCGCGTTTTTTAAGTGGGGTAGAATGTAAGATTCCTCCCCCAACCCCTTTTTTGATGTCTAGTATCTTCCCCTGTAATCAACCCTCTTCAGAAATATAAAGACCTTGTTTCTATCTGTTTTAGCCTAGAGAGAGAAAAATATTCTAGAGAGAGAATATTCAGATTTTGAATATTTTTGGATAGAAAAATATCTCTTATAATTCAGATGAGTTCCCCTGAAATAGAAATTCAAAAAGAATTTTCCAATGTGCAATTGGAATTAATTGGAAATAGGTATAAAGAACCTTAGTCTAAGGGTCTAGATTTTCAGAAATCTTTAGACTATGGTCCAATTAAGGTTCCTATGGGCCAATAGCATCAATCCATGTGTAGGAAAGAGATAAATCCAAATTTGTAAAAAAGAAGATACCCAAAAATGAGTAAATGCTCACATAAGGTGAAGAGTTGAAAATGTACAAGGTTTATTAGTAAAAAACTATGAGCAATATTAAAAATATGAGATATTTTGGGTATCCAAAAATGAGTAAATGCTCACATAAGATGAAGAGTTGAAAATGTACAAGGTTTATTAGTAAAAAACTATGAGCAATATTAAAATGATGCCATTATGACACATATGTAAGGAAGGGGAATTCTTTAAAGGAGGTGCATATTTCACATAAGATGAAGAGTTGAAAATGTACAAGGTTTATTAGTAAAAAAACTATGAGCAATTTTAAAATGATTCCATTATGACACATATGTAAGGAAGGGGAATTCTTTAAAGGAGGTGCATATTTCACATAAGATGAAGAGTTGAAAATGTACAAGGTTTATTAGTAAAAAAAAAACTATGAGCAATATTAAAATGATTCCATTATGACACATATGTAAGGAAGGGGAGTTCTTTAAAGGAGGTGCATATTTCACATGCTTGAATGAGTTTTAAACTCATAAAAATTGAGATATTTCATCTCTCCTCTCTCCTCATTCAAGTCTAGTTCCAAAAAGTTAGCTTAACTGACCTAAAAATGGTCAAAAATTGACCAAACTGATTTAGAAAATTCTAGAATCAGTTTGTTTGGTTAGGAGCTCAATTTTTCCTATAAATAGAAGCCTCCCCCTTGTTGAAAAATAGTTAGTGTTTATGCATCGTTACTCTACTCCACCTAAGCCAAGAACTGTGAATTCATTTAATAATTCACTAGTTTTTGGAGCTTCCCTCTTTCTTCAATCCCCATTAGTGGCTCCATCAACATACTTAACCAATTGATTGGTTGGGGGCCTCTACCGTGAACAAAGAATCAAGCAAGTTGTAAGGTAATTAGTGAATATTGATCTTTCTATAATTTCTCAATGTTTCTCTCTTCTCAACCCCTCTCAAGCTTGAGAAGTTTAATTGGTATGGTTTTTTTTAAAATACTATTGAAGTTTGAATAGTAGTGAAGAGTTACATAAGTTAATAAATGCTATTGAAGTTAATTTTCATTTATGTTTAAATTCTAATGATTTTTATGTAAACTCTCTCTCTCACTCAAGAAATGGTCATACTCATGACCCGTTCTCAATCCAAATCAAGCTTTTCATAAAGCTTTTCCTTAACCCAAGATTAAGCTATGCTTGAGGCCAATTTAATGGCTTTTTTCTATGCTTTTAGTTTATGCATATTGATGATTCAATCCACTATAGATTAATGATCCAATTAGAGATCATTTTAATTATTTCCTTAATGATAAGCTTTATCCCTTAGAAAAAATTGAGATTTATCAGTCATAGCAGCGGAGCTATGGCAAAATTTTTATAAAAATTATGCATAAAATAATTTCATTCAAAGCATAAAAAGAGGACTTCCTACCATATTCTAGGAATTATCATCCTAGATTAATTGAAAGAATTTCATTATAATCATGGAGAAATTGAATTTTAATATCATGCATAAAGGATAATTTTTTTATATCAAAAGTGTTACTTTTATCATTTTTAATTTTCATGCATAGAAGTATGCATAAAGGAAAAATTTTTATATCAAAAGTGTTACTTTTATCATTTTTTTAATTTTTCATGCATAGAAGTATGCATAAAGGAAAAATTTTATATCAAAAGTGATACTTTTATCATTTTTTATTTTCATGCATAGAAGTATGCATAAAGGATAATTTTTTATATTAAAAGTGTTATTTTTATCATTTTTAATTTTCATGCATAGAAGGATGCATAAAGGAAAATTTTTTATATCAAAAGTGTTACTTTTATCATTTTTAATTTTCATACATAGAAGTATGCATAAAGGATAATTTTTTTTATATCAAAAGTGTTACTTTTATCATATTGGATTTCATGCATAGAGGTATGCATAAAAGTTGAATATTTTATTATAAAAGTGTTACTTTTAGCATAATTGAATTTCATGCATAGAGGTATGCATAAAAGATATGGGAAGTGATAAGATATGTATGTATGCATGTGGATGTGGATATGGATGTGTATGTATGAATGTGGATATGGGATGTGGATGTGAAAATGAGGATGTGAAAATGGAGATAAGCATGTAGATGTGGATGCATGAATGTGGATGTATGGATGTGAATGAGGATATAGATGTGGATGTATGGATGTGAATGTGCATGTAGATATGGATGTATATATGTGAATGGGAATGTGGATGTGGATGTATGTATGCATGTGGATGTGGATATGGATGTGTATGTATGAATGTGGATATGGGATGTGGATGTATAAATGAGGATGTGAAAATGGAGATAAGCATGTAGATGTGGATGCATGAATGTGGATGTATGGATGTGAATGAGGATATAGATGTGGATGTATGGATGTGAATGTGCATGTAGATATGGATGTATATATGTGAATGGGAATGTGGATGTGGATGTATGTATGCATGTGGATGTGGATATGGATGTGTATGTATGAATGTGGATATGGGATGTGGATGTATAAATGAGGATGTGAAAATGGAGATAAGCATGTAGATGTGGATGCATGAATGTGGATGTATGGATGTGAATGAGGATATAGATGTGGATGTATGGATGTGAATGTGCATGTAGATATGGATGTATATATGTGAATGGGAATGTGGATGTGGATGTATGTATGCATGTGGATGTGGATATGGATGTGTATGTATGAATGTGGATATGGGATGTGGATGTATAAATGAGGATGTGAAAATGGAGATAAGCATGTAGATGTGGATGTATGGATGTGAATGTGGGTGTGGATGTGGATGTATGAATGTGGATGTATGGATGTGAATGAGGATGTGGATGTGGATGCATGGATGTAAATGTGGATTTGTATGTATGGATGTAGGCATGTAGATGTGGATGCATGAATGTGGATGTATGGATGTGAATGAGGATATAGATGTGGATGTATGGATGTGAATGTGCATGTAGATATGGATGTATAGATGTGAATGAGAATGTGGATGTGGATGTGGATGTATGTATGTATGTATGTGGATGTGGATGTATGAATGAGGACGTGATAATGAATGTATGCATGTGGATGTGGATATGGATGTGTATGTATGAATGCGGATATGGATGTGGATATGGATGTGTATGTATGAATGTGGATATGGGATGTGGATGTATAAATGAGGATGTGAAAATGGAGATAAGCATGTAGATGTGGATGTATGGATGTGAATGTGGATGTGGATGTGGATGTATGGATGTGGATATGGATGTGAATATATGATATGTGATGTGAAGGAATCTGAAGTGAAGAGATGGAAAATGATATGATTGGATGAGTACACATATAAATGAAATGTGGAATAAGTAATGTGGATTGCATGAGGGATAATGTGGAAAAATGAGAGTTAATATAGAAATTGTATTTGTAAACTGTTTGTAAATGCTGTTTGTAAATGGCTGTTTTATGTCAAGAATGCTGGGAAAGCATTTTGACCGTCTTGTGATTAAGGTCGTGGAGACCTAACTGATAAAGTTGCAACTGCTGACGGAGAGTCAATGGAGGACGTCTCGCGTAGCAAGGTCGGCCGAGGTCTTGACCAGCCTCGGTTCGATTAAAATGGTGAGCTTCCGGTACGGTGGATGAGGGACCAAGGAAGCGGCCTATGAGTGAAGCGCTAGGTCACCTGCGAAGGATCCTAGAGGGTGCTGACCATACGGTGCTCGGGCTCTGGGTCGCCCAGGATACCCACGCGTGCGTCGAGGAAGATATTGGAACAAGGAGTAAGAGTTGTTTTCTGGAACCGGGCATGGATCTGGTTGACTGACCTTGCTGGTCCTCAACGGATGAGTCCATGGCTCTTTTATATGGATCTGTTGGTTGATCTTGCTGATCTTCAACGAGAGTCCATCTTGATAAGTGATTATATTGTTGAGTATTATGGGCTAGGAACTATTGAAACGGCCCCTGTGTGGACAGGTGGTGAGCGTTCTAGTTGCCAATGATGCCATAGATACTCTGATGAAGGAATGATGGGAAATTATGAATCAACTGGATAATTTGGGAGATTGTGATCAGTGGTACTATGGTTTCATTAAAGGATTGTTTTAAAGTTAGCTGATGCTAAGAAAAAGGCAATTTTCATATTGGGTGTGTAAGTGGTGTGGCTAGTTTTATGTTTGCATGAAATTCCGGCTAGGGGGCCTTGGAACTCTTTTCCTTGGTACCCGGGACAAAACCTAACCAAATTCCAAATTGGATCCCATCACTACAGTGGTTGGGCGGTTGGCTAACCCATGGGATCGGATGGGGTTAGGCTGGACTGATGGATCCGTAAATCGAGACTCAACTTCTGTTATTACGATAGATAAAGTAAATCTCGGATAGTAATTGTTCTATGGATAGGAATCAACGG
The DNA here is from genome assembly GCF_041138505.1 of Cibotium barometz. NCBI lineage: Eukaryota > Viridiplantae > Streptophyta > Polypodiopsida > Cyatheales > Cibotiaceae > Cibotium > Cibotium barometz. The sequence continues at coordinate 18,074,023 of NC_141071.1, read as the reverse complement.
CTGTGCCTCCTTGGTGGGGAAAAAAGCGTTGATCCCAATGATCCAAGTGCAAGTTTCTTCCTTGATCTGACCAAGTATCTTTATAGATGCAGTCGGATCTGTTTGATCAGTAAGAGTTTTGACTACGTTAGAGTAAAAATTATCCTGGTGGAATCGCCCGTGCTTTCCGGATAAGGGAAGTTTTTCCGGGTCTGGTTTTGGAAAAACCGACGGATTAGTCTTTTGTCCGGATATCCGTGGACGAGGCCCCGAGTGTGGGACCCTGCCTCGCGCAAGAAGTGCTACTTCCGCTGCTAGTACCCCGAATCCGTTGCGCGGTGGGAACAGGGATCTCACAAAATCTCCTTTGCAATACTTGCGTTGAGAGAGAAAAATACCCTGAGGAGTCTACCAAACTTCAAAACCAAGGAAAAATGAAGAACTCAAGGTTGATCAACTCAAACTCATGGCTAAGATCAGCCACCATGACAAACAAAATCCAACTCTTATGACTTCCTATAAAGATCAAGCCATCCACATACACAATGATAAAGACAAATAAGACCATCTTTAACAAAAATGTAAAGATTGGAACATGAATGTGATCACCAAAGACCAACCACCAATGACCAATCTTCAGAAAGAAGGTGTCAATGCACTAGTACCACACACGATGAGCCTACTTCAATCCATATAGATCTTTACAAAGTTGGTACACAATATGCGCAACAACAATATCAAGTGGTTGCTCAACATAGACCTCCTCTTGAAGGTCACCATTAAGAAGAGCAGATTTGACATCCATCTATAAAATAGGCCACCCACCCATGATGGGTAAGAAGAGCCAAAATAATCCTAATGGTAGTAATTGACACTGTAAGAATAAAAGCCTCATCAAAATCAACACTAACTCTCTAGGAGTAGCCCTTCACAACAAGATGTTCTTCGTGTTTGTCTAAAGTTCCATCCTCATAATACTTGTTCTTATAGACCCAACGAACTTTGATTACCTTGCATTGAGGTGGACGTGGTACAAGAACCCAAGTACTATTGTGCTTAATGGAATCAAGCTCTGTCTGCATAGTAATAATCCAAGGCGGAGAAGAAAGTGTCTCCTCAGAGAGGAAGGCTCAGTAGAGGTGAAGGAAGAATGGTAGACATCAAGGCAAAATTCAAAAAGTGATTATCCTCAACAGCATGCTTTTAGACCGAGTAACATGATGAGAATGACTTTCACTAGATTTCGGAAATTGACGAAGGCCTGAATCTTTCATAGTCTCATATAACCAACGAGGAACCCTCTTGGTGAGGATCCTCCTCAATAACCTCTATACTTGAATCTAAAGAAGCCCCCTTTGAAACCAAAGGTGGTAGAGGAGCTGAGACAAGAGGCAGAGGAGCAGCCAAAGTAGAAGGCTGAGCTAAAGGAGAAGGACCCGGAGATGAAGTTGAAGGTAGAGGAAGAAGCTCACTCTTATAAGGTACATGAAGGACACTCATCAAAAATAACATCATAACATCATGATTGATGGTGGCTAGTAGGTTGTAGTTGCAGGATCCCAAAGTTCATAGGCCTTGGATATAGAATTATACCCAAGGAAAATGTGCGGCATGGATTTAGAATCCAACTTAGAGTGATGCTCTTTAGTTACATGCACATAAGCCTTGCAACCAAATATTGGGAGATAAGCACAAGAGGGTTTGATGCCCAATAATGCCTCATACGAGTTTTACCTATGGTACAACTGATGTAGGCAATCTATTCCAAATGTGAACTCCAATAGCTGATGCCTCAGCCTATAATTTCTTGGCCAAGCCACTATGCTCAAGTATAGTCCTCGACCCATCTCAATGACAGACTAATTCTTACATCCACAAAAAACCCATTCTAGGATGGAGGATAAGTTGTAGTAAACTAGCATCGCGAATGCAAAGATTCTTCAAATACTTGTCAAACTCATGTGAGAGAAACTCTCCCCCTTTATCAATACACAAAGATTTTGCCTTCTTGGAGTCCCATTGTTTTTCCCACTTTGACTTTCCAATCATGAAATATGGATAAAGATTGATCCTTAGACTGAAGAAAGAAAGCCCAAGTATACTTGGAGTAGTCAGGCGTCAACAATAATCATCATATGTAAAGAGCCTTATTCAAAGATTTTGTAGACATAGGACAACACAAGTCTACATGAACAAGCTCGAGTGGTTTGGTAGATATGTGCGATGCCTCCTTAGGGAAAGGTAATCGATGTTGCTTGCCATGGAGAAATGGTTGTGCACACACCAACTGGGGTACTGATGGATGATTAAGCATCAACCAAACCATGTTTATATGCCTATTGCAAAAAAAAGAAGCTCAAGTGGCAAAAGCATGCATGCCATAACACAGAATCTGTAGACGTAGAATGCAAGGCCAAAGTAGAGGTGCATAAAATAGGAATAGTACCAGCACCTTTGATGGAAATTGTAAAAGAGTCATCGAGACTGATGGTTGCTTAGAGAAGGAAGAACACCAATCATGATGATTAGTGTGTGAGAAGTTGTGCTACTATCTATAATCCAAGCATGAAACCTGAAAGAGATGAAAGTTGATGAAAGTCAAAGTGGGGCTATCAATGTGGATAAACAACTGATCAATAGTAGTTGAAGTAGATGCAGACACCTCAAAGCCATATCACCTCAGTTTTTGCAGTAGAACAAACAACACGATATTCTGCCTTTGAGGAGAATAATGCAATAGTGGGTTGCTTTTTACTACTCAAGGAAATAGCACCAGAACCACGTGTAAACCAATAACATGCAGTCGATTGGTGAGTGTTAATATCACCAACCTAGTGAGAATCAGAATAGCCAACTAACCGATCCCCCTTCCACCAATAGAAGATACCCCGATCAAGAAAATTATTCAAATAGTGCAGGATGCACTGGCAGGTGGGATTTGTGAGGGTCAGCTGAAAATGAACTCAAGACACAAACAAAAAAGTAAACATCCAATCTAGAATGAGTAATCCAAATCAAAGATTTGACAATCTACCTTTATAGAGCATGATCACATGGTGGTGAAGCAAATCTTAGCATTAGGGTCCATCGAAGAAGAGATGGAACCATGCACCTTGAAATGCTATAAAATCTCCTTTGCAATACTTGCGTTGAGAGAGAAAAATACCCTGAGGAGTCTACCAAACTTCAAAACCAAGGAAAAATGAAGAACTCAAGGTTGATCAACTCAAACTCATGGCTAAGATCAGCCACCATGACAAACAAAATCCAACTCTTATGACTTCCTATAAAGATCAAGCCATCCACATACACAAAGATAATGACAAACAAGACCATCTTTAACAAATAAGACCATCTTTAACAAAAATGTAAAGATTGGAACATGAATGTGATCACCAAAGACCAACCACCAATGACCAATCTTCAGAAAGAAGGTGTCAATGCACTAGTACCACACACGATGAGCCTACTTCAATCCATATAGATCTTTACAAAGTTGGTACACAATATGCGCAATAACAATATCAAGTGGTTGCTCAACATAGACCTCCTCTTGAAGGTCACCATTAAGAAGAGCAGATTTGACATCCATCTATAAAATAGGCCACCCACCCATGATGGGTAAGAAGAGCCAAAATAATCCTAATGGTTGTAATCGACACTGTAGGAATAAAAGCCTCATCAAAATCAACACTAACTCTCTAGGAGTAGCCCTTCACAACAAGATGTTCTTCGTGTTTGTCTAAAGTTCCATCCTCATAATACTTGTTCTTATAGACCCAACGAACTTTGATTACCTTGCATTGAGGTGGACGTGGTACAAGAACCCAAGTACTATTGTGCTTAATGGAATCAAGCTCTGTCTGCATAGTAATAATCCAAGGCGGAGAAGAAAGTGTCTCCTCAGAGAGGAAGGCTCAGTAGAGGTGAAGGAAGAATGGTAGACATCAAGGCAAAATTCAGAAAGTGATTATCCTCAACAGCATGCTTTTAGACCGAGTAACATGATGAGAATGACTTTCACCAGATTTCGGAAATTGACGAAGGCCTGAATCTTTCATAGTCTCATATAACCAACGAGGAACCCTCTTGGTGAGGATCCTCCTCAATAACCTCTATACTTGAATCTAAAGAAGCCCCCTTTGAAACCAAAGGTGGTAGAGGAGCTGAGACAAGAGGCAGAGGAGCAGCCAAAGTAGAAGGCTGAGCTAAAGGAGAAGGACCCGGAGATGAAGTTGAAGGTAGAGGAAGAAGCTCACTCTTATAAGGTACATGAAGGACACTCATCAAAAATAACATCATAACATCATGATTGATGGTGGCTAGTAGGTTGTAGTTGCAGGATCCCAAAGTTCATAGGCCTTGGATATAGAATTATACCCAAGGAAAATGTGGATTTAGAATCCAACTTAGAGTGATGCTCTTTAGTTACATGCACATAAGCCTTGCAACCAAATATTGGGAGATAAGCACAAGAGGGTTTGATGCCCAATAATGCGTCATACGAGTTTTACCTATGGTACAACTGATGTAGGCAATCTATTCCAAATGTGAACTCCAATAGCTGATGCCTCAGCCTATAATTTCTTGGCCAAGCCACTATGCTCAAGTATAGTCCTCGACCCATCTCAATGACAGACTAATTCTTACATCCACAAAAAACCCATTCTAGGATGGAGGATAAGTTGTAGTAAACTAGCATCGCGAATGCAAAGATTCTTCAAATACTTGTCAAACTCATGTGAGAGAAACTCTCCCCCTTTATCAATACACAAAGATTTTGCCTTCTTGGAGTCCCATTGTTTTTCCCACTTTGACTTTCCAATCATGAAATATGGATAAAGATTGATCCTTAGACTGAAGAAAGAAAGCCCAAGTATACTTGGAGTAGTCAGGCGTCAACAATAATCATCATATGTAAAGAGCCTTATTCAAAGATTTTGTAGACATAGGACAACACAAGTCTACATGAACAAGCTCGAGTGGTTTGGTAGATATGTGCGATGCCTCCTTAGGGAAAGGTAATCGATGTTGCTTGCCATGGAGAAATGGTTGTGCACACACCAACTGGGGTACTGATGGATGATTAAGCATCAACCAAACCATGTTTATATGCCTATTGCAAATAAAAGAAGCTCAAGTGGCAAAAGCATGCATGCCATAACACAGAATCTGTAGACGTAGAATGCAAGGCCAAAGTAGAGGTGCATAAAATAGGAATAGTACCAGCACCTTTGATGGAAATTGTAAAAGAGTCATCGAGACTGATGGTTGCTTAGAGAAGGAAGAACACCAATCATGATGATTAGTGTGTGAGAAGTTGTGCTACTATCTATAATCCAAGCATGAAACCTGAAAGAGATGAAAGTTGATGAAAGTCAAAGTGGGGCTATCAATGTGGATAAACAACTGATCAATAGTAGTTGAAGTAGATGCAGACACCTCAAAGCCATATCACCTCAGTTTTTGCAGTAGAACAAACAACACGATATTCTGCCTTTGAGGAGGATAATGCAATAGTGGGTTGCTTTTTACTACTCAAGGAAATAGCACCAGAACCACGTGTAAACCAATAACATGCAGTCGATTGGTGAGTGTTAATATCACCAACCTAGTGAGAATCAGAATAGCCAACTAACCGATCCCCCTTCCACCAATAGAAGATACCCCGATCAAGAAAATTATTCAAATAGTGCAGGATGCACTGGCAGGTGGGATTTGTGAGGGTCAGCTGAAAATGAACTCAAGACACAAACAAAAAAGTAAACATCCAATCTAGAATGAGTAATCCAAATCAAAGATTTGACAATCTACCTTTATAGAGCATGATCACATGGTGGTGAAGCAAATCTTAGCATTAGGGTCCATCGAAGAAGAGATGGAACCATGCACCTTGAAATGCTATAAAATCTCCTTTGCAATACTTGCGTTGAGAGAGAAAAATACCCTGAGGAGTCTACCAAACTTCAAAACCAAGGAAAAATGAAGAACTCAAGGTTGATCAACTCAAACTCATGGCTAAGATCAACCACCATGACAAACAAAATCCAACTCTTATGACTTCCTATAAAGATCAAGCCATCCAAATACACAATGATAATGACAAACAAGACCATCTTTAACAAATAAGACCATCTTTAACAAAAATGTAAAGATTGGAACATGAATGTGATCACCAAAGACCAACCACCAATGACCAATCTTCAGAAAGAAGGTGTCAATGCACTAGTACCACACACGATGAGCCTACTTCAATCCATATAGATCTTTACAAAGTTGGTACACAATATGCGCAACAACAATATCAAGTGGTTGCTCAACATAGACCTCCTCTTGAAGGTCACCATTAAGAAGAGCAGATTTGACATCCATCTATAAAATAGGCCACCCACCCATGATGGGTAAGAAGAGCCAAAATAATCCTAATGGTAGTAATCGACACTGTAGGAATAAAAGCCTCATCAAAATCAACACTAACCCTCTAGGAGTAGCCCTTCACAACAAGATGTTCTTCGTGTTTGTCTAAAGTTCCATCCTCATAATACTTGTTCTTATAGACCCAACGAACTTTGATTACCTTGCATTGAGGTGGACGTGGTACAAGAACCCAAGTACTATTGTGCTTAATGGAATCAAGCTCTGTCTGCATAGTAATAATCCAAGGCGGAGAAGAAAGTGTCTCCTCAGAGAGGAAGGCTCAGTAGAGGTGAAGGAAGAATGGTAGACATCAAGGCAAAATTCAGAAAGTGATTATCCTCAACAGCATGCTTTTAGACCGAGTAACATGATGAGAATGACTTTCACTAGATTTCGAAAATTGACGAAGGCCTGAATCTTTCATAGTCTCATATAACCAACGAGGAACCCTCTTGGTGAGGATCCTCCTCAATAACCTCTATACTTGAATCTAAAGAAGCCCCCTTTGAAACCAAAGGTGGTAGAGGAGCTGAGACAAGAGGCAGAGGAGCAGCCAAAGTAGAAGGCTGAGCTAAAGGAGAAGGACCTGGAGATGAAGTTGAAGGTAGAGGAAGAAGCTCACTCTTATAAGGTACATGAAGGACACTCATCAAAAATAACATCATAACATCATGATTGATGGTGGCTAGTAAGTTGTAGTTGCAGGATCCCAAAGTTCATAGGCCTTGGATATAGAATTATACCCAAGGAAAATGTGGATTTAGAATCCAACTTAGAGTGATGCTCTTTAGTTACATGCACATAAGCCTTGCAACCAAATATTGGGAGATAAGCACAAGAGGGTTTGATGCCCAATAATGCGTCATACGAGTTTTACCTATGGTACAACTGATGTAGGCAATCTATTCCAAATGTGAACTCCAATAGCTGATGCCTCAGCCTATAATTTCTTGGCCAAGCCACTATGCTCAAGTATAGTCCTCGACCCATCTCAATGACAGACTAATTCTTACATCCACAAAAAACCCATTCTAGGATGGAGGATAAGTTGTAGTAAACTAGCATCGCGAATGCAAAGATTCTTCAAATACTTGTCAAACTCATGTGAGAGAAACTCTCCCCCTTTATCAATACACAAAGATTTTGCCTTCTTGGAGTCCCATTGTTTTTCCCACTTTGACTTTCCAATCATGAAATATGGATAAAGATTGATCCTTAGACTGAAGAAAGAAAGCCCAAGTATACTTGGAGTAGTCAGGCGTCAACAATAATCATCATATGTAAAGAGCCTTATTCAAAGATTTTGTAGACATAGGACAACACAAGTCTACATGAACAAGCTCGAGTGGTTTGGTAGATATGTGCGATGCCTCCTTAGGGAAAGGTAATCGATGTTGCTTGCCATGGAGAAATGGTTGTGCACACACCAACTGGGGTACTGATGGATGATTAAGCATCAACCAAACCATGTTTATATGCCTATTGCAAATAAAAGAAGCTCAAGTGGCAAAAGCATGCATGCCATAACACAGAATCTGTAGACGTAGAATGCAAGGCCAAAGTAGAGGTGCATAAAATAGGAATAGTACCAGCACCTTTGATGGAAATTGTAAAAGAGTCATCGAGACTAATGGTTGCTTAGAGAAGGAAGAACACCAATCATGATGATTAGTGTGTGAGAAGTTGTGCTACTATCTATAATCCAAGCATGAAACCTGAAAGAGATGAAAGTTGATGAAAGTCAAAGTGGGGCTATCAATGTAGATAAACAACTGATCAATAGTAGTTGAAGTAGATGCAGACACCTCAAAGCCATATCACCTCAGTTTTTGCAGTAGAACAAACAACACGATATTCTGCCTTTGAGGAGGATAATGCAATAGTGGGTTGCTTTTTACTACTCAAGGAAATAGCACCAGAACCACGTGTAAACCAATAACATGCAGTCGATTGGTGAGTGTTAATATCACCAACCTAGTGAGAATCAGAATAGCCAACTAACCGATCCCCCTTCCACCAATAGAAGATACCCCGATCAAGAAAATTATTCAAATAGTGCAGGATGCACTGGCAGGTGGGATTTGTGAGGGTCAGCGAAAATGAACTCAAGACACAAACAAAAAAGTAAACATCCAATCTAGAATGAGTAATCCAAATCAAAGATTTGACAATCTACCTTTATAGAGCATGATCACATGGTGGTGAAGCAAATCTTAGCATTAGGGTCCATCGAAGAAGAGATGGAACCATGCACCTTGAAATGCTATAAAATCTCCTTTGCAATACTTGCGTTGAGAGAGAAAAATACCCTGAGGAGTCTACCAAACTTCAAAACCAAGGAAAAATGAAGAACTCAAGGTTTATCAACTCAAACTCATGGCTAAGATCAGCCACCATGACAAACAAAATCCAACTCTTATGACTTCCTATAAAGATCAAGCCATCCACATACACAATGATAATGACAAACAAGACCATCTTTAACAAATAAGACCATCTTTAACAAAAATGTAAAGATTGGAACATGAATGTGATCACCAAAGACCAACCACCAATGACCAATCTTCAGAAAGAAGGTGTCAATGCACTAGTACCACACACGATGAGCCTACTTCAATCCATATAGATCTTTACAAAGTTGGTACACAATATGCGCAACAACAATATCAAGTGGTTGCTCAACATAGACCTCCTCTTGAAGGTCACCATTAAGAAGAGCAGATTTGACATCCATCTATAAAATAGGCCACCCACCCATGATGGGTAAGAAGAGCCAAAATAATCCTAATGGTAGTAATCGACACTGTAGGAATAAAAGCCTCATCAAAATCAACACTAACTCTCTAGGAGTAGCCCTTCACAACAAGATGTTCTTCGTGTTTGTCTAAAGTTCCATCCTCATAATACTTGTTCTTATAGACCCAACGAACTTTGATTACCTTGCATTGAGGTGGACGTGGTACAAGAACCCAAGTACTATTGTGCTTAATGGAATCAAGCTCTGTCTGCATAGTAATAATCCAAGGCGGAGAAGAAAGTGTCTCCTCAGAGAGGAAGGCTCAGTAGAGGTGAAGGAAGAATGGTAGACATCAAGGCAAAATTCAGAAAGTGATTATCCTCAACAGCATGCTTTTAGACCGAGTAACATGATGAGAATGACTTTCACTAGATTTCGGAAATTGACGAAGGCCTGAATCTTTCATAGTCTCATATAACCAACGAGGAACCCTCTTGGTGAGGATCCTCCTCAATAACCTCTATACTTGAATCTAAAGAAGCCCCCTTTGAAACCAAAGGTGGTAGAGGAGCTGAGACAAGAGGCAGAGGAGCAGCCAAAGTAGAAGGCTGAGCTAAAGGAGAAGGACCCGGAGATGAAGTTGAAGGTAGAGGAAGAAGCTCACTCTTATAAGGTACATGAAGGACACTCATCAAAAATAACATCATAACATCATGATTGATGGTGGCTAGTAGGTTGTAGTTGCAGGATCCCAAAGTTCATAGGCCTTGGATATAGAATTATACCCAAGGAAAATGTGGATTTAGAATCCAACTTAGAGTGATGCTCTTTAGTTACATGCACATAAGCCTTGCAACCAAATATTGGGAGATAAGCACAAGAGGGTTTGATGCCCAATAATGCCTCATACGAGTTTTACCTATGGTACAACTGATGTAGGCAATCTATTCCAAATGTGAACTCCAATAGCTGATGCCTCAGCCTATAATTTCTTGGCCAAGCCACTATGCTCAAGTATAGTCCTCGACCCATCTCAATGACAGACTAATTCTTACATCCACAAAAAACCCATTCTAGGATGGAGGATAAGTTGTAGTAAACTAGCATCGCGAATGCAAAGATTCTTCAAATACTTGTCAAACTCATGTGAGAGAAACTCTCCCCCTTTATCAATACACAAAGATTTTGCCTTCTTGGAGTCCCATTGTTTTTCCCACTTTGACTTTCCAATCATGAAATATGGATAAAGATTGATCCTTAGACTGAAGAAAGAAAGCCCAAGTATACTTGGAGTAGTCAGGCGTCAACAATAATCATCATATGTAAAGAGCCTTATTCAAAGATTTTGTAGACATAGGACAACACAAGTCTACATGAACAAGCTCGAGTGGTTTGGTAGATATGTGCGATGCCTCCTTAGGGAAAGGTAATCGATGTTGCTTGCCATGGAGAAATGGTTGTGCACACACCAACTGGGGTACTGATGGATGATTAAGCATCAACCAAACCATGTTTATATGCCTATTGTAAATAAAAGAAGCTCAAGTGGCAAAAGCATGCATGCCATAACACAGAATCTGTAGACGTAGAATGCAAGGCCAAAGTAGAGGTGCATAAAATAGGAATAGCACCAGCACCTTTGATGGAAATTGTAAAAGAGTCATCGAGACTGATGGTTGCTTAGAGAAGGAAGAACACCAATCATGATGATTAGTGTGTGAGAAGTTGTGCTACTATCTATAATCTAAGCATGAAACCTGAAAGAGATGAAAGTTGATGAAAGTCAAAGTGGGGCTATCAATGTAGATAAACAACTGATCAATAGTAGTTGAAGTAGATGCAGACACCTCAAAGCCATATCACCTCAGTTTTTGCAGTAGAACAAACAACACGATATTCTGCCTTTGAGGAGGATAATGCAATAGTGGGTTGCTTTTTACTACTCAAGGAAATAGCACCAGAACCACGTGTAAACCAATAACATGCAGTCGATTGGTGAGTGTTAATATCACCAACCTAGTGAGAATCAGAATAGCCAACTAACCGATCCCCCTTCCACCAATAGAAGATACCCCGATCAAGAAAATTATTCAAATAGTGCAGGATGCACTGGCAGGTGGGATTTGTGAGGGTCAGCTGAAAATGAACTCAAGACACAAACAAAAAAGTAAACATCCAATCTAGAATGAGTAATCCAAATCAAAGATTTGACAATCTACCTTTATAGAGCATGATCACATGGTGGTGAAGCAAATCTTAGCATTAGGGTCCATCGAAGAAGAGATGGAACCATGCACCTTGAAATGCTATAAAATCTCCTTTGCAATACTTGCGTTGAGAGAGAAAAATACCCTGAGGAGTCTACCAAACTTCAAAACCAAGGAAAAATGAAGAACTCAAGGTTTATCAACTCAAACTCATGGCTAAGATCAGCCACCATGACAAACAAAATCCAACTCTTATGACTTCCTATAAAGATCAAGCCATCCACATACACAATGATAATGACAAACAAGACCATCTTTAACAAATAAGACCATCTTTAACAAAAATGTAAAGATTGGAACATGAATGTGATCACCAAAGACCAACCACCAATGACCAATCTTCAGAAAGAAGGTGTCAATGCACTAGTACCACACACGATGAGCCTACTTCAATCCATATAGATCTTTACAAAGTTGGTACACAATATGCGCAACAACAATATCAAGTGGTTGCTCAACATAGACCTCCTCTTGAAGGTCACCATTAAGAAGAGCAGATTTGACATCCATCTATAAAATAGGCCACCCACCCATGATGGGTAAGAAGAGCCAAAATAATCCTAATGGTAGTAATCGACACTGTAGGAATAAAAGCCTCATCAAAATCAACACTAACTCTCTAGGAGTAGCCCTTCACAACAAGATGTTCTTCGTGTTTGTCTAAAGTTCCATCCTCATAATACTTGTTCTTATAGACCCAACGAACTTTGATTACCTTGCATTGAGGTGGACGTGGTACAAGAACCCAAGTACTATTGTGCTTAATGGAATCAAGCTCTGTCTGCATAGTAATAATCCAAGGCGGAGAAGAAAGTGTCTCCTCAGAGAGGAAGGCTCAGTAGAGGTGAAGGAAGAATGGTAGACATCAAGGCAAAATTCAGAAAGTGATTATCCTCAACAGCATGCTTTTAGACCGAGTAACATGATGAGAATGACTTTCACTAGATTTCGGAAATTGACGAAGGCCTGAATCTTTCATAGTCTCATATAACCAACGAGGAACCCTCTTGGTGAGGATCCTCCTCAATAACCTCTATACTTGAATCTAAAGAAGCCCCCTTTGAAACCAAAGGTGGTAGAGGAGCTGAGACAAGAGGCAGAGGAGCAGCCAAAGTAGAAGGCTGAGCTAAAGGAGAAGGACCCGGAGATGAAGTTGAAGGTAGAGGAAGAAGCTCACTCTTATAAGGTACATGAAGGACACTCATCAAAAATAACATCATAACATCATGATTGATGGTGGCTAGTAGGTTGTAGTTGCAGGATCCCAAAGTTCATAGGCCTTGGATATAGAATTATACCCAAGGAAAATGTGGATTTAGAATCCAACTTAGAGTGATGCTCTTTAGTTACATGCACATAAGCCTTGCAACCAAATATTGGGAGATAAGCACAAGAGGGTTTGATGCCCAATAATGCCTCATACGAGTTTTACCTATGGTACAACTGATGTAGGCAATCTATTCCAAATGTGAACTCCAATAGCTGATGCCTCAGCCTATAATTTCTTGGCCAAGCCACTATGCTCAAGTATAGTCCTCGACCCATCTCAATGACAGACTAATTCTTACATCCACAAAAAACCCATTCTAGGATGGAGGATAAGTTGTAGTAAACTAGCATCGCGAATGCAAAGATTCTTCAAATACTTGTCAAACTCATGTGAGAGAAACTCTCCCCCTTTATCAATACACAAAGATTTTGCCTTCTTGGAGTCCCATTGTTTTTCCCACTTTGACTTTCCAATCATGAAATATGGATAAAGATTGATCCTTAGACTGAAGAAAGAAAGCCCAAGTATACTTGGAGTAGTCAGGCGTCAACAATAATCATCATATGTAAAGAGCCTTATTCAAAGATTTTGTAGACATAGGACAACACAAGTCTACATGAACAAGCTCGAGTGGTTTGGTAGATATGTGCGATGCCTCCTTAGGGAAAGGTAATCGATGTTGCTTGCCATGGAGAAATGGTTGTGCACACACCAACTGGGGTACTGATGGATGATTAAGCATCAACCAAACCATGTTTATATGCCTATTGTAAATAAAAGAAGCTCAAGTGGCAAAAGCATGCATGCCATAACACAGAATCTGTAGACGTAGAATGCAAGGCCAAAGTAGAGGTGCATAAAATAGGAATAGCACCAGCACCTTTGATGGAAATTGTAAAAGAGTCATCGAGACTGATGGTTGCTTAGAGAAGGAAGAACACCAATCATGATGATTAGTGTGTGAGAAGTTGTGCTACTATCTATAATCTAAGCATGAAACCTGAAAGAGATGAAAGTTGATGAAAGTCAAAGTGGGGCTATCAATGTAGATAAACAACTGATCAATAGTAGTTGAAGTAGATGCAGACACCTCAAAGCCATATCACCTCAGTTTTTGCAGTAGAACAAACAACACGATATTCTGCCTTTGAGGAGGATAATGCAATAGTGGGTTGCTTTTTACTACTCAAGGAAATAGCACCAGAACCACGTGTAAACCAATAACATGCAGTCGATTGGTGAGTGTTAATATCACCAACCTAGTGAGAATCAGAATAGCCAACTAACCGATCCCCCTTCCACCAATAGAAGATACCCCGATCAAGAAAATTATTCAAATAGTGCAGGATGCACTGGCAGGTGGGATTTGTGAGGGTCAGCTGAAAATGAACTCAAGACACAAACAAAAAAGTAAACATCCAATCTAGAATGAGTAATCCAAATCAAAGATTTGACAATCTACCTTTATAGAGCATGATCACATGGTGGTGAAGCAAATCTTAGCATTAGGGTCCATCGAAGAAGAGATGGAACCATGCACCTTGAAATGCTATAAAATCTCCTTTGCAATACTTGCGTTGAGAGAGAAAAATACCCTGAGGAGTCTACCAAACTTCAAAACCAAGGAAAAATGAAGAACTCAAGGTTTATCAACTCAAACTCATGGCTAAGATCAGCCACCATGACAAACAAAATCCAACTCTTATGACTTCCTATAAAGATCAAGCCATCCACATACACAATGATAATGACAAACAAGACCATCTTTAACAAATAAGACCATCTTTAACAAAAATGTAAAGATTGGAACATGAATGTGATCACCAAAGACCAACCACCAATGACCAATCTTCAGAAAGAAGGTGTCAATGCACTAGTACCACACACGATGAGCCTACTTCAATCCATATAGATCTTTACAAAGTTGGTACACAATATGCGCAACAACAATATCAAGTGGTTGCTCAACATAGACCTCCTCTTGAAGGTCACCATTAAGAAGAGCAGATTTGACATCCATCTATAAAATAGGCCACCCACCCATGATGGGTAAGAAGAGCCAAAATAATCCTAATGGTAGTAATCGACACTGTAGGAATAAAAGCCTCATCAAAATCAACACTAACTCTCTAGGAGTAGCCCTTCACAACAAGATGTTCTTCGTGTTTGTCTAAAGTTCCATCCTCATAATACTTGTTCTTATAGACCCAACGAACTTTGATTACCTTGCATTGAGGTGGACGTGGTACAAGAACCCAAGTACTATTGTGCTTAATGTGTAAGATCCCTGTTCCCACCGAGCAACGGATTCGGGGTACTGGCAGCGGAAGTAGCGCTTCTCGCGCGGGACAGGGGTCCCACACTCGGGGCCTCGCCCACGGATATCCGGATAAGAGACTAATCCGTCAGTTGTTCCAAAACCGAACCCGGAAAAACTTCCTTTACCGGAAAGCACGGGCGATTCCACCAGGATAACTTTTTACTCTAACGTAGTCAAGATCATTTCTGATCGAGATGATCCGATTACATCTATAAGATACTTAGTCAGTTCAAGGAAGAAACTTGCACTTGGATCATTGGGATCAACGCTTTTTTCCCCATTCAAGAGGCACAGCCGTTGATTCCTATCCATAGAACAGTTTCTGTCCGGGATTTATTTTTTTTTTCTATCATAAAAACAAAAGTTTGAGTCTCGATTTACGGATCCATCAGTCCAGCCTAACCCCATCCAATCCCATGGGTTAGCCAACCGCCCAACCACTATAGTGATGGGATCCAATTAAAAATTTGGTTAGGTTTTGTCCCGGGTACCAAGGAAAAGAGTTCCAAGGCCCCCTAGCCGGATGTTCATGCAAAATAAAACTAGTCACACCACTCACACACCCAATATGAAATTACCTTTTTCAACCAGATTCAACCAGTTTAAAACAATCCTTTAATAAAACCATAGTATCATTGATCACCATCTTCCAATTTATCCAATTGATTCTTAATTCCCATCATTCCTTCATCAGAGTATCTATGGCATCATTGGCAACTAGAACGCTCAGGAGCCGTTTCGATAGTTCCTAGCCCATAATACTTGGCAAGATAATCACTTAACAAGATGGACTCTCATTGAAGATCAGCAAGATCAACCAACAGATCCATATAAGGAGCCATGGACTCATCCATTGAAGACCAGCAAGGTCAATCAACCAGATCCATGCTCGATTTCAGAAAACAACTCCAACTCTGTTCCAATATCTTCCTCGACGCACGCGTGGGTATCCTAGGCAACCCAGAGCCCGAGCACCGTATGGTCAGCATCCTCTAGGATCCTTCGCAGGTAACCTAGCGCTTCACGCATAGGCCGCTTCCTTGGCCCCTCATCCACCGTACCGGAAGCTCACCATTTTAATCGCACCGAGGCTGGTCAAGACCTCGGCCGACCTTGCTACGCGAGACGTCCTTCATTGACTCCCCGTCAGCAGTTGCAACTTTACCATCACGACTTTAATCACAAGACGGTCAAAATGCTCCCCCCAGCATTCTTGACATAAAACAATCATTTACAAACAGCATTTACAAACAGTATTTACAAACAGTTTACAACACAATTTCTATTTTAACTTTCATTTTTCCACATTATCCTTCATCTATCTACATTACTTATTCCATATTCCATTTATATGTATACTCATCCCATCACATCATTTCTATCTCATCACTTCAGATTCCCTCACATCGCATATCGTATATTCACATCCATACATCCACATCTATATGCGTACATTCACATCTACATGCATACATCTACATCTCTATGCATACATCCACATCCACATTCACATTCACCTCCATACATCTACATCTACATGCATACATCCACATCTCCATTCACATCTACATCTATACATCTATACATCTACATCTACATGCATCCATCCACCTCCACATCCACATCTACATCTATACATCTACATCTACATGCATACATCCATATCTCCATTCCCATCTACATCTATACATCTACATCTACATGCATCCATCTACCTCCACATCCACATCTACATCTATACATCTACATCTACATGTATACATCCACCTCCACATCCACATCCGTATCTATACATCTACATCTACATGTATACATCCACATCCACATCTATACATCTACATCTACATGCATACATCCACATCTCCATTCACATCTACATCTATACATCTACATCTACATGCATCCATCCACCTCCACATCCACATCTACATCTACATGCAAACATCCACATCTCCATACATAATAAAATTCTTTTAATTAATCTAGGATGATAGTTCCTAGAATATGGTAGGAAGTCCTCTTTTTATGCTTTGAATGAATTTATTTTATGCGTAATTTCTATAAAAATTTTGCCATAGCTCCGCTACTATGACTGATAAATCTCAATTTTTTTCTAAGGGATAAAGCTCATTATTAAAGAAATAATTAGAATGGTCTCTAATTGGATCATCAATCCATAATGGTCTCTAATTGGATCATTAAGAAAACAATTAGAATGGTCTCTAATTGGATCATCAATCCATAATGGTCTCTAATTGGATCATTAAGAAAACAATTAGAATGGTCTCTAATTGGATCATCAATCCATAATGGTATCTAATTGGATCATTAAGAAAACAATTAGAATGGTCTCTAATTGGGTCATCAATCCATAATGGATTGAATCATCAATGTGCATAAACTAAAAGCATAGCAAAAGCCATTAATTTGGTCTCAAGCATAGCTTAATCTTGGATTAAGGAAAAGCTTTATGAAAAGCTTCATTTGGATTGAGAATGGGTCATGAGTATGACCATTTCTTGAGTGAGAGAGAGAAATTATAAAAACCATTAGAATTTAAATATAAGTGGAAATTACCTTCTATAGCATTTATTAAATTATGTAACTCTTCACTACTATTCACCAATTAACTTCAATAGCATTTAAAAAAACCATACCAATTAAACTTCTCAAGCTTGAGAGGGGTTGAGAAGAGAGAATCATTGAGTAATTATAGAAAGATCAAAATTCAATATACTTACCTTTTAATTTGCTTGATTCTTTATTCACGGTAGAGGCCCCCAACCAATCAATTGGTTTAGTGTGTTGATGGAGCCACCAATGGGGATTGAAGAAAGAGAGAAGTATCAAAAACTAGTGAATTATTAAAGAATTCACAGTTCTTGGCTTAGGTAGAGTAGAGTAACAATGCCTAAGACACTCTATATTTTGGCTTAGGTGGAGTAGAGTAATAAAGCATAAGACACTCTATATTTTGGCTTAGGTGGAGTAGAGTAACAAGGCATAAGACACTATATATTTTGGCTTAGGAGGAGTAGAGTAACAAAGCATAAGACACTATCTAATTTGGCTTAGGTGGAGTAGAGTAACAAAGCATAAGACTCTATCTAATTTGGCTTAGGTGGAGTAGAGTAACAAGCATAAGAGACTATATATTTTGGCTTAGGTGGAGTAGAGTAACAAAGCATAAGAGACTATATATTTTGGCTTAGGTGGAGTAGAGTAACAAAGCATAAGAGACTATATCTTTTTCAACAAGGGGAGGCTTCTATTTATAGGAAAATTTGAGCTCCTAACCAAACAAACTGATTCTAGAATTTTCCAAGTCAGTTTGGTCACTTTTTGACCATTTTTAGGTCACTTAAGCTAACTTTTTGGAACTAGACTTGAATTAGGAGAGAGGAGAGATAAAATATCTCAATTTTTATGAGTTTTAAACTCATTCAAGCATGTGAAATATGCACCTCCTTTAAAGAACTCCCCTTCCTTACATATGTGTCATAATGGAATCATTTTAATATTGCTCATAGTTTTTTATTAATAAACCTTGTACATTTTCAACTCTTCATCTTATGTGAAATATGCACCTCCTTTAAAAAAACTCCCCTTCCTTACATATGTGTCATAATGGAATCATTTTAATATTGCTCATAGTTTTTTACTAATAAACCTTCTACATTTTCAACTCTTCATCTTATGTGAGCATTTAAGGGACTCCCCTTCCTTACATATGTGTCATAATAAAATCATTATTCCCAAAATATCTCATATTTTTAATATTGCTCATAGTTTTTTTACTAATAAACCTTGTACATTTTCAACTCTTCATCTTATGTGAAATATGCACCTCCTTTAAAGAACTTCCCTTCCTTACATATGTGTTTATTTACTAATAAACCTTGTACATTTTCAACTCTTCATCTTATGTGAAATATGCACCTCCTTTAAAGAACTTCCCTTCCTTACATATGTGTTTATTTACTAATAAACCTTGTACATTTTCAACTCTTCATCTTATGTGAAATATGCACCTCCTTTAAAGAACTCCCCTTCCTTACATATGTGTTTATTTACTAATAAACCTTGTACATTTTCAACTCTTCATCTTATGTGAACATTTACTCAATTTTGGGTATCTTCTTTTACAATTTGGATTTATCTCCTTCCTACACATGGATTGATGCTATTGGCCCATAGGAACCTTAATTGGACCATAATCAAAAAATTTCTATTTCAGGGGAACTTATTTTAATAAGATGAGTTATTTTTCTATCCAAAAATATTCATAATCTGAATATTCTCTCTCTAGAATAATTTTCTCTCTCTAGGCTAAAACAATTAGAAACAAGGTCTTTATATTTCTGAAGAGGGATTGATTACAGGGGAAGATACTAGACATCAAAAAGGGGTTGGGGGAGGAATCTTACATTCTACCCCACTTAAGAAACGCGAGATGTCCTCATCTCGCAACTTGGAATAATTTCGCAAGATGCACGAATATGAGACTTAGAGAAAAATTTTAATCACGATTAACCACCAAGAAAAGTCTTAAAGAGAGCAAGATTCAAAATAAGAACAAGATTTAAACTTTATTCATTCTCGGAACTTATACAGTAAAGATAGAGAAACTCTTTACACTTCCATAAGCCCGTCCATCATATGGTCACAAAAGCAGTCCTCACAAGCTGCACAAGTATAGGGTAACTCATCTATGGGAATGATTCTGCTGGTTATTGCCGCACCTATCTCAGTGGTATGAGGTGATCTAACAAAAGGACCTCTGAGAGGCAAGCCAAAAACGGGGTAAAGGCATATCTTCTCATGAGGAAGAAAACACGCCAATAAGAAGACCCGCTCAGAAAACCCAAGATGCCTTGATCTCATGACGCAGTAGTATCGGGGACCCAAACCCAAAGCTTCAATAACCATGGCCAAGCGGACATTGTTACGAAAGTGCTGCTGACCCCAGGGTGTTACCCTAGTTATGTTTTGATAGGTCCGCCATTTGGTCTGCGCTACAGAAGTTCCTAGGTGAGGAAAAAGTGAGCGCTCATATTGTTCTATAAAGTCTTTCTTCACAGACTCTCTTGCGTCTTGAAGGTGAGAAATCATCATGGATAAAACTAGTTCTTGTTGCCAAGCCATGAAGGAGATTAAGAAAGAAAGGAGATTGATGGGAGTAAGATTACTGTGAGCGACAAGTAAAAGTTACGACTTATATAAAGGAAGGAGCTAGCGTAACCTAGAAGCCAACGGTAACTTGCCACTGAAGTTTTACCGTCTTTCCATGATTTGTGTTTGACACATTTTTCTATAGAAGGCATTAAGAATTTTGAGATGAGGAGATAAAAGAAACTTGTAGGCTAAGTCACCTACTTTCATTGAATTCAGATATAAGGTCACAATATCTGGAGGATAACTTCTTATACTCCCCAAGAGATAAAGAACTTCTTTTATTTTAGAGAGGGAATAATTATAAGATCAGAAAGGGTGATTCTTACTCCTGTATACCTCGAAGGAGGCTGGGGAGGAATCTTACATTCTACCCCACTTAAAAAGTGCGAGATGTCCTCATCTCGCAAGGTAGAGGATAGCTCTTTTTCTTAAGATCCAATTTTATTCTGGGGTTCCTTATATTCTGGTCAACCCAACAGAACACTGGGATAAATATCCCTTATATAGAACTCATCATTAAATAACAATTCATTCAGATCATATCATTCATATCTTTAACATGATAAAGGTCCATTAGACCGAAAAGTTTCCTTCGGAACATTCCTCCCCACGAAAATTTCAGTCAAGCAAGTTCTCAATTTGACATCCCTTAACTTGATCTACCGGTCAAGTATTAACAGTAGCAATCTGACAGCACAATCCACTAATCTCATAGTGATTTGCTGAATTCGTTATCATCATTCTAGTTATGAATATCATCACAGGGACTCGTCCCATTCCCCCTCATTGTGGTTTCATTATATTTCAACTAATTTTTAAAAATCAACATTTTTTTTCCAATCAGTATTTTCAATCAGCATTTTCAATCAGAATCCAAATCAATTCATCAATTCTCAAATAGAATTAAAAATCATATCAATCACATTCGAAATCATCATCTGGATAGCATTAACGCTTATAATTTCAAGTCTTAGATTTACTCGTATATACTGTCAGTAAAGAGCTGCAGTATACTCTCGGTATATACGCGTAGTCACGTCCCTTGGGATTATAAGGTAAATACTATCATGTCTAGGCCTCAAGCAAGTCAGGGATTCTATATAATTGCGGTACTTCCATCTGAAGAACCGATTACCAAATTATGAATTTCAGTTTGAATATCAAATTGTATGAATTATATCACACAATTATAACCTTTTGGTGTTTCTTGATAAATTTTTGACATATTTGTCTTCTCAGTTGATCTTTATTAACCAAATGCTCTGATACCAACTGTAAGATCCCTGTTCCCACCGAGCAACAGATTCGGGGTACTGGCAGCGGAAGTAGCGCTTCTCGCGCGGGACAGGGGTCCCACACTCGGGGCCTCGCCCACGGATATCCGGATAAGAGACTAATCCGTCGGTTGTTCCAAAACCGAACCCGGAAAAACTTCCTTTACCGGAAAGCACGGGCGATTCCACCAGGATAACTTTTTACTCTAACGTAGTCAAGATCATTTCTGATCGAGATGATCCGATTACATCTATAAGATACTTAGTCAGTTCAAGGAAGAAACTTGCACTTGGATCATTGGGATCAACGCTTTTTTCCCCATTCAAGAGGCACAGCCGTTGATTCCTATCCATAGAACAGTTTCTGTCCGGGATTTAATTTTTTTTTCTATCGTAAAAACAAAAGTTTGAGTCTCGATTTACGGATCCATCAGTCCAGCCTAACCCCATCCAATCCCATGGGTTAGCCAACCGCCCAACCACTGTAGTGATGGGATCCAATTAAAAATTTGGTTAGGTTTTGTCCCGGGTACCAAGGAAAAGAGTTCCAAGGCCCCCTAGCCGGATGTTCATGCAAAATAAAACTAGTCACACCACTCACACACCCAATATGAAATTGCCTTTTTCAACCAGATTCAACCAGTTTAAAACAATCCTTTAATAAAACCATAGTATCATTGATCACCATCTTCCAATTTATCCAATTGATTCTTAATTCCCATCATTCCTTCATCAGAGTATCTATGGCATCATTGGCAACTAGAACGCTCAGGAGCCGTTTCGATAGTTCCTAGCCCATAATACTTGGCAATATAATCACTTAACAAGATGGACTCTCATTGAAGATCAGCAAGATCAACCAACAGATCCATATAAGGAGCCATGGACTCATCCATTGAAGACCAGCAAGGTCAATCAACCAGATCCATGCTCGATTTCAGAAAACAACTCCAACTCTGTTCCAATATCTTCCTCGACGCACGCGTGGGTATCCTAGGCAACCCAGAGCCCGAGCACCGTATGGTCAGCATCCTCTAGGATCCTTCGCAGGTAACCTAGCGCTTCACGCATAGGCCGCTTCCTTGGCCCCTCATCCACCGTACCGGAAGCTCACCATTTTAATCGCACCGAGGCTGGTCAAGACCTCGGCCGACCTTGCTACGCGAGACGTCCTTCATTGACTCCCCGTCAGCAGTTGCAACTTTACCATCACGACTTTAATCACAAGACGGTCAAAATGCTCCCCCCAGCATTCTTGACATAAAACAATCATTTACAAACAGCATTTACAAACAGTATTTACAAACAGTTTACAACACAATTTCTATTTTAACTTTCATTTTTCCACATTATCCTTCATCTATCTACATTACTTATTCCATATTCCATTTATATGTATACTCATCCCATCACATCATTTCTATCTCATCACTTCAGATTCCCTCACATCGCATATCGTATATTCACATCCATACATCCACATCTATATGCGTACATTCACATCTACATGCATACATCTACATCTCTATGCATACATCCACATCCACATTCACATTCACCTCCATACATCTACATCTACATGCATACATCCACATCTCCATTCACATCTACATCTATACATCTATACATCTACATCTACATGCATCCATCCACCTCCACATCCACATCTACATCTATACATCTACATCTACATGCATACATCCATATCTCCATTCCCATCTACATCTATACATCTACATCTACATGCATCCATCTACCTCCACATCCACATCTACATCTATACATCTACATCTACATGTATACATCCACCTCCACATCCACATCCGTATCTATACATCTACATCTACATGTATACATCCACATCCACATCTATACATCTACATCTACATGCATACATCCACATCTCCATTCACATCTACATCTATACATCTACATCTACATGCATCCATCCACCTCCACATCCACATCTACATCTACATGCAAACATCCACATCTCCATACATAATAAAATTCTTTTAATTAATCTAGGATGATAGTTCCTAGAATATGGTAGGAAGTCCTCTTTTTATGCTTTGAATGAATTTATTTTATGCGTAATTTCTATAAAAATTTTGCCATAGCTCCGCTACTATGACTGATAAATCTCAATTTTTTTCTAAGGGATAAAGCTCATTATTAAAGAAATAATTAGAATGGTCTCTAATTGGATCATCAATCCATAATGGTCTCTAATTGGATCATTAAGAAAACAATTAGAATGGTCTCTAATTGGATCATCAATCCATAATGGTCTCTAATTGGATCATTAAGAAAACAATTAGAATGGTCTCTAATTGGATCATCAATCCATAATGGTATCTAATTGGATCATTAAGAAAACAATTAGAATGGTCTCTAATTGGGTCATCAATCCATAATGGATTGAATCATCAATGTGCATAAACTAAAAGCATAGCAAAAGCCATTAATTTGGTCTCAAGCATAGCTTAATCTTGGATTAAGGAAAAGCTTTATGAAAAGCTTCATTTGGATTGAGAATGGGTCATGAGTATGACCATTTCTTGAGTGAGAGAGAGAAATTATAAAAACCATTAGAATTTAAATATAAGTGGAAATTACCTTCTATAGCATTTATTAAATTATGTAACTCTTCACTACTATTCACCAATTAACTTCAATAGCATTTAAAAAAACCATACCAATTAAACTTCTCAAGCTTGAGAGGGGTTGAGAAGAGAGAATCATTGAGTAATTATAGAAAGATCAAAATTCAATATACTTACCTTTTAATTTGCTTGATTCTTTATTCACGGTAGAGGCCCCCAACCAATCAATTGGTTTAGTGTGTTGATGGAGCCACCAATGGGGATTAAAGAAAGAGAGAAGTATCAAAAACTAGTGAATTATTAAGGAATTCACAGTTCTTGGCTTAGGTAGAGTAGAGTAACAATGCCTAAGACACTCTATATTTTGGCTTAGGTGGAGTAGAGTAATAAAGCATAAGACACTCTATATTTTGGCTTAGGTGGAGTAGAGTAACAAGGCATAAGATACTATATATTTTGGCTTAGGAGGAGTAGAGTAACAAAGCATAAGACACTATCTAATTTGGCTTAGGTGGAGTAGAGTAACAAAGCATAAGACTCTATCTAATTTGGCTTAGGTGGAGTAGAGTAACAAGCATAAGAGACTATATATTTTGGCTTAGGTGGAGTAGAGTAACAAAGCATAAGAGACTATATATTTTGGCTTAGGTGGAGTAGAGTAACAAAGCATAAGAGACTATATCTTTTTCAACAAGGGGAGGCTTCTATTTATAGGAAAATTTGAGCTCCTAACCAAACAAACTGATTCTAGAATTTTCCAAGTCAGTTTGGTCACTTTTTGACCATTTTTAGGTCACTTAAGCTAACTTTTTGGAACTAGACTTGAATTAGGAGAGAGGAGAGATAAAATATCTCAATTTTTATGAGTTTTAAACTCATTCAATCATGTGAAATATGCACCTCCTTTAAAGAACTCCCCTTCCTTACATATGTGTCATAATGGAATCATTTTAATATTGCTCATAGTTTTTTATTAATAAACCTTGTACATTTTCAACTCTTCATCTTATGTGAAATATGCACCTCCTTTAAAAAAACTCCCCTTCCTTACATATGTGTCATAATGGAATCATTTTAATATTGCTTATAGTTTTTTACTAATAAACCTTGTACATTTTCAACTCTTCATCTTATGTGAGCATTTAAGGGACTCCCCTTCCTTACATATGTGTCATAATAAAATCATTATTTCCAAAATATCTCATATTTTTAATATTGCTCATAGTTTTTTTACTAATAAACCTTGTACATTTTCAACTCTTCATCTTATGTGAAATATGCACCTCCTTTAAAGAACTTCCCTTCCTTACATATGTGTTTATTTACTAATAAACCTTGTACATTTTCAACTCTTCATCTTATGTGAAATATGCACCTCCTTTAAAGAACTTCCCTTCCTTACATATGTGTTTATTTACTAATAAACCTTGTACATTTTCAACTCTTCATCTTATGTGAAATATGCACCTCCTTTAAAGAACTCCCCTTCCTTACATATGTGTTTATTTACTAATAAACCTTGTACATTTTCAACTCTTCATCTTATGTGAACATTTACTCAATTTTGGGTATCTTCTTTTACAATTTGGATTTATCTCCTCCCTACACATGGATTGATGCTATTGGCCCATAGGAACCTTAATTGGACCATAATCAAAAAATTTCTGAAAATCTAAACCCTTTAGACTAAGGTTCTTTATACCTATTTCCAATTAACTCCAATTGCACATTGCAAAATTCTTTTTGAATTTCTGTTTCAGGGAAACTTATTTTAATAAGATGAGTTATTTTTCTATCCAAAAATATTCATAATCTGAATATTCTCTCTCTAGAATAATTTTCTCTCTCTAGGCTAAAACAATTAGAAACAAGGTCTTTATATTTCTGAAGAGGGATTGATTACAGGGGAAGATACTAGCCATCAAAAAGGGATTGGGGGAGGAATCTTACATAATGGAATCAAGCTCTGTCTGCATAGTAATAATCCAAGGCGGAGAAGAAAGTGTCTCCGCAGAGAGGAAGGCTCAGTAGAGGTGAAGGAAGAATGGTAGACATCAAGGCAAAATTCAGAAAGTGATTATCCTCAACAGCATGCTTTTAGACCGAGTAACATGATGAGAATGACTTTCACTAGATTTCGGAAATTGACGAAGGCCTGAATCTTTCATAGTCTCATATAACCAACGAGGAACCCTCTTGGTGAGGATCCTCCTCAATAACCTCTATACTTGAATCTAAAGAAGCCCCCTTTGAAACCAAAGGTGGTAGAGGAGCTGAGACAAGAGGCAGAGGAGCAGCCAAAGTAGAAGGCTGAGCTAAAGGAGAAGGACCCGGAGATGAAGTTGACGGTAGAGGAAGAAGCTCACTCTTATAAGGTACATGAAGGACACTCATCAAAAATAACATCATAACATCATGATTGATGGTGGCTAGTAGGTTGTAGTTGCAGGATCCCAAAGTTCATAGGCCTTGGATATAGAATTATACCCAAGGAAAATGTGCGGCATGGATTTAGAATCCAACTTAGAGTGATGCTCTTTAGTTACATGCACATAAGCCTTGCAACCAAATATTGGGAGATAAGCACAAGAGGGTTTGATGCCCAATAATGCCTCATACGAGTTTTACCTATGGTACAACTGATGTAGGCAATCTATTCCAAATGTGAACTCCAATAGCTGATGCCTCAGCCTATAATTTCTTGGCCAAGCCACTATGCTCAAGTATAGTCCTCGACCCATCTCAATGACAGACTAATTCTTACATCCACAAAAAACCCATTCTAGGATGGAGGATAAGTTGTAGTAAACTAGCATCGCGAATGCAAAGATTCTTCAAATACTTGTCAAACTCATGTGAGAGAAACTCTCCCCCTTTATCAATACACAAAGATTTTGCCTTCTTGGAGTCCCATTGTTTTTCCCACTTTGACTTTCCAATCATGAAATATGGATAAAGATTGATCCTTAGAGTGAAGAAAGAAAGCCCAAGTATACTTGGAGTAGTCAGGCGTCAACAATAATCATCATATGTAAAGAGCCTTATTCAAAGATTTTGTAGACATAGGACAACCCAAGTCTACATGATCAAGCTCGAGTGGTTTGGTAGATATGTGCGATGCCTCCTTAGGGAAAGGTAATCGATGTTGCTTGCCATGGAGAAATGGTTGTGCACACACCAACTGGGGTACTGATGGATGATTAAGCATCAACCAAACCATGTTTATATGCCTATTGCAAATAAAAGAAGCTCAAGTGGCAAAAGCATGCATGCCATAACACAGAATCTGTAGACGTAGAATGCAAGGCCAAAGTAGAGGTGCATAAAATAGGAATAGTACCAGCACCTTTGATGGAAATTGTAAAAGAGTCATCCAGACTGATGGTTGCTTAGAGAAGGAAGAACACCAATCATGATGATTAGTGTGTGAGAAGTTGTGCTACTATCTATAATCCAAGCATGAAACCTGAAAGAGATGAAAGTTGATGAAAGTCAAAGTGGGGCTATCAATGCAGATAAACAACTGATCAATAGTAGTTGAAGTAGATGCAAACACCTCAAAGCCATATCACCTCAGTTTTTGCAGTAGAACAAACAACACGATATTCTGCCTTTGAGGAGGATAATGCAATAGTGGGTTGCTTTTTACTACTCAAGGAAATAGCACCAGAACCACGTGTAAACCAATAACATGCAGTCGATTGGTGAGTGTTAATATCACCAACCTAGTGAGAATCAGAATAGCCAACTAACCGATCCCCCTTCCACCAATAGAAGATACCCCGATCAAGAAAATTATTCAAATAGTGCAGGATGCACTGGCAGGTGGGATTTGTGAGGGTCAGCTGAAAATGAACTCAAGACACAAACAAAAAAGTAAACATCCAATCTAGAATGAGTAATCCAAAGCAAAGATTTGACAATCTACCTTTATAGAGCATGATCACATGGTGGTGAAGCAAATCTTAGCATTAGGGTCCATCGAAGAAGAGATGGAACCATGCACCTTGAAATGCTATAAAATCTCCTTTGCAATACTTGCGTTGAGAGAGAAAAATACCCTGAGGAGTCTACCAAACTTCAAAACCAAGGAAAAATGAAGAACTCAAGGTTGATCAACTCAAACTCATGGCTAAGATCAGCCACCATGACAAACAAAATCCAACTCTTATGACTTCCTATAAAGATCAAGCCATCCACATACACAATGATAATGACAAACAAGACCATCTTTAACAAATAAGACCATCTTTAACAAAAATGTAAAGATTGGAACATGAATGTGATCACCAAAGACCAACCACCAATGACCAATCTTCAGAAAGAAGGTGTCAATGCACTAGTACCACACACGATGAGCCTACTTCAATCCATATAGATCTTTACAAAGTTGGTACACAATATGCGCAACAACAATATCAAGTGGTTGCTCAACATAGACCTCCTCTTGAAGGTCACCATTAAGAAGAGCAGATTTGACATCCATCTATAAAATAGGCCACCCACCCATGATGGGTAAGAAGAGCCAAAATAATCCTAATGGTAGTAATCGACACTGTAGGAATAAAAGCCTCATCAAAATCAACACTAACTCTCTAGGAGTAGCCCTTCACAACAAGATGTTCTTCGTGTTTGTCTAAAGTTCCATCCTCATAATACTTGTTCTTATAGACCCAACGAACTTTGATTACCTTGCATTGAGGTGGACGTGGTACAAGAACCCAAGTACTATTGTGCTTAATGGAATCAAGATCTGTCTGCATAGTAATAATCCAAGGCGGAGAAGAAAGTGTCTCCTCAGAGAGGAAGGCTCAGTAGAGGTGAAGGAAGAATGGTAGACATCAAGGCAAAATTCAGAAAGTGATTATCCTCAACAGCATGCTTTTAGACCGAGTAACATGATGAGAATGACTTTCACTAGATTTCGGAAATTGACGAAGGCCTGAATCTTTCATAGTCTCATATAACCAACGAGGAACCCTCTTGGTGAGGATCCTCCTCAATAACCTCTATACTTGAATCTAAAGAAGCCCCCTTTGAAACCAAAGGTGGTAGAGGAGCTGAGACAAGAGGCAGAGGAGCAGCCAAAGTAGAAGGCTGAGCTAAAGGAGAAGGACCCGGAGATGAAGTTGAAGGTAGAGGAAGAAGCTCACTCTTATAAGGTACATGAAGGACACTCATCAAAAATAACATCATAACATCATGATTGATGGTGGCTAGTAGGTTGTAGTTGCAGGATCCCAAAGTTCATAGGCCTTGGATATAGAATTATACCCAAGGAAAATGTGGATTTAGAATCCAACTTAGAGTGATGCTCTTTAGTTACATGCACATAAGCCTTGCAACCAAATATTGGGAGATAAGCACAAGAGGGTTTGATGCCCAATAATGCCTCATACGAGTTTTACCTATGGTACAACTGATGTAGGCAATCTATTCCAAATGTGAACTCCAATAGCTGATGCCTCAGCCTATAATTTCTTGGCCAAGCCACTATGCTCAAGTATAGTCCTCGACCCATCTCAATGACAGACTAATTCTTACATCCACAAAAAACCCATTCTAGGATGGAGGATAAGTTGTAGTAAACTAGCATCGCGAATGCAAAGATTCTTCAAATACTTGTCAAACTCATGTGAGAGAAACTCTCCCCCTTTATCAATACACAAAGATTTTGCCTTCTTGGAGTCCCATTGTTTTTCCCACTTTGACTTTCCAATCATGAAATATGGATAAAGATTGATCCTTAGACTGAAGAAAGAAAGCCCAAGTATACTTGGAGTAGTCAGGCGTCAACAATAATCATCATATGTAAAGAGCCTTATTCAAAGATTTTGTAGACATAGGACAACACAAGTCTACATGAACAAGCTCGAGTGGTTTGGTAGATATGTGCGATGCCTCCTTAGGGAAAGGTAATCGATGTTGCTTGCCATGGAGAAATGGTTGTGCACACACCAACTGGGGTACTGATGGATGATTAAGCATCAACCAAACCATGTTTATATGCCTATTGCAAATAAAAGAAGCTCAAGTGGCAAAAGCATGCATGCCATAACACAGAATCTGTAGACGTAGGATGCAAGGCCAAAGTAGAGGTGCATAAAATAGGAATAGCACCAGCACCTTTGATGGAAATTGTAAAAGAGTCATCGAGACTGATGGTTGGTTAGAGAAGGAAGAACACCAATCATGATGATTAGTGTGTGAGAAGTTGTGCTACTATCTATAATCCAAGCATGAAACCTCAAAGAGATGAAAGTTGATGAAAGTCAAAGTGGGGCTATCAATGTAGATAAACAACTGATCAATAGTAGTTGAAGTAGATGTAGACACCTCAAAGCCATATCACCTCAGTTTTTGCAGTAGAACAAACAACACGATATTCTGCCTTTGAGGAGGATAATGCAATAGTGGGTTGCTTTTTACTACTCAAGGAAATAGCACCAGAACCACGTGTAAACCAATAACATGCAGTCGATTGGTGAGTGTTAATATCACCAACCTAGTGAGAATCAGAATAGCCAACTAACCGATCCCCCTTCCACCAATAGAAGATACCCCGATCAAGAAAATTATTCAAATAGTGCAGGATGCACTGGCAGGTGGGATTTGTGAGGGTCAGCTGAAAATGAACTCAAGACACAAACAAAAAAGTAAACATCCAATCTAGAATGAGTAATCCAAATCAAAGATTTGACAATCTACCTTTATAGAGCATGATCACATGGTGGTGAAGCAAATCTTAGCATTAGGGTCCATCGAAGAAGAGATGGAACCATGCACCTTGAAATGCTATAAAATCTCCTTTGCAATACTTGCGTTGAGAGAGAAAAATACCCTGAGGAGTCTACCAAACTTCAAAACCAAGGAAAAATGAAGAACTCAAGGTTGATCAACTCAAACTCATGGCTAAGATCAGCCACCATGACAAACAAAATCCAACTCTTATGACTTCCTATAAAGATCAAGCCATCCACATACACAATGATAATGACAAACAAGACCATCTTTAACAAATAAGACCATCTTTAACAAAAATGTAAAGATTGGAACATGAATGTGATCACCAAAGACCAACCACCAATGACCAATCTTCAGAAAGAAGGTGTCAATGCACTAGTACCACACACGATGAGCCTACTTCAATCCATATAGATCTTTACAAAGTTGGTACACAATATGCGCAACAACAATATCAAGTGGTTGCTCAACATAGACCTCCTCTTGAAGGTCACCATTAAGAAGAGCAGATTTGACATCCATCTATAAAATAGGCCACCCACCCATGATGGGTAAGAAGAGCCAAAATAATCCTAATGGTAGTAATCGACACTGTAGGAATAAAAGCCTCATCAAAATCAACACTAACTCTCTAGGAGTAGCCCTTCACAACAAGATGTTCTTCGTGTTTGTCTAAAGTTCCATCCTCATAATACTTGTTCTTATAGACCCAACGAACTTTGATTACCTTGCATTGAGGTGGACGTGGTACAAGAACCCAAGTACTATTGTGCTTAATGGAATCAAGCTCTGTCTGCATAGTAATAATCCAAGGCGGAGAAGAAAGTGTCTCCTCAGAGAGGAAGGCTCAGTAGAGGTGAAGGAAGAATGGTAGACATCAAGGCAAAATTCAGAAAGTGATTATCCTCAACAGCATGCTTTTAGACCGAGTAACATGATGAGAATGACTTTCACTAGATTTCGGAAATTGACGAAGGCCTGAATCTTTCATAGTCTCATATAACCAACGAGGAACCCTCTTGGTGAGGATCCTCCTCAATAACCTCTATACTTGAATCTAAAGAAGCCCCCTTTGAAACCAAAGGTGGTAGAGGAGCTGAGACAAGAGGCAGAGGAGCAGCCAAAGTAGAAGGCTGAGCTAAAGGAGAAGGACCCGGAGATGAAGTTGAAGGTAGAGGAAGAAGCTCACTCTTATAAGGTACATGAAGGACACTCATCAAAAATAACATCATAACATCATGATTGATGGTGGCTAGTAGGTTGTAGTTGCAGGATCCCAAAGTTCATAGGCCTTGGATATAGAATTATACCCAAGGAAAATGTGGATTTAGAATCCAACTTAGAGTGATGCTCTTTAGTTACATGCACATAAGCCTTGCAACCAAATATTGGGAGATAAGCACAAGAGGGTTTGATGCCCAATAATGCCTCATACGAGTTTTACCTATGGTACAACTGATGTAGGCAATCTATTCCAAATGTGAACTCCAATAGCTGATGCCTCAGCCTATAATTTCTTGGCCAAGCCACTATGCTCAAGTATAGTCCTCGACCCATCTCAATGACAGACTAATTCTTACATCCACAAAAAACCCATTCTAGGATGGAGGATAAGTTGTAGTAAACTAGCATCGCGAATGCAAAGATTCTTCAAATACTTGTCAAACTCATGTGAGAGAAACTCTCCCCCTTTATCAATACACAAAGATTTTGCCTTCTTGGAGTCCCATTGTTTTTCCCACTTTGACTTTCCAATCATGAAATATGGATAAAGATTGATCCTTAGACTGAAGAAAGAAAGCCCAAGTATACTTGGAGTAGTCAGGCGTCAACAATAATCATCATATGTAAAGAGCCTTATTCAAAGATTTTGTAGACATAGGACAACACAAGTCTACATGAACAAGCTCGAGTGGTTTGGTAGATATGTGCGATGCCTCCTTAGGGAAAGGTAATCGATGTTGCTTGCCATGGAGAAATGGTTGTGCACACACCAACTGGGGTACTGATGGATGATTAAGCATCAACCAAACCATGTTTATATGCCTATTGCAAATAAAAGAAGCTCAAGTGGCAAAAGCATGCATGCCATAACACAGAATCTGTAGACGTAGAATGCAAGGCCAAAGTAGAGGTGCATAAAATAGGAATAGTACCAGCACCTTTGATGGAAATTGTAAAAGAGTCATCGAGACTGATGGTTGCTTAGAGAAGGAAGAACACCAATCATGATGATTAGTGTGTGAGAAGTTGTGCTACTATCTATAATCCAAGCATGAAACCTGAAAGAGATGAAAGTTGATGAAAGTCAAAGTGGGGCTATCAATGCAGATAAACAACTGATCAATAGTAGTTGAAGTAGATGCAGACACCTCAAAGCCATATCACCTCAGTTTTTGCAGTAGAACAAACAACACGATATTCTGCCTTTGAGGAGGATAATGCAATAGTGGGTTGCTTTTTACTACTCAAGGAAATAGCACCAGAACCACGTGTAAACCAATAACATGCAGTCGATTGGTGAGTGTTAATATCACCAACCTAGTGAGAATCAGAATAGCCAACTAACCGATCCCCCTTCCACCAATAGAAGATACCCCGATCAAGAAAATTATTCAAATAGTGCAGGATGCAGCACTGGCAGGTGGGATTTGTGAGGGTCAGCTGAAAATGAACTCAAGACACAAACAAAAAAGTAAACATCCAATCTAGAATGAGTAATCCAAATCAAAGATTTGACAATCTACCTTTATAGAGCATGATCACATGGTGGTGAAGCAAATCTTAGCATTAGGGTCCATCGAAGAAGAGATGGAACCATGCACCTTGAAATGCTATAAAATCTCCTTTGCAATACTTGCGTTGAGAGAGAAAAATACCCTGAGGAGTCTACCAAACTTCAAAACCAAGGAAAAATGAAGAACTCAAGGTTGATCAACTCAAACTCATGGCTAAGATCAGCCACCATGACAAACAAAATCCAACTCTTATGACTTCCTATAAAGATCAAGCCATCCACATACACAATGATAATGACAAACAAGACCATCTTTAACAAATAAGACCATCTTTAACAAAAATGTAAAGATTGGAACATGAATGTGATCACCAAAGACCAACCACCAATGACCAATCTTCAGAAAGAAGGTGTCAATGCACTAGTACCACACACGATGAGCCTACTTCAATCCATATAGATCTTTACAAAGTTGGTACACAATATGCGCAACAACAATATCAAGTGGTTGCTCAACATAGACCTCCTCTTGAAGGTCACCATTAAGAAGAGCAGATTTGACATCCATCTATAAAATAGGCCACCCACCCATGATGGGTAAGAAGAGCCAAAATAATCCTAATGGTAGTAATCGACACTGTAGGAATAAAAGCCTCATCAAAATCAACACTAACTCTCTAGGAGTAGCCCTTCACAACAAGATGTTCTTCGTGTTTGTCTAAAGTTCCATCCTCATAATACTTGTTCTTATAGACCCAACGAACTTTGATTACCTTGCATTGAGGTGGACGTGGTACAAGAACCCAAGTACTATTGTGCTTAATGGAATCAAGATCTGTCTGCATAGTAATAATCCAAGGCGGAGAAGAAAGTGTCTCCTCAGAGAGGAAGGCTCAGTAGAGGTGAAGGAAGAATGGTAGACATCAAGGCAAAATTCAGAAAGTGATTATCCTCAACAGCATGCTTTTAGACCGAGTAACATGATGAGAATGACTTTCACTAGATTTCGGAAATTGACGAAGGCCTGAATCTTTCATAGTCTCATATAACCAACGAGGAACCCTCTTGGTGAGGATCCTCCTCAATAACCTCTATACTTGAATCTAAAGAAGCCCCCTTTGAAACCAAAGGTGGTAGAGGAGCTGAGACAAGAGGCAGAGGAGCAGCCAAAGTAGAAGGCTGAGCTAAAGGAGAAGGACCCGGAGATGAAGTTGAAGGTAGAGGAAGAAGCTCACTCTTATAAGGTACATGAAGGACACTCATCAAAAATAACATCATAACATCATGATTGATGGTGGCTAGTAGGTTGTAGTTGCAGGATCCCAAAGTTCATAGGCCTTGGATATAGAATTATACCCAAGGAAAATGTGGATTTAGAATCCAACTTAGAGTGATGCTCTTTAGTTACATGCACATAAGCCTTGCAACCAAATATTGGGAGATAAGCACAAGAGGGTTTGATGCCCAATAATGCCTCATACGAGTTTTACCTATGGTACAACTGATGTAGGCAATCTATTCCAAATGTGAACTCCAATAGCTGATGCCTCAGCCTATAATTTCTTGGCCAAGCCACTATGCTCAAGTATAGTCCTCGACCCATCTCAATGACAGACTAATTCTTACATCCACAAAAAACCCATTCTAGGATGGAGGATAAGTTGTAGTAAACTAGCATCGCGAATGCAAAGATTCTTCAAATACTTGTCAAACTCATGTGAGAGAAACTCTCCCCCTTTATCAATACACAAAGATTTTGCCTTCTTGGAGTCCCATTGTTTTTCCCACTTTGACTTTCCAATCATGAAATATGGATAAAGATTGATCCTTAGACTGAAGAAAGAAAGCCCAAGTATACTTGGAGTAGTCAGGCGTCAACAATAATCATCATATGTAAAGAGCCTTATTCAAAGATTTTGTAGACATAGGACAACACAAGTCTACATGAACAAGCTCGAGTGGTTTGGTAGATATGTGCGATGCCTCCTTAGGGAAAGGTAATCGATGTTGCTTGCCATGGAGAAATGGTTGTGCACACACCAACTGGGGTACTGATGGATGATTAAGCATCAACCAAACCATGTTTATATGCCTATTGCAAATAAAAGAAGCTCAAGTGGCAAAAGCATGCATGCCATAACACAGAATCTGTAGACGTAGAATGCAAGGCCAAAGTAGAGGTGCATAAAATAGGAATAGTACCAGCACCTTTGATGGAAATTGTAAAAGAGTCATCGAGACTGATGGTTGCTTAGAGAAGGAAGAACACCAATCATGATGATTAGTGTGTGAGAAGTTGTGCTACTATCTATAATCCAAGCATGAAACCTGAAAGAGATGAAAGTTGATGAAAGTCAAAGTGGGGCTATCAATGCAGATAAACAACTGATCAATAGTAGTTGAAGTAGATGCAGACACCTCAAAGCCATATCACCTCAGTTTTTGCAGTAGAACAAACAACACGATATTCTGCCTTTGAGGAGGATAATGCAATAGTGGGTTGCTTTTTACTACTCAAGGAAATAGCACCAGAACCACGTGTAAACCAATAACATGCAGTCGATTGGTGAGTGTTAATATCACCAACCTAGTGAGAATCAGAATAGCCAACTAACCGATCCCCCTTCCACCAATAGAAGATACCCCGATCAAGAAAATTATTCAAATAGTGCAGGATGCAGCACTGGCAGGTGGGATTTGTGAGGGTCAGCTGAAAATGAACTCAAGACACAAACAAAAAAGTAAACATCCAATCTAGAATGAGTAATCCAAATCAAAGATTTGACAATCTACCTTTATAGAGCATGATCACATGGTGGTGAAGCAAATCTTAGCATTAGGGTCCATCGAAGAAGAGATGGAACCATGCACCTTGAAATGCTATAAAATCTCCTTTGCAATACTTGCGTTGAGAGAGAAAAATACCCTGAGGAGTCTACCAAACTTCAAAACCAAGGAAAAATGAAGAACTCAAGGTTGATCAACTCAAACTCATGGCTAAGATCAGCCACCATGACAAACAAAATCCAACTCTTATGACTTCCTATAAAGATCAAGCCATCCACATACACAATGATAATGACAAACAAGACCATCTTTAACAAATAAGACCATCTTTAACAAAAATGTAAAGATTGGAACATGAATGTGATCACCAAAGACCAACCACCAATGACCAATCTTCAGAAAGAAGGTGTCAATGCACTAGTACCACACACGATGAGCCTACTTCAATCCATATAGATCTTTACAAAGTTGGTACACAATATGCGCAACAACAATATCAAGTGGTTGCTCAACATAGACCTCCTCTTGAAGGTCACCATTAAGAAGAGCAGATTTGACATCCATCTATAAAATAGGCCACCCACCCATGATGGGTAAGAAGAGCCAAAATAATCCTAATGGTAGTAATCGACACTGTAGGAATAAAAGCCTCATCAAAATCAACACTAACTCTCTAGGAGTAGCCCTTCACAACAAGATGTTCTTCGTGTTTGTCTAAAGTTCCATCCTCATAATACTTGTTCTTATAGACCCAACGAACTTTGATTACCTTGCATTGAGGTGGACGTGGTACAAGAACCCAAGTACTATTGTGCTTAATGGAATCAAGATCTGTCTGCATAGTAATAATCCAAGGCGGAGAAGAAAGTGTCTCCTCAGAGAGGAAGGCTCAGTAGAGGTGAAGGAAGAATGGTAGACATCAAGGCAAAATTCAGAAAGTGATTATCCTCAACAGCATGCTTTTAGACCGAGTAACATGATGAGAATGACTTTCACTAGATTTCGGAAATTGACGAAGGCCTGAATCTTTCATAGTCTCATATAACCAACGAGGAACCCTCTTGGTGAGGATCCTCCTCAATAACCTCTATACTTGAATCTAAAGAAGCCCCCTTTGAAACCAAAGGTGGTAGAGGAGCTGAGACAAGAGGCAGAGGAGCAGCCAAAGTAGAAGGCTGAGCTAAAGGAGAAGGACCCGGAGATGAAGTTGAAGGTAGAGGAAGAAGCTCACTCTTATAAGGTACATGAAGGACACTCATCAAAAATAACATCATAACATCATGATTGATGGTGGCTAGTAGGTTGTAGTTGCAGGATCCCAAAGTTCATAGGCCTTGGATATAGAATTATACCCAAGGAAAATGTGGATTTAGAATCCAACTTAGAGTGATGCTCTTTAGTTACATGCACATAAGCCTTGCAACCAAATATTGGGAGATAAGCACAAGAGGGTTTGATGCCCAATAATGCCTCATACGAGTTTTACCTATGGTACAACTGATGTAGGCAATCTATTCCAAATGTGAACTCCAATAGCTGATGCCTCAGCCTATAATTTCTTGGCCAAGCCACTATGCTCAAGTATAGTCCTCGACCCATCTCAATGACAGACTAATTCTTACATCCACAAAAAACCCATTCTAGGATGGAGGATAAGTTGTAGTAAACTAGCATCGCGAATGCAAAGATTCTTCAAATACTTGTCAAACTCATGTGAGAGAAACTCTCCCCCTTTATCAATACACAAAGATTTTGCCTTCTTGGAGTCCCATTGTTTTTCCCACTTTGACTTTCCAATCATGAAATATGGATAAAGATTGATCCTTAGACTGAAGAAAGAAAGCCCAAGTATACTTGGAGTAGTCAGGCGTCAACAATAATCATCATATGTAAAGAGCCTTATTCAAAGATTTTGTAGACATAGGACAACACAAGTCTACATGAACAAGCTCGAGTGGTTTGGTAGATATGTGCGATGCCTCCTTAGGGAAAGGTAATCGATGTTGCTTGCCATGGAGAAATGGTTGTGCACACACCAACTGGGGTACTGATGGATGATTAAGCATCAACCAAACCATGTTTATATGCCTATTGCAAATAAAAGAAGCTCAAGTGGCAAAAGCATGCATGCCATAACACAGAATCTGTAGACGTAGAATGCAAGGCCAAAGTAGAGGTGCATAAAATAGGAATAGTACCAGCACCTTTGATGGAAATTGTAAAAGAGTCATCGAGACTGATGGTTGCTTAGAGAAGGAAGAACACCAATCATGATGATTAGTGTGTGAGAAGTTGTGCTACTATCTATAATCCAAGCATGAAACCTGAAAGAGATGAAAGTTGATGAAAGTCAAAGTGGGGCTATCAATGCAGATAAACAACTGATCAATAGTAGTTGAAGTAGATGCAGACACCTCAAAGCCATATCACCTCAGTTTTTGCAGTAGAACAAACAACACGATATTCTGCCTTTGAGGAGGATAATGCAATAGTGGGTTGCTTTTTACTACTCAAGGAAATAGCACCAGAACCACGTGTAAACCAATAACATGCAGTCGATTGGTGAGTGTTAATATCACCAACCTAGTGAGAATCAGAATAGCCAACTAACCGATCCCCCTTCCACCAATAGAAGATACCCCAATCAAGAAAATTATTCAAATAGTGCAGGATGCACTGGCAGGTGGGATTTGTGAGGGTCAGCTGAAAATGAACTCAAGACACAAACAAAAAAGTAAACATCCAATCTAGAATGAGTAATCCAAAGCAAAGATTTGACAATCTACCTTTATAGAGCATGATCACATGGTGGTGAAGCAAATCTTAGCATTAGGGTCCATCGAAGAAGAGATGGAACCATGCACCTTGAAATGCTATAAAATCTCCTTTGAAATACTTGCGTTGAGAGAGAAAAATACCCTGAGGAGTCTACCAAACTTCAAAACCAAGGAAAAATGAAGAACTCAAGGTTGATCAACTCAAACTCATGGCTAAGATCAGCCACCATGACAAACAAAATCCAACTCTTATGACTTCCTATAAAGATCAAGCCATCCACATACACAATGATAATGACAAACAAGACCATCTTTAACAAATAAGACCATCTTTAACAAAAATGTAAAGATTGGAACATGAATGTGATCACCAAAGACCAACCACCAATGACCAATCTTCAGAAAGAAGGTGTCAATGCACTAGTACCACACACGATGAGCCTACTTCAATCCATATAGATCTTTACAAAGTTGGTACACAATATGCGCAACAACAATATCAAGTGGTTGCTCAACATAGACCTCCTCTTGAAGGTCACCATTAAGAAGAGCAGATTTGACATCCATCTATAAAATAGGCCACCCACCCATGATGGGTAAGAAGAGCCAAAATAATCCTAATGGTAGTAATCGACACTGTAGGAATAAAAGCCTCATCAAAATCAACACTAACTGTCTAGGAGTAGCCCTTCACAACAAGATGTTCTTCGTGTTTGTCTAAAGTTCCATCCTCATAATACTTGTTCTTATAGACCTAACGAACTTTGATTACCTTGCATTGAGGTGGACGTGGTACAAGAACCCAAGTACTATTGTGCTTAATGGAATCAAGCTCTGTCTGCATAGTAATAATCCAAGGCGGAGAAGAAAGTGTCTCCTCAGAGAGGAAGGCTCAGTAGAGGTGAAGGAAGAATGGTAGACATCAAGGCAAAATTCAGAAAGTGATTATCCTCAACAGCATGCTTTTAGACCGAGTAACATGATGAGAATGACTTTCACTAGATTTCGGAAATTGACGAAGGCCTGAATCTTTCATAGTCTCATATAACCAACGAGGAACCCTCTTGGTGAGGATCCTCCTCAATAACCTCTATACTTGAATCTAAAGAAGCCCCCTTTGAAACCAAAGGTGGTAGAGGAGCTGAGACAAGAGGCAAAGGAGCAGCCAAAGTAGATGGCTGAGCTAAAGGAGAAGGACCCGGAGATGAAGTTGAAGGTAGAGGAAGAAGCTCACTCTTATAAGGTACATGAAGGACACTCATCAAAAATAACATCATAACATCATGATTGATGGTGGCTAGTAGGTTGTAGTTGCAGGATGCCAAAGTTCATAGGCCTTGGATATAGAATTATACCCAAGCAAAATGTGCGGCATGGATTTAGAAT
Source organism: Cibotium barometz (assembly GCF_041138505.1). Taxonomy (NCBI): domain Eukaryota; kingdom Viridiplantae; phylum Streptophyta; class Polypodiopsida; order Cyatheales; family Cibotiaceae; genus Cibotium; species Cibotium barometz. The sequence goes on along the minus strand of NC_141071.1, from coordinate 18,033,547 downwards.
CCAACTTAGAGTGATGCTCTTTAGTTACATGCACATAAGCCTTGCAACCAAATATTGGGAGATAAGCACAAGAGGGTTTGATGCCCAATAATGCCTCATACGAGTTTTACCTATGGTACAACTGATGTAGGCAATCTATTCCAAATGTGAACTCCAATAGCTGATGCCTCAGCCTATAATTTCTTGGCCAAGCCACTATGCTCAAGTATAGTCCTCGACCCATCTCAATGACAGACTAATTCTTACATCCACAAAAAACCCATTCTAGGATGGAGGATAAGTTGTAGTAAACTAGCATCGCGAATGCAAAGATTCTTCAAATACTTGTCAAACTCATGTGAGAGAAACTCTCTCCCTTTATCAATACACAAAGATTTTGCCTTCTTGGAGTCCCATTGTTTTTCCCACTTTGACTTTCCAATCATGAAATATGGATAAAGATTGATCCTTAGACTGAAGAAAGAAAGCCCAAGTATACTTGGAGTAGTCAGGCGTCAACAATAATCATCATATGTAAAGAGCCTTATTCAAAGATTTTGTAGACATAGGACAACACAAGTCTACATGAACAAGCTCGAGTGGTTTGGTAGATATGTGCGATGCCTCCTTAGGGAAAGGTAATCGATGTTGCTTGCCATGGAGAAATGGTTGTGTGCACACCAACTGGGGTACTGATGGATGATTAAGCATCAACCAAACCATGTTTATATGCCTATTGCAAATAAAAGAAGCTCAAGTGGCAAAAGCATGCATGCCATAACACAGAATCTATAGACGTAGAATGCAAGGCCAAAGTAGAGGTGCATAAAATAGGAATAGTACCAGCACCTTTGATGGAAATTGTAAAAGAGTCATCGAGACTGATGGTTGCTTAGAGAAGGAAGAACACCAATCATGATGATTAGTGTGTGAGAAGTTGTGCTACTATCTATAATCCAAGCATGAAACCTAAAAGAGATGAAAGTTGATGAAAGTCAAAGTGGGGCTATCAATGTAGATAAACAACTGATCAATAGTAGTTGAAGTAGATGCAGACACCTCAAAGCCATATCACCTCAGTTTTTGTAGTAGAACAAACAACACGATATTCTGCCTTTGAGGAGGATAATGCAATAGTGGGTTGCTTTTTACTACTCAAGGAAATAGCACCAGAACCACGTGTAAACCAATAACATGCAGTCGATTGGTGAGTGTTAATATCACCAACCTAGTGAGAATCAGAATAGCCAACTAACCGATCCCCCTTCCACCAATAGAAGATACCCCGATCAAGAAAATTATTCAAATAGTGCAGGATGCACTGGCAGGTGGGATTTGTGAGGGTCAGCTGAAAATGAACTCAAGACACAAACAAAAAAGTAAACATCCAATCTAGAATGAGTAATCCAAATCAAAGATTTGACAATCTACCTTTATAGAGCATGATCACATGGTGGTGAAGCAAATCTTAGCATTAGGGTCCATCGAAGAAGAGATGGAACCATGCACCGTGAAATGCTATAAAATCTCCTTTGCAATACTTGCGTTGAGAGAGAAAAATACCCTGAGGAGTCTACCAAACTTCAAAACCAAGGAAAAATGAAGAACTCAAGGTTGATCAAGTCAAACTCATGGCTAAGATCAGCCACCATGACAAACAAAATCCAACTCTTATGACTTGCTATAAAGATCAAGCCATCCACATACACAATGATAATGACAAATAAGACCATCTTTAACAAATAAGACCATCTTTAACAAAAATGTAAAGATTGGAACATGAATGTGATCACCAAAGACCAACCACCAATGACCAATCTTCAGAAAGAAGGTGTCAATGCACTAGTACCACACACGATGAGCCTACTTCAATCCATATAGATCTTTACAAAGTTGGTACACAATATGCTCTTTTCTTTTTGCAACAACAATATCAAGTGGTTGCTCAACATAGACCTCCTCTTGAAGGTCACCATTAAGAAGAGCAGATTTGACATCCATCTATAAAATAGGCCACCCACCCATGATGGGTAAGAAGAGCCAAAATAATCCTAATGGTAGTAATCGACACTGTAGGAATAAAAGCCTCATCAAAATCAACACTAACTCTCTAGGAGTTGCCCTTCACAACAAGATGTTCTTCGTGTTTGTCTAAAGTTCCATCCTCATAATACTTGTTCTTATAGACCCAACGAACTTTGATTACCTTGCATTGAGGTGGACGTGGTACAAGAACCCAAGTACTATTGTGCTTAATGGAATCAAGCTCTGTCTGCATAGTAATAATCCAAGGTGGAGAAGAAAGTGTCTCCTCAGAGAGGAAGGCTCAGTAGAGGTGAAGGAAGAATGGTAGACATCAAAGCAAAATTCAGAAAGTGATTATCCTCAACAGCATGCTTTTAGACCGAGTAACATGATGAGAATGACTTTCACTAGATTTCGGAAATTGACGAAGGCCTGAATCTTTCATAGTCTCATATAACCAACGAGGAACCCTCTTGGTGAGGATCCTCCTCAATAACCTCTATATTTGAATCTAAAGAAGCCCCCTTTGAAACCAAAGGTGGTAGAGGAGCTGAGACAAGAGGCAGAGGAGCAGCCAAAGTAGAAGGCTGAGCTAAAGGAGAAGGACCCGGAGATGAAGTTGAAGGTAGAGGAAGAAGCTCACTCTTATAAGGTACATGAAGGACACTCATCAAAAATAACATCATAACATCATGATTGATGGTGGCTAGTAAGTTGTAGTTGCAGGATCCCAAAGTTCATAGGCCTTGGATATAGAATTATACCCAAGGAAAATTTGCGGCATGGATTTAGAATCCAACTTAGAGTGATGCTCTTTAGTTACATGCACATAAGCCTTGCAACCAAATATTGGGAGATAAGCACAAGAGGGTTTGATGCCCAATAATGCCTCATACGAGTTTTACCTATGGTACAACTGATGTAGGCAATCTATTCCAAATGTGAACTCCAATAGCTGATGCCTCAGCCTATAATTTCTTGGCCAAGCCACTATGCTCAAGTATAGTCCTCGACCCATCTCAATGACAGACTAATTCTTACATCCACAAAAAACCCATTCTAGGATGGAGGATAAGTTGTAGTAAACTAGCATCGCGAATGCAAAGATTCTTCAAATACTTGTCAAACTCATGTGAGAGAAACTCTCCCCCTTTATCAATACACAAAGATTTTGCCTTCTTGGAGTCCCATTGTTTTTCCCACTTTGACTTTCCAATCATGAAATATGGATAAAGATTGATCCTTAGACTGAAGAAAGAAAGCCCAAGTATACTTGGAGTAGTCAGGCGTCAACAATAATCATCATATGTAAAGAGCCTTATTCAAAGATTTTGTAGACATAGGACAACACAAGTCTACATGAACAAGCTCGAGTGGTTTGGTAGATATGTGCGATGCCTCCTTAGGGAAAGGTAATCGATGTTGCTTGCCATGGAGAAATGGTTGTGCACACACCAACTGGGGTACTGATGGATGATTAAGCATCAACCAAACCATGTTTATATGCCTATTGCAAATAAAAGAAGCTCAAGTGGCAAAAGCATGCATGCCATAACACAGAATCTGTAGACGTAGAATGCAAGGCCAAAGTAGAGGTGCATAAAATAGGAATAGTACCAGCACCTTTGATGGAAATTGTAAAAGAGTCATCCAGACTGATGGTTGCTTAGAGAAGGAAGAACACCAATCATGATGATTAGTGTGTGAGAAGTTGTGCTACTATCTATAATCCAAGCATGAAACCTGAAAGAGATGAAAGTTGATGAAAGTCAAAGTGGGGCTATCAATGCAGATAAACAACTGATCAATAGTAGTTGAAGTAGATGCAGACACCTCAAAGCCATATCACCTCAGTTTTTGCAGTAGAACAAACAACACGATATTCTGCCTTTGAGGAGGATAATGCAATAGTGGGTTGCTTTTTACTACTCAAGGAAATAGCACCAGAACCACGTGTAAACCAATAACATGCAGTCGATTGGTGAGTGTTAATATCACCAACCTAGTGAGAATCAGAATAGCCAACTAACCGATCCCCCTTCCACCAATAGAAGATACCCCGATCAAGAAAGTTATTCAAATAGTGCAGGATGCAGCACTGGCAGGTGGGATTTGTGAGGGTCAGCTGAAAATGAACTCAAGACACAAACAAAAAAGTAAACATCCAATCTAGAATGAGTAATCCAAATCAAAGATTTGACAATCTACCTTTATAGAGCATGATCACATGGTGGTGAAGCAAATCTTAGCATTAGGGTCCATCGAAGAAGAGATGGAACCATGCACCTTGAAATGCTATAAAATCTCCTTTGCAATACTTGCGTTGAGAGAGAAAAATACCCTGAGGAGTCTACCAAACTTCAAAACCAAGGAAAAATGAAGAACTCAAGGTTGATCAACTCAAACTCATGGCTAAGATCAGCCACCATGACAAACAAAATCCAACTCTTATGACTTCCTATAAAGATCAAGCCATCCACATACACAATGATAATGACAAACAAGACCATCTTTAACAAATAAGACCATCTTTAACAAAAATGTAAAGATTGGAACATGAATGTGATCACCAAAGACCAACCACCAATGACCAATCTTCAGAAAGAAGGTGTCAATGCACTAGTACCACACACGATGAGCCTACTTCAATCCATATAGATCTTTACAAAGTTGGTACACAATATGCGCAACAACAATATCAAGTGGTTGCTCAACATAGACCTCCTCTTGAAGGTCACCATTAAGAAGAGCAGATTTGACATCCATCTATAAAATAGGCCACCCACCCATGATGGGTAAGAAGAGCCAAAATAATCCTAATGGTAGTAATCGACACTGTAGGAATAAAAGCCTCATCAAAATCAACACTAACTCTCTAGGAGTAGCCCTTCACAACAAGATGTTCTTCGTGTTTGTCTAAAGTTCCATCCTCATAATACTTGTTCTTATAGACCCAACGAACTTTGATTACCTTGCATTGAGGTGGACGTGGTACAAGAACCCAAGTACTATTGTGCTTAATGGAATCAAGCTCTGTCTGCATAGTAATAATCCAAGGCGGAGAAGAAAGTGTCTCCTCAGAGAGGAAGGCTCAGTAGAGGTGAAGGAAGAATGGTAGACATCAAGGCAAAATTCAGAAAGTGATTATCCTCAACAGCATGCTTTTAGACCGAGTAACATGATGAGAATGACTTTCACTAGATTTCGGAAATTGACGAAGGCCTGAATCTTTCATAGTCTCATATAACCAACGAGGAACCCTCTTGGTGAGGATCCTCCTCAATAACCTCTATACTTGAATCTAAAGAAGCCCCCTTTGAAACCAAAGGTGGTAGAGGAGCTGAGACAAGAGGCAGAGGAGCAGCCAAAGTAGAAGGCTGAGCTAAAGGAGAAGGACCCGGAGATGAAGTTGAAGGTAGAGGAAGAAGCTCACTCTTATAAGGTACATGAAGGACACTCATCAAAAATAACATCATAACATCATGATTGATGGTGGCTAGTAGGTTGTAGTTGCAGGATCCCAAAGTTCATAGGCCTTGGATATAGAATTATACCCAAGGAAAATGTGCGGCATGGATTTAGAATCCAACTTAGAGTGATGCTCTTTAGTTACATGCACATAAGCCTTGCAACCAAATATTGGGAGATAAGCACAAGAGGGTTTGATGCCCAATAATGCCTCATACGAGTTTTACCTATGGTACAACTGATGTAGGCAATCTATTCCAAATGTGAACTCCAATAGCTGATGCCTCAGCCTATAATTTCTTGGCCAAGCCACTATGCTCAAGTATAGTCCTCGACCCATCTCAATGACAGACTAATTCTTACATCCACAAAAAACCCATTCTAGGATGGAGGATAAGTTGTAGTAAACTAGCATCGCGAATGCAAAGATTCTTCAAATACTTGTCAAACTCATGTGAGAGAAACTCTCCCCCTTTATCAATACACAAAGATTTTGCCTTCTTGGAGTCCCATTGTTTTTCCCACTTTGACTTTCCAATCATGAAATATGGATAAAGATTGATCCTTAGACTGAAGAAAGAAAGCCCAAGTATACTTGGAGTAGTCAGGCGTCAACAATAATCATCATATGTAAAGAGCCTTATTCAAAGATTTTGTAGACATAGGACAACACAAGTCTACATGAACAAGCTCGAGTGGTTTGGTAGATATGTGCGATGCCTCCTTAGGGAAAGGTAATCGATGTTGCTTGCCATGGAGAAATGGTTGTGCACACACCAACTGGGGTACTGATGGATGATTAAGCATCAACCAAACCATGTTTATATGCCTATTGCAAATAAAAGAAGCTCAAGTGGCAAAAGCATGCATGCCATAACACAGAATCTGTAGACGTAGAATGCAAGGCCAAAGTAGAGGTGCATAAAATAGGAATAGTACCAGCACCTTTGATGGAAATTGTAAAAGAGTCATCCAGACTGATGGTTGCTTAGAGAAGGAAGAACACCAATCATGATGATTAGTGTGTGAGAAGTTGTGCTACTATCTATAATCCAAGCATGAAACCTGAAAGAGATGAAAGTTGATGAAAGTCAAAGTGGGGCTATCAATGCAGATAAACAACTGATCAATAGTAGTTGAAGTAGATGCAGACACCTCAAAGCCATATCACCTCAGTTTTTGCAGTAGAACAAACAACACGATATTCTGCCTTTGAGGAGGATAATGCAATAGTGGGTTGCTTTTTACTACTCAAGGAAATAGCACCAGAACCACGTGTAAACCAATAACATGCAGTCGATTGGTGAGTGTTAATATCACCAACCTAGTGAGAATCAGAATAGCCAACTAACCGATCCCCCTTCCACCAATAGAAGATACCCCGATCAAGAAAATTATTCAAATAGTGCAGGATGCACTGGCAGGTGGGATTTGTGAGGGTCAGCTGAAAATGAACTCAAGACACAAACAAAAAAGTAAACATCCAATCTAGAATGAGTAATCCAAAGCAAAGATTTGACAATCTACCTTTATAGAGCATGATCACATGGTGGTGAAGCAAATCTTAGCATTAGGGTCCATCGAAGAAGAGATGGAACCATGCACCTTGAAATGCTATAAAATCTCCTTTGCAATACTTGCGTTGAGAGAGAAAAATACCCTGAGGAGTCTACCAAACTTCAAAACCAAGGAAAAATGAAGAACTCAAGGTTGATCAACTCAAACTCATGGCTAAGATCAGCCACCATGACAAACAAAATCCAACTCTTATGACTTCCTATAAAGATCAAGCCATCCACATACACAATGATAATGACAAACAAGACCATCTTTAACAAATAAGACCATCTTTAACAAAAATGTAAAGATTGGAACATGAATGTGATCACCAAAGACCAACCACCAATGACCAATCTTCAGAAAGAAGGTGTCAATGCACTAGTACCACACACGATGAGCCTACTTCAATCCATATAGATCTTTACAAAGTTGGTACACAATATGCGCAACAACAATATCAAGTGGTTGCTCAACATAGACCTCCTCTTGAAGGTCACCATTAAGAAGAGCAGATTTGACATCCATCTATAAAATAGGCCACCCACCCATGATGGGTAAGAAGAGCCAAAATAATCCTAATGGTAGTAATCGACACTGTAGGAATAAAAGCCTCATCAAAATCAACACTAACTCTCTAGGAGTAGCCCTTCACAACAAGATGTTCTTCGTGTTTGTCTAAAGTTCCATCCTCATAATACTTGTTCTTATAGACCTAACGAACTTTGATTACCTTGCATTGAGGTGGACGTGGTACAAGAACCCAAGTACTATTGTGCTTAATGGAATCAAGCTCTGTCTGCATAGTAATAATCCAAGGCGGAGAAGAAAGTGTCTCCTCAGAGAGGAAGGCTCAGTAGAGGTGAAGGAAGAATGGTAGACATCAAGGCAAAATTCAGAAAGTGATTATCCTCAACAGCATGCTTTTAGACCGAGTAACATGATGAGAATGACTTTCACTAGATTTCGGAAATTGACGAAGGCCTGAATCTTTCATAGTCTCATATAACCAACGAGGAACCCTCTTGGTGAGGATCCTCCTCAATAACCTCTATACTTGAATCTAAAGAAGCCCCCTTTGAAACCAAAGGTGGTAGAGGAGCTGAGACAAGAGGCAAAGGAGCAGCCAAAGTAGATGGCTGAGCTAAAGGAGAAGGACCCGGAGATGAAGTTGAAGGTAGAGGAAGAAGCTCACTCTTATAAGGTACATGAAGGACACTCATCAAAAATAACATCATAACATCATGATTGATGGTGGCTAGTAGGTTGTAGTTGCAGGATGCCAAAGTTCATAGGCCTTGGATATAGAATTATACCCAAGCAAAATGTGCGGCATGGATTTAGAATCCAACTTAGAGTGATGCTCTTTAGTTACATGCACATAAGCCTTGCAACCAAATATTGGGAGATAAGCACAAGAGGGTTTGATGCCCAATAATGCCTCATACGAGTTTTACCTATGGTACAACTGATGTAGGCAATCTATTCCAAATGTGAACTCCAATAGCTGATGCCTCAGCCTATAATTTCTTGGCCAAGCCACTATGCTCAAGTATAGTCCTCGACCCATCTCAATGACAGACTAATTCTTACATCCACAAAAAACCCATTCTAGGATGGAGGATAAGTTGTAGTAAACTAGCATCGCGAATGCAAAGATTCTTCAAATACTTGTCAAACTCATGTGAGAGAAACTCTCTCCCTTTATCAATACACAAAGATTTTGCCTTCTTGGAGTCCCATTGTTTTTCCCACTTTGACTTTCCAATCATGAAATATGGATAAAGATTGATCCTTAGACTGAAGAAAGAAAGCCCAAGTATACTTGGAGTAGTCAGGCGTCAACAATAATCATCATATGTAAAGAGCCTTATTCAAAGATTTTGTAGACATAGGACAACACAAGTCTACATGAACAAGCTCGAGTGGTTTGGTAGATATGTGCGATGCCTCCTTAGGGAAAGGTAATCGATGTTGCTTGCCATGGAGAAATGGTTGTGTGCACACCAACTGGGGTACTGATGGATGATTAAGCATCAACCAAACCATGTTTATATGCCTATTGCAAATAAAAGAAGCTCAAGTGGCAAAAGCATGCATGCCATAACACAGAATCTGTAGACGTAGAATGCAAGGCCAAAGTAGAGGTGCATAAAATAGGAATAGTACCAGCACCTTTGATGGAAATTGTAAAAGAGTCATCGAGACTGATGGTTGCTTAGAGAAGGAAGAACACCAATCATGATGATTAGTGTGTGAGAAGTTGTGCTACTATCTATAATCCAAGCATGAAACCTAAAAGAGATGAAAGTTGATGAAAGTCAAAGTGGGGCTATCAATGTAGATAAACAACTGATCAATAGTAGTTGAAGTAGATGCAGACACCTCAAAGCCATATCACCTCAGTTTTTGCAGTAGAACAAACAACACGATATTCTGCCTTTGAGGAGGATAATGCAATAGTGGGTTGCTTTTTACTACTCAAGGAAATAGCACCAGAACCACGTGTAAACCAATAACATGCAGTCGATTGGTGAGTGTTAATATCACCAACCTAGTGAGAATCAGAATAGCCAACTAACCGATCCCCCTTCCACCAATAGAAGATACCCCGATCAAGAAAATTATTCAAATAGTGCAGGATGCACTGGCAGGTGGGATTTGTGAGGGTCAGCTGAAAATGAACTCAAGACACAAACAAAAAAGTAAACATCCAATCTAGAATGAGTAATCCAAATCAAAGATTTGACAATCTACCTTTATAGAGCATGATCACATGGTGGTGAAGCAAATCTTAGCATTAGGGTCCATCGAAGAAGAGATGGAACCATGCACCGTGAAATGCTATAAAATCTCCTTTGCAATACTTGCGTTGAGAGAGAAAAATACCCTGAGGAGTCTACCAAACTTCAAAACCAAGGAAAAATGAAGAACTCAAGGTTGATCAAGTCAAACTCATGGCTAAGATCAGCCACCATGACAAACAAAATCCAACTCTTATGACTTGCTATAAAGATCAAGCCATCCACATACACAATGATAATGACAAATAAGACCATCTTTAACAAAAATGTAAAGATTGGAACATGAATGTGATCACCAAAGACCAACCACCAATGACCAATCTTCAGAAAGAAGGTGTCAATGCACTAGTACCACACACGATGAGCCTACTTCAATCCATATAGATCTTTACAAAGTTGGTACACAATATGCTCTTTTCTTTTTGCAACAACAATATCAAGTGGTTGCTCAACATAGACCTCCTCTTGAAGGTCACCATTAAGAAGAGCAGATTTGACATCCATCTATAAAATAGGCCACCCACCCATGATGGGTAAGAAGAGCCAAAATAATCCTAATGGTAGTAATCGACACTGTAGGAATAAAAGCCTCATCAAAATCAACACTAACTCTCTAGGAGTAGCCCTTCACAACAAGATGTTCTTCGTGTTTGTCTAAAGTTCCATCCTCATAATACTTGTTCTTATAGACCCAACGAACTTTGATTACCTTGCATTGAGGTGGACGTGGTACAAGAACCCAAGTACTATTGTGCTTAATGGAATCAAGCTCTGTCTGCATAGTAATAATCCAAGGCGGAGAAGAAAGTGTCTCCTCAGAGAGGAAGGCTCAGTAGAGGTGAAGGAAGAATGGTAGACATCAAGGCAAAATTCAGAAAGTGATTATCCTCAACAGCATGCTTTTAGACCGAGTAACATGATGAGAATGACTTTCACTAGATTTCGGAAATTGACGAAGGCCTGAATCTTTCATAGTCTCATATAACCAACGAGGAACCCTCTTGGTGAGGATCCTCCTCAATAACCTCTATATTTGAATCTAAAGAAGCCCCCTTTGAAACCAAAGGTGGTAGAGGAGCTGAGACAAGAGGCAGAGGAGCAGCCAAAGTAGAAGGCTGAGCTAAAGGAGAAGGACCCGGAGATGAAGTTGAAGGTAGAGGAAGAAGCTCACTCTTATAAGGTACATGAAGGACACTCATCAAAAATAACATCATAACATCATGATTGATGGTGGCTAGTAAGTTGTAGTTGCAGGATCCCAAAGTTCATAGGCCTTGGATATAGAATTATACCCAAGGAAAATTTGCGGCATGGATTTAGAATCCAACTTAGAGTGATGCTCTTTAGTTACATGCACATAAGCCTTGCAACCAAATATTGGGAGATAAGCACAAGAGGGTTTGATGCCCAATAATGCCTCATACGAGTTTTACCTATGGTACAACTGATGTAGGCAATCTATTCCAAATGTGAACTCCAATAGCTGATGCCTCAGCCTATAATTTCTTGGCCAAGCCACTATGCTCAAGTATAGTCCTCGACCCATCTCAATGACAGACTAATTCTTACATCCACAAAAAACCCATTCTAGGATGGAGGATAAGTTGTAGTAAACTAGCATCGCGAATGCAAAGATTCTTCAAATACTTGTCAAACTCATGTGAGAGAAACTCTCCCCCTTTATCAATACACAAAGATTTTGCCTTCTTGGAGTCCCATTGTTTTTCCCACTTTGACTTTCCAATCATGAAATATGGATAAAGATTGATCCTTAGACTGAAGAAAGAAAGCCCAAGTATACTTGGAGTAGTCAGGCATCAACAATAATCATCATATGTAAAGAGCCTTATTCAAAGATTTTGTAGACATAGGACAACACAAGTCTACATGAACAAGCTCGAGTGGTTTGGTAGATATGTGCGATGCCTCCTTAGGGAAAGGTAATCGATGTTGCTTGCCATGGAGAAATGGTTGTGCACACACCAACTGGGGTACTGATGGATGATTAAGCATCAACCAAACCATGTTTATATGCCTATTGCAAATAAAAGAAGCTCAAGTGGCAAAAGCATGCATGCCATAACACAGAATCTGTAGACGTAGAATGCAAGGCCAAAGTAGAGGTGCATAAAATAGGAATAGTACCAGCACCTTTGATGGAAATTGTAAAAGAGTCATCCAGACTGATGGTTGCTTAGAGAAGGAAGAACACCAATCATGATGATTAGTGTGTGAGAAGTTGTGCTACTATCTATAATCCAAGCATGAAACCTGAAAGAGATGAAAGTTGATGAAAGTCAAAGTGGGACTATCAATGCAGATAAACAACTGATCAATAGTAGTTGAAGTAGATGCAGACACCTCAAAGCCATATCACCTCAGTTTTTGCAGTAGAACAAACAACACGATATTCTGCCTTTGAGGAGGATAATGCAATAGTGGGTTGCTTTTTACTACTCAAGGAAATAGCACCAGAACCACGTGTAAACCAATAACATGCAGTCGATTGGTGAGTGTTAATATCACCAACCTAGTGAGAATCAGAATAGCCAACTAACCGATCCCCCTTCCACCAATAGAAGATACCCCGATCAAGAAAATTATTCAAATAGTGCAGGATGCAGCACTGGCAGGTGGGATTTGTGAGGGTCAGCTGAAAATGAACTCAAGACACAAACAAAAAAGTAAACATCCAATCTAGAATGAGTAATCCAAATCAAAGATTTGACAATCTACCTTTATAGAGCATGATCACATGGTGGTGAAGCAAATCTTAGCATTAGGGTCCATCGAAGAAGAGATGGAACCATGCACCTTGAAATGCTATAAAATCTCCTTTGCAATACTTGCGTTGAGAGAGAAAAATACCCTGAGGAGTCTACCAAACTTCAAAACCAAGGAAAAATGAAGAACTCAAGGTTGATCAACTCAAACTCATGGCTAAGATCAGCCACCATGACAAACAAAATCCAACTCTTATGACTTCCTATAAAGATCAAGCCATCCACATACACAATGATAATGACAAACAAGACCATCTTTAACAAATAAGACCATCTTTAACAAAAATGTAAAGATTGGAACATGAATGTGATCACCAAAGACCAACCACCAATGACCAATCTTCAGAAAGAAGGTGTCAATGCACTAGTACCACACACGATGAGCCTACTTCAATCCATATAGATCTTTACAAAGTTGGTACACAATATGCGCAACAACAATATCAAGTGGTTGCTCAACATAGACCTCCTCTTGAAGGTCACCATTAAGAAGAGCAGATTTGACATCCATCTATAAAATAGGCCACCCACCCATGATGGGTAAGAAGAGCCAAAATAATCCTAATGGTAGTAATCGACACTGTAGGAATAAAAGCCTCATCAAAATCAACACTAACTCTCTAGGAGTAGCCCTTCACAACAAGATGTTCTTCGTGTTTGTCTAAAGTTCCATCCTCATAATACTTGTTCTTATAGACCCAACGAACTTTGATTACCTTGCATTGAGGTGGACGTGGTACAAGAACCCAAGTACTATTGTGCTTAATGGAATCAAGCTCTGTCTGCATAGTAATAATCCAAGGCGGAGAAGAAAGTGTCTCCTCAGAGAGGAAGGCTCAGTAGAGGTGAAGGAAGAATGGTAGACATCAAGGCAAAATTCAGAAAGTGATTATCCTCAACAGCATGCTTTTAGACCGAGTAACATGATGAGAATGACTTTCACTAGATTTCGGAAATTGACGAAGGCCTGAATCTTTCATAGTCTCATATAACCAACGAGGAACCCTCTTGGTGAGGATCCTCCTCAATAACCTCTATACTTGAATCTAAAGAAGCCCCCTTTGAAACCAAAGGTGGTAGAGGAGCTGAGACAAGAGGCAGAGGAGCAGCCAAAGTAGAAGGGTGAGCTAAAGGAGAAGGACCCGGAGATGAAGTTGAAGGTAGAGGAAGAAGCTCACTCTTATAAGGTACATGAAGGACACTCATCAAAAATAACATCATAACATCATGATTGATGGTGGCTAGTAGGTTGTAGTTGCAGGATCCCAAAGTTCATAGGCCTTGGATATAGAATTATACCCAAGGAAAATGTGGATTTAGAATCCAACTTAGAGTGATGCTCTTTAGTTACATGCACATAAGCCTTGCAACCAAATATTGGGAGATAAGCACAAGAGGGTTTGATGCCCAATAATGCCTCATACGAGTTTTACCTATGGTACAACTGATGTAGGCAATCTATTCCAAATGTGAACTCCAATAGCTGATACCTCAGCCTATAATTTCTTGGCCAAGCCACTATGCTCAAGTATAGTCCTCGACCCATCTCAATGACAGACTAATTCTTACATCCACAAAAAACCCATTCGAGGATGGAGGATAAGTTGTAGTAAACTAGCATCGCGAATGCAAAGATTCTTCAAATACTTGTCAAACTCATGTGAGAGAAACTCTCCCCCTTTATCAATACACAAAGATTTTGCCTTCTTGGAGTCCCATTGTTTTTCCCACTTTGACTTTCCAATCATGAAATATGGATAAAGATTGATCCTTAGACTGAAGAAAGAAAGCCCAAGTATACTTGGAGTAGTCAGGTGTCAACAATAATCATCATATGTAAAGAGCCTTATTCAAAGATTTTGTAGACATAGGACAACACAAGTCTACATGAACAAGCTCGAGTGGTTTGGTAGATATGTGCGATGCCTCCTTAGGGAAAGGTAATCGATGTTGCTTGCCATGGAGAAATGGTTGTGCACACACCAACTGGGGTACTGATGGATGATTAAGCATCAACCAAACCATGTTTATATGCCTATTGCAAATAAAAGAAGCTCAAGTGGCAAAAGCATGCATGCCATAACACAGAATCTGTAGACGTAGAATGCAAGGCCAAAGTAGAGGTGCATAAAATAGGAATAGTACCAGCACCTTTGATGGAAATTGTAAAAGAGTCATCCAGACTGATGGTTGCTTAGAGAAGGAAGAACACCAATCATGATGATTAGTGTGTGAGAAGTTGTGCTACTATCTATAATCCAAGCATGAAACCTGAAAGAGATGAAAGTTGATGAAAGTCAAAGTGGGGCTATCAATGCAGATAAACAACTGATCAATAGTAGTTGAAGTAGATGCAGACACCTCAAAGCCATATCACCTCAGTTTTTGCAGTAGAACAAACAACACGATATTCTGCCTTTGAGGAGGATAATGCAATAGTGGGTTGCTTTTTACTACTCAAGGAAATAGCACCAGAACCACGTGTAAACCAATAACATGCAGTCGATTGGTGAGTGTTAATATCACCAACCTAGTGAGAATCAGAATAGCCAACTAACCGATCCCCCTTCCACCAATAGAAGATACCCCGATCAAGAAAATTATTCAAATAGTGCAGGATGCAGCACTGGCAGGTGGGATTTGTGAGGGTCAGCTGAAAATGAACTCAAGACACAAACAAAAAAGTAAACATCCAATCTAGAATGAGTAATCCAAATCAAAGATTTGACAATCTACCTTTATAGAGCATGATCACATGGTGGTGAAGCAAATCTTAGCATTAGGGTCCATCGAAGAAGAGATGGAACCATGCACCTTGAAATGCTATAAAATCTCCTTTGCAATACTTGCGTTGAGAGAGAAAAATACCCTGAGGAGTCTACCAAACTTCAAAACCAAGGAAAAATGAAGAACTCAAGGTTGATCAACTCAAACTCATGGCTAAGATCAGCCACCATGACAAACAAAATCCAACTCTTATGACTTCCTATAAAGATCAAGCCATCCACATACACAATGATAATGACAAATAAGACCATCTTTAACAAATAAGACCATCTTTAACAAAAATGTAAAGATTGGAACATGAATGTGATCACCAAAGACCAACCACCAATGACCAATCTTCAGAAAGAAGGTGTCAATGCACTAGTACCACACACGATGAGCCTACTTCAATCCATATAGATCTTTACAAAGTTGGTACACAATATGCGCAACAACAATATCAAGTGGTTGCTCAACATAGACCTCCTCTTGAAGGTCACCATTAAGAAGAGCAGATTTGACATCCATCTATAAAATAGGCCACCCACCCATGATGGGTAAGACGAGCCAAAATAATCCTAATGGTAGTAATCGACACTGTAGGAATAAAAGCCTCATCAAAATCAACACTAACTCTCTAGGAGTAGCCCTTCACAACAAGATGTTCTTCGTGTTTGTCTAAAGTTCCATCCTCATAATACTTGTTCTTATAGACCCAACGAACTTTGATTACCTTGCATTGAGGTGGACGTGGTACAAGAACCCAAGTACTATTGTGCTTAATGGAATCAAGCTCTGTCTGCATAGTAATAATCCAAGGTGGAGAAGAAAGTGTCTCCTCAGAGAGGAAGGCTCAGTAGAGGTGAAGGAAGAATGGTAGACATCAAGGCAAAATTCAGAAAGTGATTATCCTCAACAGCATGCTTTTAGACCGAGTAACATGATGAGAATGACTTTCACTAGATTTCGGAAATTGACGAAGGCCTGAATCTTTCATAGCCTCATATAACCAACGAGGAACCCTCTTGGTGAGGATCCTCCTCAATAACCTCTATATTTGAATCTAAAGAAGCCCCCTTTGAAACCAAAGGTGGTAGAGGAGCTGAGACAAGAGGCAGAGGAGCAGCCAAAGTAGAAGGCTGAGCTAAAGGAGAAGGACCCGGAGATGAAGTTGACGGTAGAGGAAGAAGCTCACTCTTATAAGGTACATGAAGGACACTCATCAAAAATAACATCATAACATCATGATTGATGGTGGCTAGTAGGTTGTAGTTGCAGGATCCCAAAGTTCATAGGCCTTGGATATAGAATTATACCCAAGGAAAATGTGCGGCATGGATTTAGAATCCAACTTAGAGTGATGCTCTTTAGTTACATGCACATAAGCCTTGCAACCAAATATTGGGAGATAAGCACAAGAGGGTTTGATGCCCAATAATGCCTCATACGAGTTTTACCTATGGTACAACTGATGTAGGCAATCTATTCCAAATGTGAACTCCAATAGCTGATGCCTCAGCCTATAATTTCTTGGCCAAGCCACTATGCTCAAGTATAGTCCTCGACCCATCTCAATGACAGACTAATTCTTACATCCACAAAAAACCCATTCTAGGATGGAGGATAAGTTGTAGTAAACTAGCATCGCGAATGCAAAGATTCTTCAAATACTTGTCAAACTCATGTGAGAGAAACTCTCCCCCTTTATCAATACACAAAGATTTTGCCTTCTTGGAGTCCCATTGTTTTTCCCACTTTGACTTTCCAATCATGAAATATGGATAAAGATTGATCCTTAGACTGAAGAAAGAAAGCCCAAGTATACTTGGAGTAGTCAGGCGTCAACAATAATCATCATATGTAAAGAGCCTTATTCAAAGATTTTGTAGACATAGGACAACACAAGTCTACATGAACAAGCTCGAGTGGTTTGGTAGATATGTGCGATGCCTCCTTAGGGAAAGGTAATCGATGTTGCTTGCCATGGAGAAATGGTTGTGCACACACCAACTGGGGTACTGATGGATGATTAAGCATCAACCAAACCATGTTTATATGCCTATTGCAAATAAAAGAAGCTCAAGTGGCAAAAGCATGCATGCCATAACACAGAATCTGTAGACGTAGAATGCAAGGCCAAAGTAGAGGTGCATAAAATAGGAATAGTACCAGCACCTTTGATGGAAATTGTAAAAGAGTCATCGAGACTGATGGTTGCTTAGAGAAGGAAGAACACCAATCATGATGATTAGTGTGTGAGAAGTTGTGCTACTATCTATAATCCAAGCATGAAACCTGAAAGAGATGAAAGTTGATGAAAGTCAAAGTGGGGCTATCAATGTAGATAAACAACTGATCAATAGTAGTTGAAGTAGATGCAGACACCTCAAAGCCATATCACCTCAGTTTTTGCAGTAGAACAAACAACACGATATTCTGCCTTTGAGGAGGATAATGCAATAGTGGGTTGCTTTTTACTACTCAAGGAAATAGCACCAGAACCACGTGTAAACCAATAACATGCAGTCGATTGGTGAGTGTTAATATCACCAACCTAGTGAGAATCAGAATAGCCAACTAACCGATCCCCCTTCCACCAATAGAAGATACCCCGATCAAGAAAATTATTCAAATAGTGCAGTATGCACTGGCAGGTGGGATTTGTGAGGGTCAGCTGAAAATGAACTCAAGACACAAACAAAAAAGTAAACATCCCAATCTAGAATGAGTAATCCAAATCAAAGATTTGACAATCTACCTTTATAGAGCATGATCACATGGTGGTGAAGCAAATCTTAGCATTAGGGTCCATCGAAGAAGAGATGGAACCATGCACCTTGAAATGCTATAAAATCTCCTTTGCAATACTTGCGTTGAGAGAGAAAAATACCCTGAGGAGCCTACCAAACTTCAAAACCAAGGAAAAATGAAGAACTCAAGGTTGATCAACTCAAACTCATGGCTAAGATCAGCCACCATGACAAACAAAATCCAACTCTTACGACTTCCTATAAAGATCAAGCCATCCACATACACAATGATAATGACAAATAAGACCATCTTTAACAAATAAGACCATCTTTAACAAAAATGTAAAGATTGGAACATGTGTAATGTGAGATCCCTGTTCCCCACCGATCAACGGATTCGGGGTACTAGCAGCAGAAGTAGCACATCATGCGTGGGTAGGGGTCTCACACTCGGGGCCTCGCCCACGGATATCCGGACAAGAGACTAATCCGTCGGTTTGTCCAAAACCGAAACTGGAAAAACTTCCTTTACTCGGAAAGCATGGGCGATTCCACCAGGATAACTCTTTACTCTAACGTAGTCAAGATCATTACGGATCAACTGATCTGACTGCACCTTTAACGGTACTTGGTCAAATCAAGGTAGAAACTTGCACTTGGATCATTGGGATCAACGCTTTTTTCCCCATCAAGAGGCACAGCCGTTGATTCCTATCCATAGAACAATTTCTATCCGGGATTTACTTTATCTATCGTAAAAACAAAGTTGAGTCTCGATTTATGGATCCATCAGTCCAGCCTAACCCCATCCGATCCCATGGGTTAGCCAACCGCCCAACCACTGTAGTGATGGGATCCAATTTGGAATTTGGTTAGGTTTTGTCCCGGGTACCAAGGAAAAGAGTTCCAAGGCCCCCTAGCCGGAATTTCATGCAAACATAAAACTAGCCACACCACTTACACACCCAATATGAAAATTGCCTTTTTCTTAGCATCAGCTAACTTTAAAACAATCCTTTAATGAAACCATAGTACCACTGATCACAATCTCCCAATTTATCCAGTTGATTCATAATTTCCCATCATTCCTTCATCAGAGTATCTATGGCATCATTGGCAACTAGAACGCTCACCACCTGTCTACACAGAGGCCGTTTCCATAGTTCCTAGCCCATAATACTCGGCAATATAATCACTTATCAAGATGGACTCTCGTTGAAGATCAGCAAGATCAACCAACAGATCCATATAAAAGAGCCATGGACTCATCCGTTGAGGACCAGCAAGGTCAGTCAACCAGATCCATGCCCGATTTCACAAAACAACTCTTACTCCTTGTTCCAATATCTTCCTCGACGCACGCGTGGGTATCCTAGGCGACCCAGAGCCCGAGCACCGTATGGTCAGCACCCTCTAGGATCCTTCGCAGGTGACCTAGCGCTTCACTCATAGGCCGCTTCCTTGGTCCCTCATCCACCGTACCGGAAGCTCACCATTTTAATCGAACCGAGGCTGGTCAAGACCTCGGTCGACCTTGCTACGCGAGACGTCCTCCATTGACTCTCCGTCAGCAGTTGCAACTTTATCAGTTAGGTCTCCACGACCTTAATCACAAGACGGTCAAAGTGCTTCCCCAGCATTCTTGACATAAAACAGCCATTTACAAACAGCATTTACAAACAGTTTACAAATACAGTTTCTATATTAACTCTCATTTTTCCACATTATCCCTCATTAATCCACATTACTTATTCCACATTCCATGTATATGTGTACTCATCCAATCACCTCCTTTTCCATCTCTTCACTTCAGATTCCTTCACATCACATATCATATATTCACATCCATATCCACATCCATACATCCACATCCACATCCACATTCACATCCATACATCCACATCTACATGCTTATCTCCATTTTCACATCCTCATTTATACATCCACATCCTATATCCACATTCATACATACACATCCATATATCCACATCTACATCCACATACATACATACATTCACATCCACATTCCACATTCACATCTATGCATCCACATCTACATTCACATTCACATACATCCACATCCACATTCCCATACATCCACATCTATACATCCACATTCCACATTCACATCTACATTCACATTCACATACATGCATCCACATCTACATGCTTACCTCCATTTTCACATCCTCATTTATACATCCACATCCCATATCCACATTCATACATACACATCCATACATCCACATCTACATCCACATACATACATACATCCACATCCACATTCCACATTCACATCTATACATCCACATCTACATTCACATTCACATACATCCACATCCACATTCCCATACATCCACATCTATACATCCACATTCCACATTCACATCTACATTCACATTCACATACATCCACATCTACATTCACATTCACATACATCCACATCCCCATTCCCATTCACATCTATACATCCACATCTACATCCACATACATACATACATCCACATCCACATTCCACATTCACATCTATACATCCACATCTACATCCACCTTTACATCTATGCATATACATCTTCATGCATATATCCATTTTCATGTTCATACATCCACATTCCACATTCACATCTACATTCACATTCACATACATCCACATCTACATTCACATTCACATACATCCACATCCCCATTCCCATTCACATCTATACATCCACATCTACATCCACATACATACATACATCCACATCCACATTCCACATTCACATCTATACATCCACATCTACATCCACCTTTACATCTATGCATATACATCTTCATGCATATATCCATTTTCATGTTCATACATCCACACTCCCATCTCCATATCCACACATCCACATACATCCATTTTCACATTCCCATTTATATAACCCCATATACTTTCACATCTAATCTTTTACATCACATCCATTCTCGCCCTATCACAACCCATATACATCTTATCCTATCACATACACTTCTTACCTCATCCCCCCATACACATCTTAATTCATCTTATCACATCCTAACTTATTTCATAAGCATCTTATCACCTCTTATCACACCTCTTATCACATCCTATCACTTTCCATACGCATCTTATCAATTCTTATCACATCTCATACACCTCTTATCACATCTTATCACATTTCATATCTTTTTTTTTTCTTTTTTTTTCTTTTTTAAAGAGAATTCTTTTATTTGATATAAGATTTCTCTACACATTTATTTATACATAAATTCCATTTAAGGAGACTAACACTTTCGAAATTAAAATCAATCTTTTATGCATCTTCTTATGCATGATTTCAATTTGGTAGGGAATTATACTTTTAGAATAAAAGAATTTCTCTTATGCATCTAAGTTAAGCATAAAATCCATTTATGAGGAAAATCATACTTTTAGTATAAAAAGAATATCTTTTATGCATACCTATATGCATGAAATCCAATATGATAAAAGTAACACTTTTGATATAAAATTTTTTCCTTTATGCATACTTCTATGCATGAAAATTAAAAATGATAAAAGTAACACTTTTGATATAAAAATTTTCCTTTATGCATACTTCTATGCATGAAAATTAAAAATGATAAAAGTAACACTTTTGATATAAAAATTTATCCATTATGCATACTTCTATGCATGAAAATAAAAATGGTAAAAATAACACTTTTGATATAAAAATTTTGTGAGATCCCCCAGTTCCCACCGAGCAACGGATTCGGGTACTAGCAGCGGAAGTAGCACTTCTCGCGCGGGACAGGGGTCCCACATTCGGGGCCTCGTCCACGGATATCCGGACAAGAGACTAATCCGTCGGTTTTTCCAAAACCGAACCCGGAAAAAACTTCCCTTACCCGGAAAGCACGGGCGATTCCACCAGGATAATTTTTTACTCTAACGTAGTCAAGATCATTACTGATCACGCTGATCCAACTGCACCTATAAAGATACTCGGTCGGATCAAGGAAGAAACTTGCACTTGGATCATTGGGATCAACGCTTTTTTCCCCATCAAGAGGCACAGCCGTTGATTCCTATCCATAGAACAATTACTATCCGGGACTTACTTCATCTATCGTAATAACAGAAATTGAGTCTCGGTTTACGGATCCATCAGTCCAGCCTAACCCCATCCGATCCCATGGGTTAGCCAACCGCCCAACCACTGTAGTGATGGGATCCAATTTGGAATTTGGTTAGGTTTTGTCCCGGGTACCAAGGAAAAGAGTTCCAAGGCCCCCTAGCCGGAATTTCATGCAAACATAAAACTAGCCACACCACTTACACACCCAATATGAAAATTGCCTTTTTCTTAGCATCAGCTAACTTTAAAACAGTCCTTTAATGAAACCATAGTACCACTGATCACAATCTCCCAATTTATCCAGTTGATTCATAATTTCCCATCATTCCTTCATCAGAGTATCTATGGCATCATTGGCAACTAGAACGCTCACCACCTGTCCACACAGAGGCCGTTTCCATAGTTCCTAGCCCATAATACTCGGCAATATAATCACTTATCAAGATGGACTCTCGTTGAAGATCAGCAAGATCAACCAACAGATCCATATAAAAGAGCCATGGACTCATCCGTTGAGGACCAGCAAGGTCAGTCAACCAGATCCATGCCCGATTTCACAAAACAACTCTTACTCCTTGTTCCAATATCTTCCTCGACGCACGCGTGGGTATCCTAGGCGACCCAGAGCCCGAGCACCGTATGGTCAGCACCCTCTAGGATCCTTCGCAGGTGACCTAGCGCTTCACTCATAGGCCGCTTCCTTGGTCCCTCATCCACCGTACCGGAAGCTCACCATTTTAATCGAACCGAGGCTGGTCAAGACCTCGGTCGACCTTGCTACGCGAGACGTCCTCCATTGACTCTCCGTCAGCAGTTGCAACTTTATCAGTTAGGTCTCCACGACCTTAATCACAAGACGGTCAAAATGCTTCCCCAGCATTCTTGACATAAAACAGCCATTTACAAACAGCATTTACAAACACAGTTTCTATATTAACTCTCATTTTCCCACATTGTTCCTCATTAATCCACATTACTTATTCCACATTCCATTTATATGTGTACTCATCCAATCACCTCATTTTCCATCTCTTCACTTCAAATTCCTTCACATCACATATCATATATTCACATCCATATCCACATCCATACATCCACATCCATATCCACATTCACATCCATACATCCACATCTACATGCTTATCTCCATTTTCACATCTTCATTTATACATCCACATCCCATATCCACATTCATACATACACATCCATATCCACATCCATACATCCACATCCACATCCACATTCACATCCATACATCCACATCTACCTGCTTACCTCCATTTTCACATCCTCATTTATACATCCACATCCCATATCCACATTCATACATACACATCCATACATCCACATCTACATCCACATACATACATACATCCACATCCACATTCACATTCACATACATCCACATCCACATTCCCATACATCCACATCTATACATCCACATTCCACATTCACATCTATACATCCATATCTACATTCACATTCACATACATCCACATCCCCATTCCCATTCACATCTATACATCCACATCTACATCCACATACATACATACATCCACATCCACATTCCACATTCACATCTATACATCCACATCTACATCCACATTCACATACATCCACATCCACATTCCCATTCACATCTATACATCCACATCCATTCACATCTATACATCCACATCTACATCCACATTCACATCTATGCATATATATCTTCATGCATATATCCATTTTCACGTTCATACATCCACATCTACATGCTTACCTCCATTTTCACATCTTCATTTATACATCCACATCCCATATCCACATTCATACATACACATCCATACATCCACATCTACATCCACATACATACATACATCCACATCCACATTCACATTCACATACATCCACATCCACATTCACATTCACATCTATACATCCACATCTACATCCACATTCACATACCTCCACATCCACATTCCCATTCACATCTATACATCCACATCTACATCCACATTCACATCTATGCATATATATCTTCATGCATATATCCATTTTCACGTTCATACATCCACACTCCCATCTCCACATCCACACATCCACATACATACATCCATTTCCACATTCCCATTTATATAACCCCATATACCTTCACATCTAATCTTTTACATCACATCCATTCTCGCCCTATCACAACCCATATACATCTTATCCTATCACATACACTTCTTACCTCATCCCCCCATACACATCTTAATTCATCTTATCACCTCCTAACTTATTTCATAAGCATCTTATCACCTCTTATCACACCTCTTATCACATGTCTTATCACCTCCTAACTTATTTCATAAGCATCTTATCACATCTCTTATCACATCCTATCACATCTCTTATCTATTTATAGAATACAAGAGAATTCTTACATTTGATATAAGATTTCTTTACACATTTATTTATGAATAAATTCTATTTAAGGAGATTAATACTTTCAAAGTAAAAATCAATCTTTTATGCATCTTCCTATGCATAAATTTATTTATAATGAAAATGACACTTTTGAATTAAATTTTAATCTTTTATGCATTTTTCTATACATAAATTCAATTTAGATGAGAATGACACTTTTGAATTAAAAAATCAATCTTTTATGCATCTTCTTATGCATAAATTCAATTTGGTAGGAATTACACTTTTAGAATAAAAAAATTTCTCTTATGCATCTAAGTTAAGCATAAAATCCATTTATGAGGAAAATCACACTTTTAGTATAAAAAGAATATCTTTTATGCATACCTATATGCATGAAATTCAATTATGATAAAAGTCACACTTTTATAATAAAATAATCAACTTTTATGCATACCTCTATGCATGAAATCCAATATGATAAAAGTAACACTTTTGATATAAAAATTTTTCCATTATGCATACTTCTATGCATGAAATAAAAATGGTAAAAATAACACTTTTGATATAAAAATTTATCCATTATGCATACTTCTATGCATGAAATAAAAATGGTAAAAATAACACTTTTGATATAAAAATTTATCCATTATGCCTAATATTAAAATTCAATTTCTCCATGATTGTAATGAAATTCTTTCAATTAATCTAGGATGATAATTCCTAGAATATGGTAGGAAGTCCTCTTTTTATGCTTTGAATGAGATTATTTTATGCATAATTTTTATAAAAATTTTGCCATAGCTCCGCTGCTATGACTGATAAATCTCAAATTTTCTAAGGGATAATGCTTATCATTAAGAAAATAATTAAAATAATCTCTAATTGGATTATCAATCCATAATGGATTGAATCATTAATATACATAAACTAAAAGCATAGAAAAAAGCCATTAATTTGGCCTCAAGCATAGCTTAATCTTGGGTTAAGGAAAAGCTTTATGAAAAGCTTGATTTGGATTGAGAACAGTTCATGAGTATGACCATTTCTTGAGTGAGAGAGAGAATTTACATAAAAATCATTAGAATTTAAACATAAATGAAAATTAACTTCAATAGCATTATGTAACTCTTCACTACTATTCAAACTTCAATAGCATTAAAAAAAAACCATACCAATTAAACTTCTCAAGCTTGAGAGGGGTTGAGAAGAGAGAAACATTGAGAAATTATAGAAAGATCAATATTCACTAATTACCTTACAACTTGCTTGATTCTTTGTTCACGGTAGAGGCCCCCAACCAATCAATTGGTTAAGTATGTTGATGGAGCCACTAATGGGGATTGAAGAAAGAGGGAAGCTCCAAAAACTAGTGAATTATTAAATGAATTCACAGTTTCTGGCTTAGGTGGAGTAGAGTAACGATGCATAAACACTATATATTTTTCAACAAGGGGGAGGCTTCTATTTATAGGAAAAATTGAGCTCCTAACCAAACAAACTGATTCTAGAATTTTCTAAATCAGTTTGGTCAATATTTGACCATTTTTAGGTCAGTTAAGCTAACTTTTTGGAACTAGACTTAAATGAGGAGAGAGGAGAGATGAAATATCTCAATTTTTATGAGTTTAAAACTCATTCAAGCATGTGAAATATGCACCTCCTTTAAAGAACTCCCCTTCCTTACATATGTCATATTTTTAATATTGCTCATAGTTTTTTACTAATAAACCTTGTACCCTTTCAACTCTTCATCTTATGTGAAATATGCACCTCCTTTAAAGAACTCCCCTTCCTTACATATGTCATACTTTTAATATTGCTCATAATTTTTTACTAATAAACCTTGTACATTTTCAACTCTTCATCTTATGTGAAATATGCACCTCCTTTAAAGAACTCCTCTTCCTTACATATGTCATACTTTTAATATTGCTCATAATTTTTTTCTAATAAACCTTGTACATTTTCAACTCTTCATCTTATGTGAAATATGCACCTCCTTTAAAGAACTCCCCTTCCTTACATATGTCATACTTTTAATATTGCTCATAATTTTTTTACTAATAAACCTTGTACATTTTCAACTCTTCATCTTATGTGAAATATGCACCTCCTTTAAAGAACTCCCCTTCCTTACATATGTCATACTTTTAATATTGCTCATAATTTTTTACTAATAAACCTTGTACATTTTCAACTCTTCATCTTATGTGAAATATGCACCTCCTTTAAAGAACTCCTCTTCCTTACATATGTCATACTTTTAATATTGCTCATAATTTTTTTCTAATAAACCTTGTACATTTTCAACTCTTCATCTTATGTGAAATATGCACCTCCTTTAAAGAACTCCCCTTCCTTACATATGTCATACTTTTAATATTGCTCATAATTTTTTTACTAATAAACCTTGTACATTTTCAACTCTTCATCTTATGTGAAATATGCACCTCCTTTAAAGAACTCCCCTTCCTTACATATGTCATACTTTTAATATTGCTCATAATTTTTTACTAATAAACCTTGTACATTTTCAACTCTTCATCTTATGTGAAATATGCACCTCCTTTAAAGAATTCCCCTTCCTTACATATGTCATATTTTTAATATTGCTCATAGTTTTTTTACTAATAAACCTTGTACATTTTCAACTCTTCACCTCATGTGAGCATTTACTCATTTTTGGGTATTTTCTTTTTACAAGTTGGATTTATCTCCTCCCTACACATGGATTGATGCTATTGGTCCATAGGAACCTTAATTGGACCATAGTCTAAAGATTTCTGAAAATCTAGACCCTTAGGCTAAGGTTCTTTATAGCTATTTTCAATTAATTCCAATTGCACATTGGAAAATTCCTTTTGAATTTCTGTTTCAGGGGAACTCATCTGAATTAGAAGAGATATTTTTCTATCCAAAAATATTCAAAATCTGAATATTCTCTCTCTAGAATATTTTTCTCTCTCTAGGCTAAAACAGATAGAAACAAGGTCTTTATATTTCTGAAGAGGGATTGATTACAGGGAAAGATACTAGACATCAAAAAGGGGGTGGGGGAGGAATCTTACATTCTACCCCACTTAAAAAACGTGAGATGTCCTCATCTCGCAAACTGGGATAATTTCGCAAGATGCAGGAATTATGAGACTTAGAGAAAAATTTAAATCAGGATTAACCACCAAGAAAAAGTCTCAAAGAGAGCAAGATTCAAGATAAGAACAAGATTTAAACTTTATTCATTCTCGGAACTTATACAGTAAAGATAGAAGAACTCTTTACACTTCCATAAGCCCATCCATCATATGATCACAAAAGCAGCACTCACAAGCTGCACAAGTATAGGGTAACTCATCTATGGGAATGATTTTGCTGGTTATTGCCGCACCTATCTCAGTGGTATGAGGTGATCTAACAAAAGGACCTCTGAGAGGCAAGCCAAAAACGGGGTAAAGGCATATCTTCTCATGAGGAAGAAAACACGCCAATAAGAAGACCCGCTCAGAAAACCCAGGATGCCTTGATCTCATGACGCAGTAGTATCGGGGACCCAAACCCAAAGCTTCAATAACCATGGCCAAGCGGACATTGTTACGGAAGTGCTGCTGACCCCAGGGTGTTACCCTAGTTATGTCTTGATAGGTCCGCCATTTGGTCTGCGCTACAGAAGTTCCCAAGTGAGGGAAAAGTGAGCGCTCATACTGTTCTATAAAATCCTTCTTCACAGACTCACTTGCGTCTTGAAGGTGAGGAATCATTATGGATAAAACTAATTCTTGTTGCCAAGCCATGAAGGAGATTAGGAAGAAAGGAGATCGATGGGAGTAAGATTACTGTGAGCGACAAGTAAAAGTTATGACTTATATAAAGGAAGGAGCTAGCGTAACTTAGAAGCCAACGGTAGCTTGCCACTGAAGTTTTACCGTCTTTCCATGATTTGGGTTTGGCACAATTTTCTATAGAAGGCATTAAGAACTTTGAGATGAGGAGATAAAAGAAGCTCGTAAGCTAAGTCACTTACTTTCTTTGAAGTCAGATAAGGCTCACAATATCTGGGGGATAACTTCTTAAACTCCCCAATAGATAAAGAACTTCTTTTGTGCCGTACTCGAATGAAGACCAAAACCTTGGTATCCAAAACACCGATTTTCACTTCTGAACTCATTGTTCTGAATCCTTAAAACAGCGTGACTCCTGAGAAGTATTCTAGAGAAAGGGTCTTCCTTTTTTTAAACAGAATCTTTCTTTTATTTTTGAGAGGGAATAATTTTAAGATCAAAAAGGGAGATTCTTACTCCTGTATGCCTCGAAGGCTGGGGAGGATCTTACATTCTACCCCACTTGAAAAGTGCGAGATGTCCTCATCTCGCAAGGTAGAGGACAACTCTTTTTCTTAGGATCCAATTTATTCTGGGGTTCCTTATATTCTGGTCAACCCAACAGAATACGGGGATAATTATCCCTTATATAGAACTCATCATTAAATAACAATTCATTCAGATCATATCATTCATATCTTTAACACGATAATGGTCCATTAGTCTGAAAATTTTCCTTCTGAACATTCCTCCACAGGAATTTTAGTTAAGCAAGTTCTCAATTTGTCATCCCTTAACTTAATCTACCGTCTCAAGTGTTAACAGTAGCAATCTGACAGCACAATCCACTAATCTCATAGTGATTTGCTGAAATCATTATCATCATTCCAGTTATGAATATCATCACTGGGACTCGTCCCATTCATCCTCATTGTGGTTTCGCTCAGCTTATTACATTTCAACTAAATTTCGAAAATCGTCATTTTTCAATCAGAATCCAATCCAATTCATCAATTCTCAAACAGAATTAAAAATCATATCAACCACATTCGAAATCATCATCTGGATAGCATTAACGCTTATAATTTCAAGTCTTAGATTTACTCGTATATACTGTCAGTAAAGAGCTGCAGTTATACTCTCGGTATATACGGTAGTCACGGCCCTTGGAATTATAAGGTAAATACCATCATGTCTAGGCCTCAAGCAAGTCAGGGATTCTATATAATTGCGGTACTTCCATCTGAAGACCCAATTACCAATTTACGAATTTCAGTTTGAATATCAAATTGTATGAATTATATCACACAATTACAACCTTTTTTGTGCTTCTTGATAAATTTTTGACATATTTGGTTTCTCAGTTGATCTTTATTCGCCAAATGCTCTGATACCAACTGTGAGATCCCCCAGTTCCCACCGAGCAACGGATTCGGGTACTAGCAGCGGAAGTAGCACTTCTCGCGCGGGACAGGGGTCCCACATTCGGGGCCTCGTCCACGGATATCCGGACAAGAGACTAATCCGTCGGTTTTTCCAAAACCGAACCCGGAAAAAACTTCCCTTACCCGGAAAGCACGGGCGATTCCACCAGGATAATTTTTTACTCTAACGTAGTCAAGATCATTACTGATCACGCTGATCCAACTGCACCTATAAAGATACTCGGTCGGATCAAGGAAGAAACTTGCACTTGGATCATTGGGATCAACGCTTTTTTCCCCATCAAGAGGCACAGCCGTTGATTCCTATCCATAGAACAATTACTATCCGGGACTTACTTCATCTATCGTAATAACAGAAATTGAGTCTCGGTTTACGGATCCATCAGTCCAGCCTAACCCCATCCGATCCCATGGGTCAGCCAACCGCCCAACCACTGTAGTGATGGGATCCAATTTGGAATTTGGTTAGGTTTTGTCCCGGGTACCAAGGAAAAGAGTTCCAAGGCCCCCTAGCCGGAATTTCATGCAAACATAAAACTAGCCACACCACTTACACACCCAATATGAAAATTGCCTTTTTCTTAGCATCAGCTAACTTTAAAACAATCCTTTAATGAAACCATAGTACCACTGATCACAATCTCCCAATTTATCCAGTTGATTCATAATTTCCCATCATTCCTTCATCAGAGTATCTATGGCATCATTGGCAACTAGAACGCTCACCACCTGTCCACACAGAGGCCGTTTCCATAGTTCCTAGCCCATAATACTCGGTAATATAATCACTTATCAAGATGGACTCTCGTTGAAGATCAGCAAGATCAACCAACAGATCCATATAAAAGAGCCATGGACTCATCCGTTGAGGACCAGCAAGGTCAGTCAACCAGATCCAAGCCCGGTTTCACAAAACAACTCTTACTCCTTGTTCCAATATCTTCCTCGACGCACGCGTGGGTATCCTAGGCGACCCAGAGCCCGAGCACCGTATGGTCAGCACCCTCTAGGATCCTTCGCAGGTGACCTAGCGCTTCACTCATAGGCCGCTTCCTTGGTCCCTCATCCACCGTACCGGAAGCTCACCATTTTAATCGAACCGAGGCTGGTCAAGACCTCGGTCGACCTTGCTATGCGAGACGTCCTCCATTGACTCTCCGTCAGCAGTTGCAACTTTATCAGTTAGGTCTCCACGACCTTAATCACAAGACGGTCAAAATGCTTCCCCAGCATTCTTGACATAAAACAGCCATTTACAAACAGCATTTACAAACAGTTTACAAATACAGTTTCTATATTAACTCTCATTTTTCCACATTGTTCCTCATTAATCCACATTACTTATTCCACATTCCATTTATATGTGTACTCATCCAATCACCTCATTTTCCATCTCTTCACTTCAAATTCCTTCACATCACATATCATATATTCACATCCATATCCACATCCATACATCCACATCCATATCCACATTCACATCCATACATCCACATCTACATGCTTATCTCCATTTTCACATCTTCATTTATACATCCACATCCCATATCCACATTCATACATACACATCCATATCCACATCCATACATCCACATCCACATCCACATTCACATCCATACATCCACATCTACCTGCTTACCTCCATTTTCACATCCTCATTTATACATCCACATCCCATATCCACATTCATACATACACATCCATACATCCACATCTACATCCACATACATACATACATCCACATCCACATTCACATTCACATACATCCACATCCACATTCCCATACATCCACATCTATACATCCACATTCCACATTCACATCTATACATCCACATCTACATTCACATTCACATACATCCACATCCCCATTCCCATTCACATCTATACATCCACATCTACATCCACATACATACATACATCCACATCCACATTCCACATTCACATCTATACATCCACATCTACATCCACATTCACATACATCCACATCCACATTCCCATTCACATCTATACATCCACATCCATTCACATCTATACATCCACATCTACATCCACATTCACATCTATGCATATATATCTTCATGCATATATCCATTTTCACGTTCATACATCCACATCTACATGCTTACCTCCATTTTCACATCTTCATTTATACATCCACATCCCATATCCACATTCATACATACACATCCATACATCCACATCTACATCCACATACATACATACATCCACATCCACATTCACATTCACATACATCCACATCCACATTCACATTCACATCTATACATCCACATCTACATCCACATTCACATACATCCACATCCACATTCCCATTCACATCTATACATCCACATCCATTCACATCTATACATCCACATCTACATCCACATTCACATCTATGCATATATATCTTCATGCATATATCCATTTTCACGTTCATACATCCACACTCCCATCTCCACATCCACACATCCACATACATACATCCATTTCCACATTCCCATTTATATAACCCCATATACCTTCACATCTAATCTTTTACATCACATCCATTCTCGCCCTATCACAACCCATATACATCTTATCCTATCACATACACTTCTTACCTCATCCCCCCATACACATCTTAATTCATCTTATCACCTCCTAACTTATTTCATAAGCATCTTATCACCTCTTATCACACCTCTTATCACATGTCTTATCACCTCCTAACTTATTTCATAAGAATCTTATCACATCTCTTATCACATCCTATCACATCTCTTATCTATTTATAGAATACAAGAGAATTCTTACATTTGATATAAGATTTCTTTACATATTTATTTATGAATAAATTCTATTTAAGGAGATTAATACTTTCAAAGTAAAAATCAATCTTTTATGCATCTTCCTATGCATAAATTTATTTATAATGAAAATGACACTTTTGAATTAAATTTTAATCTTTTATGCATTTTTCTATACATAAATTCAATTTAGATGAGAATGACACTTTTGAATTAAAAAATCAATCTTTTATGCATCTTCTTATGCATAAATTCAATTTGGTAGGAATTACACTTTTAGAATAAAAAAATTTCTCTTATGCATCTAAGTTAAGCATAAAATCCATTTATGAGGAAAATCACACTTTTAGTATAAAAAGAATATCTTTTATGCATACCTATATGCATGAAATTCAATTATGATAAAAGTCACACTTTTATAATAAAATAATCAACTTTTATGCATACCTCTATGCATGAAATCCAATATGATAAAAGTAACACTTTTGATATAAAAATTTTTCCATTATGCATACTTCTATGCATGAAATAAAAATGGTAAAAATAACACTTTTGATATAAAAATTTATCCATTATGCATACTTCTATGCATGAAATAAAAATGGTAAAAATAACACTTTTGATATAAAAATTTATCCATTATGCCTAATATTAAAATTCAATTTCTCCATGATTGTAATGAAATTATTTCAATTAATCTAGGATGATAATTCCTAGAATATGGTAGGAAGTCCTCTTTTTATGCTTTGAATGAGATTATTTTATGCATAATTTTTATAAAAATTTTGCCATAGCTCCGCTGCTATGACTGATAAATCTCAATTTTTCTAAGGGATAATGCTTATCATTAAGAAAATAATTAAAATAATCTCTAATTGGATTATCAATCCATAATGGATTGAATCATTAATATACATAAACTAAAAGCATAGAAAAAAGCCATTAATTTGGCCTCAAGCATAGCTTAATCTTGGGTTAAGGAAAAGCTTTATGAAAAGCTTGATTTGGATTGAGAACAGTTCATGAGTATGACCATTTCTTGAGTGAGAGAGAGAATTTACATAAAAATCATTAGAATTTAAACATAAATGAAAATTAACTTCAATAGTATTATGTAACTCTTCACTACTATTCAAACTTCAATAGCATTAAAAAAAAACCATACCAATTAAACTTCTCAAGCTTGAGAGGGGTTGAGAAGAGAGAAACATTGAGAAATTATAGAAAGATCAATATTCACTAATTACCTTACAACTTGCTTGATTCTTTGTTCACGGTAGAGGCCCCCAACCAATCAATTGGTTAAGTATGTTGATGGAGCCACTAATGGGGATTGAAGAAAGAGGGAAGCTCCAAAAACTAGTGAATTATTAAATGAATTCACAGTTTCTGGCTTAGGTGGAGTAGAGTAACGATGCATAAACACTATATATTTTTCAACAAGGGGGAGGCTTCTATTTATAGGAAAAATTGAGCTCCTAACCAAACAAACTGATTCTAGAATTTTCTAAATCAGTTTGGTCAATATTTGACCATTTTTAGGTCAGTTAAGCTAACTTTTTGGAACTAGACTTAAATGAGGAGAGAGGAGAGATGAAATATCTCAATTTTTATGAGTTTAAAACTCATTCAAGCATGTGAAATATGCACCTCCTTTAAAGAACTCCCCTTCCTTACATATGTCATATTTTTAATATTGCTCATAGTTTTTTACTAATAAACCTTGTACCCTTTCAACTCTTCATCTTATGTGAAATATGCACCTCCTTTAAAGAACTCCCCTTCCTTACATATGTCATACTTTTAATATTGCTCATAATTTTTTACTAATAAACCTTGTACATCTTCAACTCTTCATCTTATGTGAAATATGCACCTCCTTTAAAGAACTCCTCTTCCTTACATATGTCATACTTTTAATATTGCTCATAATTTTTTTCTAATAAACCTTGTACATTTTCAACTCTTCATCTTATGTGAAATATGCACCTCCTTTAAAGAACTCCCCTTCCTTACATATGTCATACTTTTAATATTGCTCATAATTTTTTTACTAATAAACCTTGTACATTTTCAACTCTTCATCTTATGTGAAATATGCACCTCCTTTAAAGAACTCCCCTTCCTTACATATGTCATACTTTTAATATTGCTCATAATTTTTTACTAATAAACCTTGTACATTTTCAACTCTTCATCTTATGTGAAATATGCACCTCCTTTAAAGAACTCCTCTTCCTTACATATGTCATACTTTTAATATTGCTCATAATTTTTTTCTAATAAACCTTGTACATTTTCAACTCTTCATCTTATGTGAAATATGCACCTCCTTTAAAGAACTCCCCTTCCTTACATATGTCATACTTTTAATATTGCTCATAATTTTTTTACTAATAAACCTTGTACATTTTCAACTCTTCATCTTATGTGAAATATGCACCTCCTTTAAAGAACTCCCCTTCCTTACATATGTCATACTTTTAATATTGCTCATAATTTTTTACTAATAAACCTTGTACATTTTCAACTCTTCATCTTATGTGAAATATGCACCTCCTTTAAAGAATTCCCCTTCCTTACATATGTCATATTTTTAATATTGCTCATAGTTTTTTTACTAATAAACCTTGTACATTTTCAACTCTTCACCTCATGTGAGCATTTACTCATTTTTGGGTATTTTCTTTTTACAAGTTGGATTTATCTCCTCCCTACACATGGATTGATGCTATTGGTCCATAGGAACCTTAATTGGACCATAGTCTAAAGATTTCTGAAAATCTAGACCCTTAGGCTAAGGTTCTTTATAGCTATTTTCAATTAATTCCAATTGCACATTGGAAAATTCCTTTTGAATTTCTGTTTCAGGGGAACTCATCTGAATTAGAAGAGATATTTTTCTATCCAAAAATATTCAAAATCTGAATATTCTCTCTCTAGAATATTTTTCTCTCTCTAGGCTAAAACAGATAGAAACAAGGTCTTTATATTTCTGAAGAGGGATTGATTACAGGGAAAGATACTAGACATCAAAAAGGGGGTGGGGGAGGAATCTTACAAATTTATCCTTTATGCATACTTCTATGCATGAAAGTAAAAATGATAAAAGTAACACTTTTGATATAAAAATTTATCCATTATGCATACTTCTATGCATGAAAATAAAAATGGTAAAAATAACACTTTTGATATAAAAATTTATCCTTTATGCATAATATTAAAATTCAATTTCTCCATGATTATAATGAAATTCTTTCAATTAATCTAGGATGATGATTCCTAGAATATGGTAGGAAGTCCTCTTTTATGCTTTGAATGAAATTTTTTTATGCATAATTTTTATAAAAATTTTGCCATAGCTCCGCTGCTATGACTGATAAATCTCAATTTTTCTAAGGGATAAAGCTTATCATTAAGGAAATAATTAAAATGATTCTCTAATTGGATCCTTAATCCATAATGGATTGAATCATCAAATACATAGACTAAAAGCATAGAAAAAAGCCATTAATTTGGCCTCAAGCATAGCTTAATCTTGGGTTAAGGAAAAGCTTTATGAAAAGTTTGATTTGGATTGAGAATGGGTCATGAGTATGACCATTTCTTGAGTGAGAGAGAGAATTTACATAAGAATCATTAGAATTTAAACATAAATGAAAATTAACTTCAATAGCATTTATTAAATTATGTAACTCTTCACTACTATTCAAACTTCAATAGCATTTAAAAAAAAACCATACCAATTAAACTTCTCAAGCTTGAGAGGGGTTGAGAAGAGAGAAACATTGAGAAATTATAGAAAAGAACAATATTTACTAATTACCTTACAATTTGCTTGATTCTTTGTTCACGGTAGAGGCCCCCAACCAATCAATTGGTTAAGTATGTTGATGGAGCCACTAATGGGGATTAAAGAAAGAGGGAAGCTCCAAAAACTAGTGAATTATTAAATGAATTCACAGTTTCTGGCTTAGGTGGAGTAGAGTAACGATGCATAAACACTATATATTTTTCAACAAGGGGGAGGCTTCTATTTATAGGAAAATTTGAGCTCCTAACCAAACAAACTGATTCTAGAATTTTCCAAATCAGTTTGGTCAATTTTTGACCATTTTTAGGTCAGTTAAGCTAATTTTTTGGAACTAGACTTGAATGAGGAGAGAGGAGAGATGAAATATCTCAATTTTTTATGAGTTTAAAACTCATTCAAGCATGTGAAATATGCACCTCCTTTAAAGAACTCCCCTTCCTTACATATGTCATATTTTTAATATTGCTCATAGTTTTTTTACTAATAAACCTTGTACATTTTCAACTCTTCATCTTATGTGAAATATGCACCTCCTTTAAAGAACTCCCCTTCCTTACATATGTCATACTTTTAATATTGCTCATAATTTTTTACTAATAAACCTTGTACATTTTCAACTCTTCATCTTATGTGAAATATGCACCTCCTTTAAAGAACTCCTCTTCCTTACATATGTCATACTTTTAATATTGCTCATAATTTTTTACTAATAAACCTTGTACATTTTCAACTCTTCATCTTATGTGAAATATGCACCTCCTTTAAAGAACTCCTCTTCCTTACATATGTCATACTTTTAATATTGCTCATAATTTTTTACTAATAAACCTTGTACATTTTCAACTCTTCATCTTATGTGAGCATTTACTCATTTTTGGGTATCTTCTTTTTCAAATTGGATTTATCTCCTCCCTACACATGGATTGATGCTATTGGCCCATAGGAACCATAATCCAAAAATTTCTGAAAATCTAGACCCTTAGACTAAGGTCCTTTATACACATTTCCAATTAATTCCAATTGCACATTGGAAAGTTCTTTTTGAATTTCTGTTTCAAGGGAACTTATTTTAATAAGATGAGATAATTTTCTATCTAAAAATATTAAAAAACTGAATATTCTCTCTCTAGAATATTTTCTCTCTCTAGGTTAAAACAGTTAGAAACAAGTCTTTTATATTTCTGAAGAGGGATTGATTATAGAAGAAGATACTAGACATCAAAAAGGGGTTTGGGGGAGGAATCTTACATTCTACCCCACTTAAAAAACGCGAGATGTCCTCATCTCGCAAACTGGGATAATTTCGCAAGATGCACGAATTATGAGACTTAGAGAAAAATTTAAATCAGGATTAACCACCAAGAAAAAGTCTCAAAGAGAGCAAGATTCAAGATAAGAACAAGATTTAAACTTTATTCATTCTCGGAACTTATACAGTAAAGATAGAAGAACTCTTTACACTTCCATAAGCCCGTCCATCATATGATCACAAAAGCAGCACTCACAAGCTGCGCATGTATAAGGTAACTCATCTATGGGAATAATTCTGTTGGTTATTGCTGCACCTATCTCAGTGGTATAAGGTGTTCTAACAAAAGGACCTCTAAGAGGCAAGCCAAAAACGGGGTAAAGGCATATCTTCTCATGAGGAAGAAAACACGCCAGTAAGAAGACCCGCTCAGAAAACCCAGGATGTCTTGATCTCATGACGCAGTAGTATCGGGGACCCAAACCCAAGGCTTCAATAACCATGGCCAAGCGGACATTGTTGCGAAAGTGCTGCTGACCCCAGGGTGTTACCCTAGTTATGTCTTGATAGGTCCGCCATTTGGTCTGCGCTACAGAAGTTCCCAAGTGAGGGAAAAGTGAGCGCTCATACTGTTCTATAAAATCCTTCTTCACAGACTCACTTGCGTCTTGAAGGTGAGGAATCATTATGGATAAAACTAATTCTTGTTGCCAAGCCATGAAGGAGATTAAGAAAGAAAGAAGATCGATGGAAGTAAGATTACTGTGAACGACAAGTAAAAGTTACGACTTATATAAAGGAAGGAGCTAGCGTAACTTAGAAGCCAACGGTAACTTGCCACTGAAGTTTTATCGTCTTTCCATGATTTGGGTTTGGCACATTTTTCTATAGAAGGCATTCAGAACTTTGAGATAAGGAGATAAAAGAAGTTCGTAAGCTAAATCACCTACTTTCTTTGGTTCACAAAATCTGGGAGATAACTTCTTATACTTCCCAAGAGATAAAGAACTTCTTTTGGGCCGTACTCGAGACCAAAACCTTGATATCCAAAACATCGATTCTCACTTCTGAACTCGTTGTTATGAATCCTTAAAACAGGTGGGACTCTTGAGAAGTATTCAGGAAAAAGTTTCTTCCTTTTTTTAAACAGAATCTTTCTTTTATTTTAGAGAGAGAATAATTATAAGATCAGAAAGGGAGATTCTTACTCCTGTATACCTCTAAGGCTGGGGGAGAATCTTACATTCTACCCCACTTAAAAAGTGCGAGATGTCCTCATCTCATAAAGTAGAGGACAACTCTTTTTCTTAAGATCCAATTTTATTCTGGGGTTCCTTATATTCTGGTCAACCCAACAGAATACTGGGATAAATATCCCTTAGAACTCATCATTAAATAACAATTCATTCAGATCATATCATTCATATCTTTAACATGATAAAGGTTCATTAGACCGAAAAATTTCCTTCTGAGCATTCCTCCACGGGAATTTCAGTCAAGTAAGTTCTCAATTTGTCATCCCTTAACTTGATCTAACGATCAAGTGTTAACATTAGCAATTTGACAGCACAATCCACTAATCTCATAGTGATTTGCTGAATCATTTTCATCATTTATCATTACAGGGACTCGTCCCAATCATCCACCTTGTGGTTTCGCTCAGCTTATTACATTTCAATCCATTTTCAGGGATCATCATTTTTCAATCAGAATCCAAATCAATTCATCGGTTTCCAAACAGAACTAAAAATCATATCAACCACATTCGAAATCATCATCTGGATAGCATTAACGCTTATAATTTCAAGTCTTAGATTTACTCGTATATACTGTCAGTAAAGAGCTGCAGTTATACTCTCGGTATATACGGTAGTCACGGCCCTTGGAATTATAAGGTAAATACCATCATGTCTAGGCCTCAAGCAAGTCAGGGATTCTATATAATTGCGGTACTTCCATCTGAAGACCCAATTACCAATTTACGAATTTCAGTTTGAATATCAAATTGTATGAATTATATCACACAATTACAACCTTTTTTGTGCTTCTTGATAAATTTTTGACATATTTGGTTTCTCAGTTGATCTTTATTAGCCAAATGCTCTGATACCAACTGTGAGATCCCTGTTCCCCACCGATCAACGGATTCGGGGTACTAGCAGCGGAAGTAGCACATCATGCGTGGGTAGGGGTCTCACACTCGGGGCCTCGCCCACGGATATCCGGACAAGAGACTAATCCGTCGGTTTGTCCAAAACCGAAACTGGAAAAACTTCCTTTACTCGGAAAGCATGGGCGATTCCACCAGGATAACTCTTTACTCTAACGTAGTCAAGATCATTACGGATCAACTGATCTGACTGCACCTTTAACGGTACTTGGTCAAATCAAGGTAGAAACTTGCACTTGGATCATTGGGATCAACGCTTTTTTCCCCATCAAGAGGCACAGCCGTTGATTCCTATCCATAGAACAATTTCTATCCGGGATTTACTTTATCTATCGTAAAAACAAAGTTGAGTCTCGATTTATGGATCCATCAGTCCAGCCTAACCCCATCCGATCCCATGGGTTAGCCAACCGCCCAACCACTGTAGTGATGGGATCCAATTTGGAATTTGGTTAGGTTTTGTCCCGGGTACCAAGGAAAAGAGTTCCAAGGCCCCCTAGCCGGAATTTCATGCAAACATAAAACTAGCCACACCACTTACACACCCAATATGAAAATTGCCTTTTTCTTAGCATCAGCTAACTTTAAAACAATCCTTTAATGAAACCATAGTACCACTGATCACAATCTCCCAATTTATCCAGTTGATTCATAATTTCCCATCATTCCTTCATCAGAGTATCTATGGCATCATTGGCAACTAGAACGCTCACCACCTGTCCACACAGAGGCCGTTTCCATAGTTCCTAGCCCATAATACTCGGCAATATAATCACTTATCAAGATGGACTCTCGTTGAAGATCAGCAAGATCAACCAACAGATCCATATAAAAGAGCCATGGACTCATCCGTTGAGGACCAGCAAGGTCAGTCAACCAGATCCATGCCCGGTTTCACAAAACAACTCTTACTCCTTGTTCCAATATCTTCCTCGACGCACGCGTGGGTATCCTAGGCGACCCAGAGCCCGAGCACCGTATGGTCAGCACCCTCTAGGATCCTTCGCAGGTGACCTAGCGCTTCACTCATAGGCCGCTTCCTTGGTCCCTCATCCACCGTACCGGAAGCTCACCATTTTAATCGAACCGAGGCTGGTCAAGACCTCGGTCGACCTTGCTACGCGAGACGTCCTCCATTGACTCTCCGTCAGCAGTTGCAACTTTATCAGTTAGGTCTCCACGACCTTAATCACAAGACGGTCAAAGTGCTTCCCCAGCATTCTTGACATAAAACAGCCATTTACAAACAGCATTTACAAACAGTTTACAAATACAGTTTCTATATTAACTCTCATTTTTCCACATTATCCCTCATTAATCCACATTACTTATTCCACATTCCATGTATATGTGTACTCATCCAATCACCTCCTTTTCCATCTCTTCACTTCAGATTCCTTCACATCACATATCATATATTCACATCCATATCCACATCCATACATCCACATCCACATCCACATTCACATCCATACATCCACATCTACATGCTTATCTCCATTTTCACATCCTCATTTATACATCCACATCCTATATCCACATTCATACATACACATCCATATATCCACATCTACATCCACATACATACATACATCCACATCCACATTCCACATTCACATCTATACATCCACATCTACATTCACATTCACATACATCCACATCCACATTCCCATACATCCACATCTATACATCCACATTCCACATTCACATCTACATTCACATTCACATACATGCATCCACATCTACATGCTTACCTCCATTTTCACATCCTCATTTATACATCCACATCCCATATCCACATTCATACATACACATCCATACATCCACATCTACATCCACATACATACATACATCCACATCCACATTCCACATTCACATCTATACATCCACATCTACATTCACATTCACATACATCTATACATCCACATTCCCATAGTCATGATGAGAATGACTTTCACTAGATTTCGGAAATTGACGAAGGCCTGAATCTTTCATAGTCTCATATAACCAACAAGGAACCCTCTTGGTGAGGATCCTCCTCAATAACCTCTATATTTGAATCTAAAGAAGCCCCCTTTGAAACCAAAGGTGGTAGAGGAGCTGAGACAAGAGGCAGAGGAGCAGCCAAAGTAGAAGGCTGAGCTAAAGGAGAAGGACCCGGAGATGAAGTTGAAGGTAGAGGAAGAAGCTCACTCTTATAAGGTACATGAAGGACACTCATCAAAAATAACATCATAACATCATGATTGATGGTGGCTAGTAAGTTGTAGTTGCAGGATCCCAAAGTTCATAGGCCTTGGATATAGAATTATACCTAAGGAAAATGTGCGGCATGGATTTAGAATCCAACTTAGAGTGATGCTCTTTAGTTACATGCACATAAGCCTTGCAACCAAATATTGGGAGATAAGCACAAGAGGGTTTGATGCCCAATAATGCCTCATACGAGTTTTACCTATGGTACAACTGATGTAGGCAATCTATTCCAAATGTGAACTCCAATAGCTGATGCCTCAGCCTATAATTTCTTGGCCAAGCCACTATGCTCAAGTATAGTCCTCGACCCATCTCAATGACAGACTAATTCTTACATCCACAAAAAACCCATTCTAGGATGGAGGATAAGTTGTAGTAAACTAGCATCGCGAATGCAAAGATTCTTCAAATACTTGTCAAACTCATGTGAGAGAAACTCTCCCCCTTTATCAATACACAAAGATTTTGCCTTCTTGGAGTCCCATTGTTTTTCCCACTTTGACTTTCCAATCATGAAATATGGATAAAGATTGATCCTTAGACTGAAGAAAGAAAGCCCAAGTATACTTGGAGTAGTCAGGCGTCAACAATAATCATCATATGTAAAGAGCCTTATTCAAAGATTTTGTAGACATAGGACAACACAAGTCTACATGAACAAGCTCGAGTGGTTTGGTAGATATGTGCGATGCCTCCTTAGGGAAAGGTAATCGATGTTGCTTGCCATGAAGAAATGGTTGTGCACACACCAACTGGGGTACTGATGGATGATTAAGCATCAACCAAACCATGTTTATATGCCTATTGCAAATAAAAGAAGCTCAAGTGGCAAAAGCATGCATGCCATAACACAGAATCTGTAGACGTAGAATGCAAGGCCAAAGTAGAGGTGCATAAAATAGGAATAGTACCAGCACCTTTGATGGAAATTGTAAAAGAGTCATCGAGACTGATGTCCCCTGGTTGCTTAGAGAAGGAAGAACACCAATCATGATGATTAGTGTGTGAGAAGTTGTGCTACTATCTATAATCCAAGCATGAAACCTGAAAGAGATGAAAGTTGATGAAAGTCAAAGTGGGGCTATCAATGTAGATAAACAACTGATCAATAGTAGTTGAAGTAGATGCAGACACCTCAAAGCCATATCACCTCAGTTTTTGCAGTAGAACAAACAACACGATATTCTGCCTTTGAGGAGGATAATGCAATAGTGGGTTGCTTTTTACTACTCAAGGAAATAGCACCAGAACCACGTGTAAACCAATATCATGCAGTCGATTGGTGAGTGTTAATATCACCAACCTAGTGAGAATCAGAATAGCCAACTAACCGATCCCCCTTCCACCAATAGAAGATACCCCGATCAAGAAAATTATTCAAATAGTGCAGGATGCACTGGCAGGTGGGATTTGTGAGGGTCAGCTGAAAATGAACTCAAGACACAAACAAAAAAGTAAACATCCAATCTAGAATGAGTAATCCAAATCAAAGATTTGACAATCTACCTTTATAGAGCATGATCACATGGTGGTGAAGCAAATCTTAGCATTAGGGTCCATCGAAGAAGAGATGGAACCATGCACCTTGAAATGCTAT
Organism: Cibotium barometz; assembly: GCF_041138505.1. Taxonomy (NCBI): domain Eukaryota; kingdom Viridiplantae; phylum Streptophyta; class Polypodiopsida; order Cyatheales; family Cibotiaceae; genus Cibotium; species Cibotium barometz. The sequence continues at coordinate 17,989,780 of NC_141071.1, read as the reverse complement.
AAAATCTTCTTTGCAATACTTGCGTTGAGAGAGAAAAATACCCTGAGGAGTCTACCAAACTTCAAAACCAAGGAAAAATGAAGAACTCAAGGTTGATCAACTCAAACTCATGGCTAAGATCAGCCACCATGACAAACAAAATCCAACTCTTATGACTTCCTATAAAGATCAAGCCATCCACATACACAATGATAATGACAAATAAGACCATCTTTAACAAAAATGTAAAGATTGGAACATGAATGTGATCACCAAAGACCAACCACCAATGACCAATCTTCAGAAAGAAGGTGTCAATGCACTAGTACCACACACGATGAGCCTACTTCAATCCATATAGATCTTTACAAAGTTGGTACACAATATGCGCAACAACAATATCAAGTGGTTGCTCAACATAGACCTCCTCTTGAAGGTCACCATTAAGAAGAGCAGATTTGACATCCATCTATAAAATAGGCCACCCACCCATGATGGGTAAGAAGAGCCAAAATAATCCTAATGGTAGTAATCGACACTGTAGGAATAAAAGCCTCATCAAAATCAACACTAACTCTCTAGGAGTAGCCCTTCACAACAAGATGTTCTTCGTGTTTGTCTAAAGTTCCATCCTCATAATACTTGTTCTTATAGACCCAACGAACTTTGATTACCTTGCATTGAGGTGGACGTGGTACAAGAACCCAAGTACTATTGTGCTTAATGGAATCAAGCTCTGTCTGCATAGTAATAATCCAAGGTGGAGAAGAAAGTGTCTCCTCAGAGAGGAAGGCTCAGTAGAGGTGAAGGAAGAATGGTAGACATCAAGGCAAAATTCAGAAAGTGATTATCCTCAACAGCATGCTTTTAGACCGAGTAACATGATGAGAATGACTTTCACTAGATTTCGGAAATTGACGAAGGCCTGAATCTTTCATAGTCTCATATAACCAACACGAGGAACCCTCTTGGTGAGGATCCTCCTCAATAACCTCTATATTTGAATCTAAAGAAGCCCCCTTTGAAACCAAAGGTGGTAGAGGAGCTGAGACAAGAGGCAGAGGAGCAGCCAAAGTAGAAGGCTGAGCTAAAGGAGAAGGACCCGGAGATGAAGTTGAAGGTAGAGGAAGAAGCTCACTCTTATAAGGTACATGAAGGACACTCATCAAAAATAACATCATAACATCATGATTGATGGTGGCTAGTAAGTTGTAGTTGCAGGATCCCAAAGTTCATAGGCCTTGGATATAGAATTATACCCAAGGAAAATGTGCGGCATGGATTTAGAATCCAACTTAGAGTGATGCTCTTTAGTTACATGCACATAAGCCTTGCAACCAAATATTGGGAGATAAGCACAAGAGGGTTTGATGCCCAATAATGCCTCATACGAGTTTTACCTATGGTACAACTGATGTAGGCAATCTATTCCAAATGTGAACTCCAATAGCTGATGCCTCAGCCTATAATTTCTTGGCCAAGCCACTATGCTCAAGTATAGTCCTCGACCCATCTCAATGACAGACTAATTCTTACATCCACAAAAAACCCATTCTAGGATGGAGGATAAGTTGTAGTAAACTAGCATCGCGAATGCAAAGATTCTTCAAATACTTGTCAAACTCATGTGAGAGAAACTCTCCCCCTTTATCAATACACAAAGATTTTGCCTTCTTGGAGTCCCATTGTTTTTCCCACTTTGACTTTCCAATCATGAAATATGGATAAAGATTGATCCTTAGACTGAAGAAAGAAAGCCCAAGTATACTTGGAGTAGTCAGGCGTCAACAATAATCATCATATGTAAAGAGCCTTATTCAAAGATTTTGTAGACATAGGACAACACAAGTCTACATGAACAAGCTCGAGTGGTTTGGTAGATATGTGCGATGCCTCCTTAGGGAAAGGTAATCGATGTTGCTTGCCATGAAGAAATGGTTGTGCACACACCAACTGGGGTACTGATGGATGATTAAGCATCAACCAAACCATGTTTATATGCCTATTGCAAATAAAAGAAGCTCAAGTGGCAAAAGCATGCATGCCATAACACAGAATCTGTAGACGTAGAATGCAAGGCCAAAGTAGAGGTGCATAAAATAGGAATAGTACCAGCACCTTTGATGGAAATTGTAAAAGAGTCATCGAGACTGATGTCCCCTGGTTGCTTAGAGAAGGAAGAACACCAATCATGATGATTAGTGTGTGAGAAGTTGTGCTACTATCTATAATCCAAGCATGAAACCTGAAAGAGATGAAAGTTGATGAAAGTCAAAGTGGGGCTATCAATGTAGATAAACAACTGATCAATAGTAGTTGAAGTAGATGCAGACACCTCAAAGCCATATCACCTCAGTTTTTGCAGTAGAACAAACAACACGATATTCTGCCTTTGAGGAGGATAATGCAATAGTGGGTTGCTTTTTACTACTCAAGGAAATAGCACCAGAACCACGTGTAAACCAATAACATGCAGTCGATTGGTGAGTGTTAATATCACCAACCTAGTGAGAATCAGAATAGCCAACTAACCGATCCCCCTTCCACCAATAGAAGATACCCCGATCAAGAAAATTATTCAAATAGTGCAGGATGCACTGGCAGGTGGGATTTGTGAGGGTCAGCTGAAAATGAACTCAAGACACAAACAAAAAAGTAAACATCCAATCTAGAATGAGTAATCCAAATCAAAGATTTGACAATCTACCTTTATAGAGCATGATCACATGGTGGTGAAGCAAATCTTAGCATTAGGGTCCATCGAAGAAGAGATGGAACCATGCACCTTGAAATGCTATAAAATCTCCTTTGCAATACTTGCGTTGAGAGAGAAAAATACCCTGAGGAGTCTACCAAACTTCAAAACCAAGGAAAAATGAAGAACTCAAGGTTGATCAACTCAAACTCATGGCTAAGATCAGCCACCATGACAAACAAAATCCAACTCTTACGACTTCCTATAAAGATCAAGCCATCCACATACACAATGATAATGACAAATAAGACCATCTTTAACAAATAAGACCATCTTTAACAAAAATGTAAAGATTGGAACATGAATGTGATCACCAAAGACCAACCACCAATGACCAATCTTCAGAAAGAAGGTGTCAATGCACTAGTACCACACACGATGAGCCTACTTCAATCCATATAGATCTTTACAAAGTTGGTACACAATATGCGCAACAACAATATCAAGTGGTTGCTCAACATAGACCTCCTCTTGAAGGTCACCATTAAGAAGAGCAGATTTGACATCCATCTATAAAATAGGCCACCCACCCATGATGGGTAAGAAGAGCCAAAATAATCCTAATGGTAGTAATCGACACTGTAGGAATAAAAGCCTCATCAAAATCAACACTAACTCTCTAGGAGTAGCCCTTCACAACAAGATGTTCTTCGTGTTTGTCTAAAGTTCCATCCTCATAATACTTGTTCTTATAGACCCAACGAACTTTGATTACCTTGCATTGAGGTGGACGTGGTACAAGAACCCAAGTACTATTGTGCTTAATGGAATCAAGCTCTGTCTGCATAGTAATAATCCAAGGCGGAGAAGAAAGTGTCTCCTCAGAGAGGAAGGCTCAGTAGAGGTGAAGGAAGAATGGTAGACATCAAGGCAAAATTCAGAAAGTGATTATCCTCAACAGCATGCTTTTAGACCGAGTAACATGATGAGAATGACTTTCACTAGATTTCGGAAATTGACGAAGGCCTGAATCTTTCATAGTCTCATATAACCAACGAGGAACCCTCTTGGTGAGGATCCTCCTCAATAACCTCTATATTTGAATCTAAAGAAGCCCCCTTTGAAACCAAAGGTGGTAGAGGAGCTGAGACAAGAGGCAGAGGAGCAGCCAAAGTAGAAGGCTGAGCTAAAGGAGAAGGACCCGGAGATGAAGTTGAAGGTAGAGGAAGAAGCTCACTCTTATAAGGTACATGAAGGACACTCATCAAAAATAACATCATAACATCATGATTGATGGTGGCTAGTAAGTTGTAGTTGCAGGATCCCAAAGTTCATAGGCCTTGGATATAGAATTATACCCAAGGAAAATGTGCGGCATGGATTTAGAATCCAACTTAGAGTGATGCTCTTTAGTTACATGCACATAAGCCTTGCAACCAAATATTGGGAGATAAGCACAAGAGGGTTTGATGCCCAATAATGCCTCATACGAGTTTTACCTATGGTACAACTGATGTAGGCAATCTATTCCAAATGTGAACTCCAATAGCTGATGCCTCAGCCTATAATTTCTTGGCCAAGCCACTATGCTCAAGTATAGTCCTCGACCCATCTCAATGACAGACTAATTCTTACATCCACAAAAAACCCATTCTAGGATGGAGGATAAGTTGTAGTAAACTAGCATCACGAATGCAAAGATTCTTCAAATACTTGTCAAACTCATGTGAGAGAAACTCTCCCCCTTTATCAATACACAAAGATTTTGCCTTCTTGCAGTCCCATTGTTTTTCCCACTTTGACTTTCCAATCATGAAATATGGATAAAGATTTAGACTGAAGAAAGAAAGCCCAAGTATACTTGGAGTAGTCAGGCATCAACAATAATCATCATATGTAAAGAGCCTTATTCAAAGATTTTGTAGACATAGGACAACACAAGTCTACATGAACAAGCTCGAGTGGTTTGGTAGATATGTGCGATGCCTCCTTAGGGAAAGGTAATCGATGTTGCTTGCCATGGAGAAATGGTTGTGCACACACCAACTGGGGTACTGATGGATGATTAAGCATCAACCAAACCATGTTTATATGCCTATTGCAAATAAAAGAAGCTCAAGTGGCAAAAGCATGCATGCCATAACACAGAATCTGTAGACGTAGAATGCAAGGCCAAAGTAGAGGTGCATAAAATAGGAATAGTACCAGCACCTTTGATGGAAATTGTAAAAGAGTCATCGAGACTGATGGTTGCTTAGAGAAGGAAGAACACCAATCATGATGATTAGTGTGTGAGAAGTTGTGCTACTATCTATAATCCAAGCATGAAACCTGAAAGAGATGAAAGTTGATGAAAGTCAAAGTGGGGCTATCAATGTAGATAAACAACTGATCAATAGTAGTTGAAGTAGATGCAGACACCTCAAAGCCATATCACCTCAGTTTTTGCAGTAGAACAAACAACACGATATTCTGCCTTTGAGGAGGATAATGCAATAGTGGGTTGCTTTTTACTACTCAAGGAAATAGCACCAGAACCACGTGTAAACCAATAACATGCAGTCGATTGGTGAGTGTTAATATCACCAACCTAGTGAGAATCAGAATAGCCAACTAACCGATCCCCCTTCCACCAATAGAAGATACCCCGATCAAGAAAATTATTCAAATAGTGCAGGATGCACTGGCAGGTGGGATTTGTGAGGGTCAGCTGAAAATGAACTCAAGACACAAACAAAAAAGTAAACATCCAATCTAGAATGAGTAATCCAAATCAAAGATTTGACAATCTACCTTTATAGAGCATGATCACATGGTGGTGAAGCAAATCTTAGCATTAGGGTCCATCGAAGAAGAGATGGAACCATGCACCTTGAAATGCTATAAAATCTCCTTTGCAATACTTGCGTTGAGAGAGAAAAATACCCTGAGGAGTCTACCAAACTTCAAAACCAAGGAAAAATGAAGAACTCAAGGTTGATCAACTCAAACTCATGGCTAAGATCAGCCACCATGACAAACAAAATCCAACTCTTACGACTTCCTATAAAGATCAAGCCATCCACATACACAATGATAATGACAAATAAGACCATCTTTAACAAATAAGACCATCTTTAACAAAAATGTAAAGATTGGAACATGAATGTGATCACCAAAGACTAACCACCAATGACCAATCTTCAGAAAGAAGGTGTCAATGCACTAGTACCACACACGATGAGCCTACTTCAATCCATATAGATCTTTACAAAGTTGGTACACAATATGCGCAACAACAATATCAAGTGGTTGCTCAACATAGACCTCCTCTTGAAGGTCACCATTAAGAAGAGCAGATTTGACATCCATCTATAAAATAGGCCACCCACCCATGATGGGTAAGAAGAGCCAAAATAATCCTAATGGTAGTAATCGACACTGTAGGAATAAAAGCCTCATCAAAATCAACACTAACTCTCTAGGAGTAGCCCTTCACAACAAGATGTTCTTCGTGTTTGTCTAAAGTTCCATCCTCATAATACTTGTTCTTATAGACCCAACGAACTTTGATTACCTTGCATTGAGGTGGACGTGGTACAAGAACCCAAGTACTATTGTGCTTAATGGAATCAAGCTCTGTCTGCATAGTAATAATCCAAGGCGGAGAAGAAAGTGTCTCCTCAGAGAGGAAGGCTCAGTAGAGGTGAAGGAAGAATGGTAGACATCAAGGCAAAATTCAGAAAGTGATTATCCTCAACAGCATGCTTTTAGACCGAGTAACATGATGAGAATGACTTTCACTAGATTTCGGAAATTGACGAAGGCCTGAATCTTTCATAGTCTCATATAACCAACGAGGAACCCTCTTGGTGAGGATCCTCCTCAATAACCTCTATATTTGAATCTAAAGAAGCCCCCTTTGAAACCAAAGGTGGTAGAGGAGCTGAGACAAGAGGCAGAGGAGCAGCCAAAGTAGAAGGCTGAGCTAAAGGAGAAGGACCCGGAGATGAAGTTGAAGGTAGAGGAAGAAGCTCACTCTTATAAGGTACATGAAGGACACTCATCAAAAATAACATCATAACATCATGATTGATGGTGGCTAGTAAGTTGTAGTTGCAGGATCCCAAAGTTCATAGGCCTTGGATATAGAATTATACCCAAGGAAAATATGCGGCATGGATTTAGAATCCAACTTAGAGTGATGCTCTTTAGTTACATGCACATAAGCCTTGCAACCAAATATTGGGAGATAAGCACAAGAGGGTTTGATGCCCAATAATGCCTCATACGAGTTTTACCTATGGTACAACTGATGTAGGCAATCTATTCCAAATGTGAACTCCAATAGCTGATGCCTCAGCCTATAATTTCTTGGCCAAGCCACTATGCTCAAGTATAGTCCTCGACCCATCTCAATGACAGACTAATTCTTACATCCACAAAAAACCCATTCTAGGATGGAGGATAAGTTGTAGTAAACTAGCATCGCGAATGCAAAGATTCTTCAAATACTTGTCAAACTCATGTGAGAGAAACTCTCCCCCTTTATCAATACACAAAGATTTTGCCTTCTTGCAGTCCCATTGTTTTTCCCACTTTGACTTTCCAATCATGAAATATGGATAAAGATTTAGACTGAAGAAAGAAAGCCCAAGTATACTTGGAGTAGTCAGGCGTCAACAATAATCATCATATGTAAAGAGCCTTATTCAAAGATTTTGTAGACATAGGACAACACAAGTCTACATGAACAAGCTCGAGTGGTTTGGTAGATATGTGCGATGCCTCCTTAGGGAAAGGTAATCGATGTTGCTTGCCATGGAGAAATGGTTGTGCACACACCAACTGGGGTACTGATGGATGATTAAGCATCAACCAAACCATGTTTATATGCCTATTGCAAATAAAAGAAGCTCAAGTGGCAAAAGCATGCATGCCATAACACAGAATCTGTAGACGTAGAATGCAAGGCCAAAGTAGAGGTGCATAAAATAGGAATAGTACCAGCACCTTTGATGGAAATTGTAAAAGAGTCATCGAGACTGATGGTTGCTTAGAGAAGGAAGAACACCAATCATGATGATTAGTGTGTGAGAAGTTGTGCTACTATCTATAATCCAAGCATGAAACCTGAAAGAGATGAAAGTTGATGAAAGTCAAAGTGGGGCTATCAATGTAGATAAACAACTGATCAATAGTAGTTGAAGTAGATGCAGACACCTCAAAGCCATATCACCTCAGTTTTTGCAGTAGAACAAACAACACGATATTCTGCCTTTGAGGAGGATAATGCAATAGTGGGTTGCTTTTTACTACTCAAGGAAATAGCACCAGAACCACGTGTAAACCAATAACATGCAGTCGATTGGTGAGTGTTAATATCACCAACCTAGTGAGAATCAGAATAGCCAACTAACCGATCCCCCTTCCACCAATAGAAGATACCCCGATCAAGAAAATTATTCAAATAGTGCAGGATGCACTGGCAGGTGGGATTTGTGAGGGTCAGCTGAAAATGAACTCAAGACACAAACAAAAAAGTAAACATCCAATCTAGAATGAGTAATCCAAATCAAAGATTTGACAATCTACCTTTATAGAGCATGATCACATGGTGGTGAAGCAAATCTTAGCATTAGGGTCCATCGAAGAAGAGATGGAACCATGCACCTTGAAATGCTATAAAATCTCCTTTGCAATACTTGCGTTGAGAGAGAAAAATACCCTGAGGAGTCTACCAAACTTCAAAACCAAGGAAAAATGAAGAACTCAAGGTTGATCAACTCAAACTCATGGCTAAGATCAGCCACCATGACAAACAAAATCCAACTCTTACGACTTCCTATAAAGATCAAGCCATCCACATACACAATGATAATGACAAATAAGACCATCTTTAACAAATAAGACCATCTTTAACAAAAATGTAAAGATTGGAACATGAATGTGATCACCAAAGACCAACCACCAATGACCAATCTTCAGAAAGAAGGTGTCAATGCACTAGTACCACACACGATGAGCCTACTTCAATCCATATAGATCTTTACAAAGTTGGTACACAATATGCGCAACAACAATATCAAGTGGTTGCTCAACATAGACCTCCTCTTGAAGGTCACCATTAAGAAGAGCAGATTTGACATCCATCTATAAAATAGGCCACCCACCCATGATGGGTAAGAAGAGCCAAAATAATCCTAATGGTAGTAATCGACACTGTAGGAATAAAAGCCTCATCAAAATCAACACTAACTCTCTAGGAGTAGCCCTTCACAACAAGATGTTCTTCGTGTTTGTCTAAAGTTCCATCCTCATAATACTTGTTCTTTATAGACCCAACTAACTTTGATTACCTTGCATTGAGGTGGACGTGGTACAAGAACCCAAGTACTATTGTGCTTAATGGAATCAAGCTCTGTCTGCATAGTAATAATCCAAGGTGGAGAAGAAAGTGTCTCCTCAGAGAGGAAGGCTTAGTAGAGGTGAAGGAAGAATGGTAGACATCAAGGCAAAATTCAGAAAGTGATTATTCTCAACAGCATGCTTTTAGACCGAGTAACATGATGAGAATGACTTTCACTAGATTTCGGAAATTGACGAAGGCCTGAATCTTTCATAGTCTCATATAACCAACGAGGAACCCTCTTGGTGAGGATCCTCCTCAATAACCTCTATATTTGAATCTAAAGAAGCCCCCTTTGAAACCAAAGGTGGTAGAGGAGCTGAGACAAGAGGCAGAGGAGCAGCCAAAGTAGAAGGCTGAGCTAAAGGAGAAGGACCTGGAGATGAAGTTGAAGGTAGAGGAAGAAGCTCACTCTTATAAGGTACATGAAGGACACTCATCAAAAATAACATCATAACATCATGATTGATGGTGGCTAGTAGGTTGTAGTTGCAGGATCCCAAAGTTCATAGGCCTTGGATATAGAATTATACCCAAGGAAAATGTGCGGCATGGATTTAGAATCCAACTTAGAGTGATGCTCTTTAGTTACATGCACATAAGCCTTGCAACCAAATATTGGGAGATAAGCACAAGAGGGTTTGATGCCCAATAATGCCTCATACGAGTTTTACCTATGGTACAACTGATGTAGGCAATCTATTCCAAATGTGAACTCCAATAGCTGATGCCTCAGCCTATAATTTCTTGGCCAAGCCACTATGCTCAAGTATAGTCCTCGACCCATCTCAATGACAGACTAATTCTTACATCCACAAAAAACCCATTCTAGGATGGAGGATAAGTTGTAGTAAACTAGCATCGCGAATGCAAAGATTCTTCAAATACTTGTCAAACTCATGTGAGAGAAACTCTCCCCCTTTATCAATACACAAAGATTTTGCCTTCTTGGAGTCCCATTGTTTTTCCCACTTTGACTTTCCAATCATGAAATATGGATAAAGATTGATCCTTACACTGAAGAAAGAAAGCCCAAGTATACTTGGAGTAGTCAGGCGTCAACAATAATCATCATATGTAAAGAGCCTTATTCAAAGATTTTGTAGACATAGGACAACACAAGTCTACATGAACAAGCTCGAGTGGTTTGGTAGATATGTGCGATGCCTCCTTAGGGAAAGGTAATCGATGTTGCTTGCCATGGAGAAATGGTTGTGCACACACCAACTGGGGTACTGATGGATGATTAAGCATCAACCAAACCATGTTTATATGCCTATTGCAAATAAAAGAAGCTCAAGTGGCAAAAGCATGCATGCCATAACACAGAATCTGTAGACGTAGAATGCAAGGCCAAAGTAGAGGTGCATAAAATAGGAATAGTACTAGCACCTTTGATGGAAATTGTAAAAGAGTCATCGAGACTGATGGTTGCTTAGAGAAGGAAGAACACCAATCATGATGATTAGTGTGTGAGAAGTTGTGCTACTATCTATAATCCAAGCATGAAACCTGAAAGAGATGAAAGTTGATGAAAGTCAAAGTGGGGCTATCAATGTAGATAAACAACTGATCAATAGTAGTTGAAGTAGATGCAGACACCTCAAAGCCATATCACCTCAGTTTTTGCAGTAGAACAAACAACACGATATTCTGCCTTTGAGGAGGATAATGCAATAGTGGGTTGCTTTTTACTACTCAAGGAAATAGCACCAGAACCACGTGTAAACCAATAACATGCAGTCGATTGGTGAGTGTTAATATCACCAACCTAGTGAGAATCAGAATAGCCAACTAACCGATCCCCCTTCCACCAATAGAAGATACCCCGATCAAGAAAATTATTCAAATAGTGCAGGATGCACTGGCAGGTGGGATTTGTGAGGGTCAGCTGAAAATGAACTCAAGACACAAACAAAAAAGTAAACATCCAATCTAGAATGAGTAATCCAAATCAAAGATTTGACAATCTACCTTTATAGAGCATGATCACATGGTGGTGAAGCAAATCTTAGCATTAGGGTCCATCGAAGAAGAGATGGAACCATGCACCTTGAAATGCTATAAAATCTCCTTTGCAATACTTGCGTTGAGAGAGAAAAATACCCTGAGGAGTCTACCAAACTTCAAAACCAAGGAAAAATGAAGAACTCAAGGTTGATCAACTCAAACTCATGGCTAAGATCAGCCACCATGACAAACAAAATCCAACTCTTATGACTTCCTATAAAGATCAAGCCATCCACATACACAATGATAATGACAAATAAGACCATCTTTAACAAATAAGACCATCTTTAACAAAAATGTAAAGATTGGAACATGAATGTGATCACCAAAGACCAACCACCAATGACCAATCTTCAGAAAGAAGGTGTCAATGCACTAGTACCACACGCGATGAGCCTACTTCAATCCATATAGATCTTTACAAAGTTGGTACACAATATGCTCTTTTCTTTTTGCAACAACAATATCAAGTGGTTGCTCAACATAGACCTCCTCTTGAAGGTCACCATTAAGAAGAGCAGATTTGACATCCATCTATAAAATAGGCCACCCACCCATGATGGGTAAGAAGAGCCAAAATAATCCTAATGGTAGTAATCGACACTGTAGGAATAAAAGCCTCATCAAAATCAACACTAACTCTCTAGGAGTAGCCCTTCACAACAAGATGTTCTTCGTGTTTGTCTAAAGTTCCATCCTCATAATACTTGTTCTTATAGACCCAACGAACTTTGATTACCTTGCATTGAGGTGGACGTGGTACAAGAACCCAAGTACTATTGTGCTTAATGGAATCAAGCTCTGTCTGCATAGTAATAATCCAAGGTGGAGAAGAAAGTGTCTCCTCAGAGAGGAAGGCTCAGTAGAGGTGAAGGAAGAATGGTAGACATCAAGGCAAAATTCAGAAAGTGATTATCCTCAACAGCATGCTTTTAGACCGAGTAACATGATGAGAATGACTTTCACTAGATTTCGGAAATTGACGAAGGCCTGAATCTTTCATAGTCTCATATAACCAACGAGGAACCCTCTTGGTGAGGATCCTCCTCAATAACCTCTATATTTGAATCTAAAGAAGCCCCCTTTGAAACCAAAGGTGGTAGAGGAGCTGAGACAAGAGGCAGAGGAGCAGCCAAAGTAGAAGGCTGAGCTAAAGGAGAAGGACCCGGAGATGAAGTTGAAGGTAGAGGAAGAAGCTCACTCTTATAAGGTACATGAAGGACACTCATCAAAAATAACATCATAACATCATGATTGATGGTGGCTAGTAAGTTGTAGTTGCAGGATCCCAAAGTTCATAGGCCTTGGATATAGAATTATACCCAAGGAAAATGTGCGGCATGGATTTAGAATCCAACTTAGAGTGATGCTCTTTAGTTACATGCACATAAGCCTTGCAACCAAATATTGGGAGATAAGCACAAGAGGGTTTGATGCCCAATAATGCCTCATACGAGTTTTACCTATGGTACAACTGATGTAGGCAATCTATTCCAAATGTGAACTCCAATAGCTGATGCCTCAGCCTATAATTTCTTGGCCAAGCCACTATGCTCAAGTATAGTCCTCGACCCATCTCAATGACAGACTAATTCTTACATCCACAAAAAACCCATTCTAGGATGGAGGATAAGTTGTAGTAAACTAGCATCGCGAATGCAAAGATTCTTCAAATACTTGTCAAACTCATGTGAGAGAAACTCTCCCCCTTTATCAATACACAAAGATTTTGCCTTCTTGGAGTCCCATTGTTTTTCCCACTTTGACTTTCCAATCATGAAATATGGATAAAGATTGATCCTTAGACTGAAGAAAGAAAGCCCAAGTATACTTGGAGTAGTCAGGCGTCAACAATAATCATCATATGTAAAGAGCCTTATTCAAAGATTTTGTAGACATAGGACAACACAAGTCTACATGAACAAGCTCGAGTGGTTTGGTAGATATGTGCGATGCCTCCTTAGGGAAAGGTAATCGATGTTGCTTGCCATGGAGAAATGGTTGTGCACACACCAACTGGGGTACTGATGGATGATTAAGCATCAACCAAACCATGTTTATATGCCTATTGCAAGTAAAAGAAGCTCAAGTGGCAAAAGCATGCATGCCATAACACAGAATCTGTAGACGTAGAATGCAAGGCCAAAGTAGAGGTGCATAAAATAGGAATAGTACCAGCACCTTTGATGGAAATTGTAAAAGAGTCATCGAGACTGATGGTTGCTTAGAGAAGGAAGAACACCAATCATGATGATTAGTGTGTGAGAAGTTGTGCTACTATCTATAATCCAAGCATGAAACCTGAAAGAGATGAAAGTTGATGAAAGTCAAAGTGGGGCTATCAATGTAGATAAACAACTGATCAATAGTAGTTGAAGTAGATGCAGACACCTCAAAGCCATATCACCTCAGTTTTTGCAGTAGAACAAACAACACGATATTCTGCCTTTGAGGAGGATAATGCAATAGTGGGTTGCTTTTTACTACTCAAGGAAATAGCACCAGAACCACGTGTAAACCAATAACATGCAGTCGATTGGTGAGTGTTAATATCACCAACCTAGTGAGAATCAGAATAGCCAACTAACCGATCCCCCTTCCACCAATAGAAGATACCCCGATCAAGAAAATTATTCAAATAGTGCAGGATGCACTGGCAGGTGGGATTTGTGAGGGTCAGCTGAAAATGAACTCAAGACACAAACAAAAAAGTAAACATCCAATCTAGAATGAGTAATCCAAATCAAAGATTTGACAATCTACCTTTATAGAGCATGATCACATGGTGGTGAAGCAAATCTTAGCATTAGGGTCCATCGAAGAAGAGATGGAACCATGCACCTTGAAATGCTATAAAATCTCCTTTGCAATACTTGCGTTGAGAGAGAAAAATACCCTGAGGAGTCTACCAAACTTCAAAACCAAGGAAAAATGAAGAACTCAAGGTTGATCAACTCAAACTCATGGCTAAGATCAGCCACCATGACAAACAAAATCCAACTCTTACGACTTCCTATAAAGATCAAGCCATCCACATACACAATGATAATGACAAATAAGACCATCTTTAACAAATAAGACCATCTTTAACAAAAATGTAAAGATTGGAACATGAATGTGATCACCAAAGACCAACCACCAATGACCAATCTTCAGAAAGAAGGTGTCAATGCACTAGTACCACACACGATGAGCCTACTTCAATCCATATAGATCTTTACAAAGTTGGTACACAATATGCTCTTTTCTTTTTGCAACAACAATATCAAGTGGTTGCTCAACATAGACCTCCTCTTGAAGGTCACCATTAAGAAGAGCAGATTTGACATCCATCTATAAAATAGGCCACCCACCCATGATGGGTAAGAAGAGCCAAAATAATCCTAATGGTAGTAATCGACACTGTAGGAATAAAAGCCTCATCAAAATCAACACTAACTCTCTAGGAGTAGCCCTTCACAACAAGATGTTCTTCGTGTTTGTCTAAAGTTCCATCCTCATAATACTTGTTCTTTATAGACCCAACGAACTTTGATTACCTTGCATTGAGGTGGACGTGGTACAAGAACCCAAGTACTATTGTGCTTAATGGAATCAAGCTCTGTCTGCATAGTAATAATCCAAGGTGGAGAAGAAAGTGTCTCCTCAGAGAGGAAGGCTCAGTAGAGGTGAAGGAAGAATGGTAGACATCAAGGCAAAATTCAGAAAGTGATTATTCTCAACAGCATGCTTTTAGACCGAGTAACATGATGAGAATGACTTTCACTAGATTTCGGAAATTGACGAAGGCCTGAATCTTTCATAGTCTCATATAACCAACGAGGAACCCTCTTGGTGAGGATCCTCCTCAATAACCTCTATATTTGAATCTAAAGAAGCCCCCTTTGAAACCAAAGGTGGTAGAGGAGCTGAGACAAGAGGCAGAGGAGCAGCCAAAGTAGAAGGCTGAGCTAAAGGAGAAGGACCTGGAGATGAAGTTGAAGGTAGAGGAAGAAGCTCACTCTTATAAGGTACATGAAGGACACTCATCAAAAATAACATCATAACATCATGATTGATGGTGGCTAGTAGGTTGTAGTTGCAGGATCCCAAAGTTCATAGGCCTTGGATATAGAATTATACCCAAGGAAAATGTGCGGCATGGATTTAGAATCCAACTTAGAGTGATGCTCTTTAGTTACATGCACATAAGCCTTGCAACCAAATATTGGGAGATAAGCACAAGAGGGTTTGATGCCCAATAATGCCTCATACGAGTTTTACCTATGGTACAACTGATGTAGGCAATCTATTCCAAATGTGAACTCCAATAGCTGATGCCTCAGCCTATAATTTCTTGGCCAAGCCACTATGCTCAAGTATAGTCCTCGACCCATCTCAATGACAGACTAATTCTTACATCCACAAAAAACCCATTCTAGGATGGAGGATAAGTTGTAGTAAACTAGCATCGCGAATGCAAAGATTCTTCAAATACTTGTCAAACTCATGTGAGAGAAACTCTCCCCCTTTATCAATACACAAAGATTTTGCCTTCTTGGAGTCCCATTGTTTTTCCCACTTTGACTTTCCAATCATGAAATATGGATAAAGATTGATCCTTACACTGAAGAAAGAAAGCCCAAGTATACTTGGAGTAGTCAGGCGTCAACAATAATCATCATATGTAAAGAGCCTTATTCAAAGATTTTGTAGACATAGGACAACACAAGTCTACATGAACAAGCTCGAGTGGTTTGGTAGATATGTGCGATGCCTCCTTAGGGAAAGGTAATCGATGTTGCTTGCCATGGAGAAATGGTTGTGCACACACCAACTGGGGTACTGATGGATGATTAAGCATCAACCAAACCATGTTTATATGCCTATTGCAAATAAAAGAAGCTCAAGTGGCAAAAGCATGCATGCCATAACACAGAATCTGTAGACGTAGAATGCAAGGCCAAAGTAGAGGTGCATAAAATAGGAATAGTACCAGCACCTTTGATGGAAATTGTAAAAGAGTCATCGAGACTGATGGTTGCTTAGAGAAGGAAGAACACCAATCATGATGATTAGTGTGTGAGAAGTTGTGCTACTATCTATAATCCAAGCATGAAACCTGAAAGAGATGAAAGTTGATGAAAGTCAAAGTGGGGCTATCAATGTAGATAAACAACTGATCAATAGTAGTTGAAGTAGATGCAGACACCTCAAAGCCATATCACCTCAGTTTTTGCAGTAGAACAAACAACACGATATTCTGCCTTTGAGGAGGATAATGCAATAGTGGGTTGCTTTTTACTACTCAAGGAAATAGCACCAGAACCACGTGTAAACCAATAACATGCAGTCGATTGGTGAGTGTTAATATCACCAACCTAGTGAGAATCAGAATAGCCAACTAACCGATCCCCCTTCCACCAATAGAAGATACCCCGATCAAGAAAATTATTCAAATAGTGCAGGATGCACTGGCAGGTGGGATTTGTGAGGGTCAGCTGAAAATGAACTCAAGACACAAACAAAAAAGTAAACATCCAATCTAGAATGAGTAATCCAAATCAAAGATTTGACAATCTACCTTTATAGAGCATGATCACATGGTGGTGAAGCAAATCTTAGCATTAGGGTCCATCGAAGAAGAGATGGAACCATGCACCTTGAAATGCTATAAAATCTCCTTTGCAATACTTGCGTTGAGAGAGAAAAATACCCTGAGGAGTCTACCAAACTTCAAAACCAAGGAAAAATGAAGAACTCAAGGTTGATCAACTCAAACTCATGGCTAAGATCAGCCACCATGACAAACAAAATCCAACTCTTACGACTTCCTATAAAGATCAAGCCATCCACATACACAATGATAATGACAAATAAGACCATCTTTAACAAATAAGACCATCTTTAACAAAAATGTAAAGATTGGAACATGAATGTGATCACCAAAGACCAACCACCAATGACCAATCTTCAGAAAGAAGGTGTCAATGCACTAGTACCACACACGATGAGCCTACTTCAATCCATATAGATCTTTACAAAGTTGGTACACAATATGCTCTTTTCTTTTTGCAACAACAATATCAAGTGGTTGCTCAACATAGACCTCCTCTTGAAGGTCACCATTAAGAAGAGCAGATTTGACATCCATCTATAAAATAGGCCACCCACCCATGATGGGTAAGAAGAGCCAAAATAATCCTAATGGTAGTAATCGACACTGTAGGAATAAAAGCCTCATCAAAATCAACACTAACTCTCTAGGAGTAGCCCTTCACAACAAGATGTTCTTCGTGTTTGTCTAAAGTTCCATCCTCATAATACTTGTTCTTTATAGACCCAATGAACTTTGATTACCTTGCATTGAGGTGGACGTGGTACAAGAACCCAAGTACTATTGTGCTTAATGGAATCAAGCTCTGTCTGCATAGTAATAATCCAAGGTGGAGAAGAAAGTGTCTCCTCAGAGAGGAAGGCTCAGTAGAGGTGAAGGAAGAATGGTAGACATCAAGGCAAAATTCAGAAAGTGATTATTCTCAACAGCATGCTTTTAGACCGAGTAACATGATGAGAATGACTTTCACTAGATTTCGGAAATTGACGAAGGCCTGAATCTTTCATAGTCTCATATAACCAACGAGGAACCCTCTTGGTGAGGATCCTCCTCAATAACCTCTATATTTGAATCTAAAGAAGCCCCCTTTGAAACCAAAGGTGGTAGAGGAGCTGAGACAAGAGGCAGAGGAGCAGCCAAAGTAGAAGGCTGAGCTAAAGGAGAAGGACCTGGAGATGAAGTTGAAGGTAGAGGAAGAAGCTCACTCTTATAAGGTACATGAAGGACACTCATCAAAAATAACATCATAACATCATGATTGATGGTGGCTAGTAGGTTGTAGTTGCAGGATCCCAAAGTTCATAGGCCTTGGATATAGAATTATACCCAAGGAAAATGTGCGGCATGGATTTAGAATCCAACTTAGAGTGATGCTCTTTAGTTACATGCACATAAGCCTTGCAACCAAATATTGGGAGATAAGCACAAGAGGGTTTGATGCCCAATAATGCCTCATACGAGTTTTACCTATGGTACAACTGATGTAGGCAATCTATTCCAAATGTGAACTCCAATAGCTGATGCCTCAGCCTATAATTTCTTGGCCAAGCCACTATGCTCAAGTATAGTCCTCGACCCATCTCAATGACAGACTAATTCTTACATCCACAAAAAACCCATTCTAGGATGGAGGATAAGTTGTAGTAAACTAGCATCGCGAATGCAAAGATTCTTCAAATACTTGTCAAACTCATGTGAGAGAAACTCTCCCCCTTTATCAATACACAAAGATTTTGCCTTCTTGGAGTCCCATTGTTTTTCCCACTTTGACTTTCCAATCATGAAATATGGATAAAGATTGATCCTTACACTGAAGAAAGAAAGCCCAAGTATACTTGGAGTAGTCAGGCGTCAACAATAATCATCATATGTAAAGAGCCTTATTCAAAGATTTTGTAGACATAGGACAACACAAGTCTACATGAACAAGCTCGAGTGGTTTGGTAGATATGTGCGATGCCTCCTTAGGGAAAGGTAATCGATGTTGCTTGCCATGGAGAAATGGTTGTGCACACACCAACTGGGGTACTGATGGATGATTAAGCATCAACCAAACCATGTTTATATGCCTATTGCAAATAAAAGAAGCTCAAGTGGCAAAAGCATGCATGCCATAACACAGAATCTGTAGACGTAGAATGCAAGGCCAAAGTAGAGGTGCATAAAATAGGAATAGTACCAGCACCTTTGATGGAAATTGTAAAAGAGTCATCGAGACTGATGGTTGCTTAGAGAAGGAAGAACACCAATCATGATGATTAGTGTGTGAGAAGTTGTGCTACTATCTATAATCCAAGCATGAAACCTGAAAGAGATGAAAGTTGATGAAAGTCAAAGTGGGGCTATCAATGTAGATAAACAACTGATCAATAGTAGTTGAAGTAGATGCAGACACCTCAAAGCCATATCACCTCAGTTTTTGCAGTAGAACAAACAACACGATATTCTGCCTTTGAGGAGGATAATGCAATAGTGGGTTGCTTTTTACTACTCAAGGAAATAGCACCAGAACCACGTGTAAACCAATAACATGCAGTCGACGATTGGTGAGTGTTAATATCACCAACCTAGTGAGAATCAGAATAGCCAACTAACCGATCCCCCTTCCACCAATAGAAGATACCCCGATCAAGAAAATTATTCAAATAGTGCAGGATGCACTGGCAGGTGGGATTTGTGAGGGTCAGCTGAAAATGAACTCAAGACACAAACAAAAAAGTAAACATCCAATCTAGAATGAGTAATCCAAATCAAAGATTTGACAATCTACCTTTATAGAGCATGATCACATGGTGGTGAAGCAAATCTTAGCATTAGGGTCCATCGAAGAAGAGATGGAACCATGCACCTTGAAATGCTATAAAATCTCCTTTGCAATACTTGCGTTGAGAGAGAAAAATACCCTGAGGAGTCTACCAAACTTCAAAACCAAGGAAAAATGAAGAACTCAAGGTTGATCAACTCAAACTCATGGCTAAGATCAGCCACCATGACAAACAAAATCCAACTCTTATGACTTCCTATAAAGATCAAGCCATCCACATACACAATGATAATGACAAATAAGACCATCTTTAACAAATAAGACCATCTTTAACAAAAATGTAAAGATTGGAACATGAATGTGATCACCAAAGACCAACCACCAATGACCAATCTTCAGAAAGAAGGTGTCAATGCACTAGTACCACACGCGATGAGCCTACTTCAATCCATATAGATCTTTACAAAGGTTGTACACAATATGCTCTTTTCTTTTTGCAACAACAATATCAAGTGGTTGCTCAACATAGACCTCCTCTTGAAGGTCACCATTAAGAAGAGCAGATTTGACATCCATCTATAAAATAGGCCACCCACCCATGATGGGTAAGAAGAGCCAAAATAATCCTAATGGTAGTAATCGACACTGTATGAATAAAAGCCTCATCAAAATCAACACTAACTCTCTAGGAGTAGCCCTTCACAACAAGATGTTCTTCGTGTTTGTCTAAAGTTCCATCCTCATAATACTTGTTCTTATAGACCCAACGAACTTTGATTACCTTGCATTGAGGTGGACGTGGTACAAGAACCCAAGTACTATTGTGCTTAATGGAATCAAGCTCTGTCTGCATAGTAATAATTCAAGGTGGAGAAGAAAGTGTCTCCTCAGAGAGGAAGGCTCAGTAGAGGTGAAGGAAGAATGGTAGACATCAAGGCAAAATTCAGAAAGTGATTATCCTCAACAGCATGCTTTTAGACCGAGTAACATGATGAGAATGACTTTCACTAGATTTCGGAAATTGACGAAGGCCTGAATCTTTCATAGTCTCATATAACCAACGAGGAACCCTCTTGGTGAGGATCCTCCTCAATAACCTCTATATTTGAATCTAAAGAAGCCCCCTTTGAAACCAAAGGTGGTAGAGGAGCTGAGACAAGAGGCAGAGGAGCAGCCAAAGTAGAAGGCTGAGCTAAAGGAGAAGGACCCGGAGATGAAGTTGAAGGTAGAGGAAGAAGCTCACTCTTATAAGGTACATGAAGGACACTCATCAAAAATAACATCATAACATCATGATTGATGGTGGCTAGTAAGTTGTAGTTGCAGGATCCCAAAGTTCATAGGCCTTGGATATAGAATTATACCCAAGGAAAATGTGCGGCATGGATTTAGAATCCAACTTAGAGTGATGCTCTTTAGTTACATGCACATAAGCCTTGCAACCAAATATTGGGAGATAAGCACAAGAGGGTTTGATGCCCAATAATGCCTCATACGAGTTTTACCTATGGTACAACTGATGTAGGCAATCTATTCCAAATGTGAACTCCAATAGCTGATGCCTCAGCCTATAATTTCTTGGCCAAGCCACTATGCTCAAGTATAGTCCTCGACCCATCTCAATGACAGACTAATTCTTACATCCACAAAAAACCCATTCTAGGATGGAGGATAAGTTGTAGTAAACTAGCATCGCGAATGCAAAGATTCTTCAAATACTTGTCAATACACAAAGATTTTGCCTTCTTGGAGTCCCATTGTTTTTCCCACTTTGACTTTCAAATCATGAAATATGGATAAAGATTGATCCTTAGACTGAAGAAAGAAAGCCCAAGTATACTTGGAGTAGTCAGGCGTCAACAATAATCATCATATGTAAAGAGCCTTATTCAAAGATTTTGTAGACATAGGACAACACAAGTCTACATGAACAAGCTCGAGTGGTTTGGTAGATATGTGCGATGCCTCCTTTAGGGAAAGGTAATCGATGTTGCTTGCCATGGAGAAATGGTTGTGCACACACAAACTGGGGTACTGATGGATGATTAAGCATCAACCAAACCATGTTTATATGCCTATTGCAAATAAAAGAAGCTCAAGTGGCAAAAGCATGCATGCCATAACACAGAATCTGTAGACGTAGAATGCAAGGCCAAAGTAGAGGTGCATAAAATAGGAATAGTACCAGCACCTTTGATGGAAATTGTAAAAGAGTCATCGAGACTGATGGTTGCTTAGAGAAGGAAGAACACCAATCATGATGATTAGTGTGTGAGAAGTTGTGCTACTATCTATAATCCAAGCATGAAACCTGAAAGAGATGAAAGTTGATGAAAGTCAAAGTGGGGCTATCAATGTAGATAAACAACTGATCAATAGTAGTTGAAGTAGATGCAGACACCTCAAAGCCATATCACCTCAGTTTTTGCAGTAGAACAAACAACACGATATTCTGCCTTTGAGGAGGATAATGCAATAGTGGGTTGCTTTTTACTACTCAAGGAAATAGCACCAGAACCACGTGTAAACCAATAACATGCAGTCGATTGGTGAGTGTTAATATCACCAACCTAGTGAGAATCAGAATAGCCAACTAACCGATCCCCCTTCCACCAATAGAAGATACCCCGATCAAGAAAATTATTCAAATAGTGCAGGATGCACTGGCAGGTGGGATTTGTGAGGGTCAGCTGAAAATGAACTCAAGACACAAACAAAAAAGTAAACATCCAATCTAGAATGAGTAATCCAAATCAAAGATTTGACAATCTACCTTTATAGAGCATGATCACATGGTGGTGAAGCAAATCTTAGCATTAGGGTCCATCGAAGAAGAGATGGAACCATGCACCTTGAAATGCTATAAAATCTCCTTTGCAATACTTGCGTTGAGAGAGAAAAATACCCTGAGGAGTCTACCAAACTTCAAAACCAAGGAAAAATGAAGAACTCAAGGTTGATCAACTCAAACTCATGGCTAAGATCAGCCACCATGACAAACAAAATCCAACTCTTATGACTTCCTATAAAGATCAAGCCATCCACATACACAATGATAATGACAAATAAGACCATCTTTAACAAATAAGACCATCTTTAACAAAAATGTAAAGATTGGAACATGAATGTGATCACCAAAGACCAACCACCAATGACCAATCTTCAGAAAGAAGGTGTCAATGCACTAGTACCACACACGATGAGCCTACTTCAATCCATATAGATCTTTACAAAGTTGGTACACAATATGCGCAACAACAATATCAAGTGGTTGCTCAACATAGACCTCCTCTTGAAGGTCACCATTAAGAAGAGCAGATTTGACATCCATCTATAAAATAGGCCACCCACCCATGATGGGTAAGAAGAGCCAAAATAATCCTAATGGTAGTAATCGACACTGTAGGAATAAAAGCCTCATCAAAATCAACACTAACTCTCTAGGAGTAGCCCTTCACAACAAGATGTTCTTCGTGTTTGTCTAAAGTTCCATCCTCATAATACTTGTTCTTATAGACCCAACGAACTTTGATTACCTTGCATTGAGGTGGACGTGGTACAAGAACCCAAGTACTATTGTGCTTAATGGAATCAAGCTCTGTCTGCATAGTAATAATTCAAGGTGGAGAAGAAAGTGTCTCCTCAGAGAGGAAGGCTCAGTAGAGGTGAAGGAAGAATGGTAGACATCAAGGCAAAATTCAGAAAGTGATTATCCTCAACAGCATGCTTTTAGACCGAGTAACATGATGAGAATGACTTTCACTAGATTTCGGAAATTGACGAAGGCCTGAATCTTTCATAGTCTCATATAACCAACGAGGAACCCTCTTGGTGAGGATCCTCCTCAATAACCTCTATATTTGAATCTAAAGAAGCCCCCTTTGAAACCAAAGGTGGTAGAGGAGCTGAGACAAGAGGCAGAGGAGCAGCCAAAGTAGAAGGCTGAGCTAAAGGAGAAGGACCCGGAGATGAAGTTGAAGGTAGAGGAAGAAGCTCACTCTTATAAGGTACATGAAGGACACTCATCAAAAATAACATCATAACATCATGATTGATGGTGGCTAGTAAGTTGTAGTTGCAGGATCCCAAAGTTCATAGGCCTTGGATATAGAATTATACCCAAGGAAAATGTGCGGCATGGATTTAGAATCCAACTTAGAGTGATGCTCTTTAGTTACATGCACATAAGCCTTGCAACCAAATATTGGGAGATAAGCACAAGAGGGTTTGATGCCCAATAATGCCTCATACGAGTTTTACCTATGGTACAACTGATGTAGGCAATCTATTCCAAATGTGAACTCCAATAGCTGATGCCTCAGCCTATAATTTCTTGGCCAAGCCACTATGCTCAAGTATAGTCCTCGACCCATCTCAATGACAGACTAATTCTTACATCCACAAAAAACCCATTCTAGGATGGAGGATAAGTTGTAGTAAACTAGCATCACGAATGCAAAGATTCTTCAAATACTTGTCAAACTCATGTGAGAGAAACTCTCCCCCTTTATCAATACACAAAGATTTTGCCTTCTTGGAGTCCCATTGTTTTTCCCACTTTGACTTTCCAATCATGAAATATGGATAAAGATTGATCCTTAGACTGAAGAAAGAAAGCCCAAGTATACTTGGAGTAGTCAGGCGTCAACAATAATCATCATATGTAAAGAGCCTTATTCAAAGATTTTGTAGACATAGGACAACACAAGTCTACATGAACAAGCTCGAGTGGTTTGGTAGATATGTGCGATGCCTCCTTTAGGGAAAGGTAATCGATGTTGCTTGCCATGGAGAAATGGTTGTGCACACACCAACTGGGGTACTGATGGATGATTAAGCATCAACCAAACCATGTTTATATGCCTATTGCAAATAAAAGAAGCTCAAGTGGCAAAAGCATGCATGCCATAACACAGAATCTGTAGACGTAGAATGCAAGGCCAAAGTAGAGGTGCATAAAATAGGAATAGTACCAGCACCTTTGATGGAAATTGTAAAAGAGTCATCGAGACTGATGGTTGCTTAGAGAAGGAAGAACACCAATCATGATGATTAGTGTGTGAGAAGTTGTGCTACTATCTATAATCCAAGCATGAAACCTGAAAGAGATGAAAGTTGATGAAAGTCAAAGTGGGGCTATCAATGTAGATAAACAACTGATCAATAGTAGTTGAAGTAGATGCAGACACCTCAAAGCCATATCACCTCAGTTTTTGCAGTAGAACAAACAACACGATATTCTGCCTTTGAGGAGGATAATGCAATAGTGGGTTGCTTTTTACTACTCAAGGAAATAGCACCAGAACCACGTGTAAACCAATAACATGCAGTCGATTGGTGAGTGTTAATATCACCAACCTAGTGAGAATCAGAATAGCCAACTAACCGATCCCCCTTCCACCAATAGAAGATACCCCGATCAAGAAAATTATTCAAATAGTGCAGGATGCACTGGCAGGTGGGATTTGTGAGGGTCAGCTGAAAATGAACTCAAGACACAAACAAAAAAGTAAACATCCAATCTAGAATGAGTAATCCAAATCAAAGATTTGACAATCTACCTTTATAGAGCATGATCACATGGTGGTGAAGCAAATCTTAGCATTAGGGTCCATCGAAGAAGAGATGGAACCATGCACCTTGAAATGCTATAAAATCTCCTTTGCAATACTTGCGTTGAGAGAGAAAAATACCCTGAGGAGTCTACCAAACTTCAAAACCAAGGAAAAATGAAGAACTCAAGGTTGATCAACTCAAACTCATGGCTAAGATCAGCCACCATGACAAACAAAATCCAACTCTTATGACTTCCTATAAAGATCAAGCCATCCACATACACAATGATAATGACAAATAAGACCATCTTTAACAAATAAGACCATCTTTAACAAAAATGTAAAGATTGGAACATGAATGTGATCACCAAAGACCAACCACCAATGACCAATCTTCAGAAAGAAGGTGTCAATGCACTAGTACCACACACGATGAGCCTACTTCAATCCATATAGATCTTTACAAAGTTGGTACACAATATGCGCAACAACAATATCAAGTGGTTGCTCAACATAGACCTCCTCTTGAAGGTCACCATTAAGAAGAGCAGATTTGACATCCATCTATAAAATAGGCCACCCACCCATGATGGGTAAGAAGAGCCAAAATAATCCTAATGGTAGTAATCGACACTGTAGGAATAAAAGCCTCATCAAAATCAACACTAACTCTCTAGGAGTAGCCCTTCACAACAAGATGTTCTTCGTGTTTGTCTAAAGTTCCATCCTCATAATACTTGTTCTTATAGACCCAACGAACTTTGATTACCTTGCATTGAGGTGGACGTGGTACAAGAACCCAAGTACTATTGTGCTTAATGGAATCAAGCTCTGTCTGCATAGTAATAATCCAAGGTGGAGAAGAAAGTGTCTCCTCAGAGAGGAAGGCTCAGTAGAGGTGAAGGAAGAATGGTAGACATCAAGGCAAAATTCAGAAAGTGATTATCCTCAACAGCATGCTTTTAGACCGAGTAACATGATGAGAATGACTTTCACTAGATTTCGGAAATTGACGAAGGCCTGAATCTTTCATAGTCTCATATAACCAACGAGGAACCCTCTTGGTGAGGATCCTCCTCAATAACCTCTATATTTGAATCTAAAGAAGCCCCCTTTGAAACCAAAGGTGGTAGAGGAGCTGAGACAAGAGGCAGAGGAGCAGCCAAAGTAGAAGGCTGAGCTAAAGGAGAAGGACCCGGAGATGAAGTTGAAGGTAGAGGAAGAAGCTCACTCTTATAAGGTACATGAAGGACACTCATCAAAAATAACATCATAACATCATGATTGATGGTGGCTAGTAAGTTGTAGTTGCAGGATCCCAAAGTTCATAGGCCTTGGATATAGAATTATACCCAAGGAAAATGTGCGGCATGGATTTAGAATCCAACTTAGAGTGATGCTCTTTAGTTACATGCACATAAGCCTTGCAACCAAATATTGGGAGATAAGCACAAGAGGGTTTGATGCCCAATAATGCCTCATACGAGTTTTACCTATGGTACAACTGATGTAGGCAATCTATTCCAAATGTGAACTCCAATAGCTGATGCCTCAGCCTATAATTTCTTGGCCAAGCCACTATGCTCAAGTATAGTCCTCGACCCATCTCAATGACAGACTAATTCTTACATCCACAAAAAACCCATTCTAGGATGGAGGATAAGTTGTAGTAAACTAGCATCGCGAATGCAAAGATTCTTCAAATACTTGTCAAACTCATGTGAGAGAAACTCTCCCCCTTTATCAATACACAAAGATTTTGCCTTCTTGGAGTCCCATTGTTTTTCCCACTTTGACTTTCCAATCATGAAATATGGATAAAGATTGATCCTTAGACTGAAGAAAGAAAGCCCAAGTATACTTGGAGTAGTCAGGCGTCAACAATAATCATCATATGTAAAGAGCCTTATTCAAAGATTTTGTAGACATAGGACAACACAAGTCTACATGAACAAGCTCGAGTGGTTTGGTAGATATGTGCGATGCCTCCTTTAGGGAAAGGTAATCGATGTTGCTTGCCATGGAGAAATGGTTGTGCACACACCAACTGGGGTACTGATGGATGATTAAGCATCAACCAAACCATGTTTATATGCCTATTGCAAATAAAAGAAGCTCAAGTGGCAAAAGCATGCATGCCATAACACAGAATCTGTAGACGTAGAATGCAAGGCCAAAGTAGAGGTGCATAAAATAGGAATAGTACCAGCACCTTTGATGGAAATTGTAAAAGAGTCATCGAGACTGATGGTTGCTTAGAGAAGGAAGAACACCAATCATGATGATTAGTGTGTGAGAAGTTGTGCTACTATCTATAATCCAAGCATGAAACCTGAAAGAGATGAAAGTTGATGAAAGTCAAAGTGGGGCTATCAATGTAGATAAACAACTGATCAATAGTAGTTGAAGTAGATGCAGACACCTCAAAGCCATATCACCTCAGTTTTTGCAGTAGAACAAACAACACGATATTCTGCCTTTGAGGAGGATAATGCAATAGTGGGTTGCTTTTTACTACTCAAGGAAATAGCACCAGAACCACGTGTAAACCAATAACATGCAGTCGATTGGTGAGTGTTAATATCACCAACCTAGTGAGAATCAGAATAGCCAACTAACCGATCCCCCTTCCACCAATAGAAGATACCCCGATCAAGAAAATTATTCAAATAGTGCAGGATGCACTGGCAGGTGGGATTTGTGAGGGTCAGCTGAAAATGAACTCAAGACACAAACAAAAAAGTAAACATCCAATCTAGAATGAGTAATCCAAATCAAAGATTTGACAATCTACCTTTATAGAGCATGATCACATGGTGGTGAAGCAAATCTTAGCATTAGGGTCCATCGAAGAAGAGATGGAACCATGCACCTTGAAATGCTATAAAATCTCCTTTGCAATACTTGCGTTGAGAGAGAAAAATACCCTGAGGAGTCTACCAAACTTCAAAACCAAGGAAAAATGAAGAACTCAAGGTTGATCAACTCAAACTCATGGCTAAGATCAGCCACCATGACAAACAAAATCCAACTCTTATGACTTCCTATAAAGATCAAGCCATCCACATACACAATGATAATGACAAATAAGACCATCTTTAACAAATAAGACCATCTTTAACAAAAATGTAAAGATTGGAACATGAATGTGATCACCAAAGACCAACCACCAATGACCAATCTTCAGAAAGAAGGTGTCAATGCACTAGTACCACACACGATGAGCCTACTTCAATCCATATAGATCTTTACAAAGTTGGTACACAATATGCGCAACAACAATATCAAGTGGTTGCTCAACATAGACCTCCTCTTGAAGGTCACCATTAAGAAGAGCAGATTTGACATCCATCTATAAAATAGGCCACCCACCCATGATGGGTAAGAAGAGCCAAAATAATCCTAATGGTAGTAATTGACACTGTAGGAATAAAAGCCTCATCAAAATCAACACTAACTCTCTAGGAGTAGCCCTTCACAACAAGATGTTCTTCGTGTTTGTCTAAAGTTCCATCCTCATAATACTTGTTCTTATAGACCCAACGAACTTTGATTACCTTGCATTGAGGTGGACGTGGTACAAGAACCCAAGTACTATTGTGCTTAATGGAATCAAGCTCTGTCTGCATAGTAATAATTCAAGGTGGAGAAGAAAGTGTCTCCTCAGAGAGGAAGGCTCAGTAGAGGTGAAGGAAGAATGGTAGACATCAAGGCAAAATTCAGAAAGTGATTATCCTCAACAGCATGCTTTTAGACCGAGTAACATGATGAGAATGACTTTCACTAGATTTCGGAAATTGACGAAGGCCTGAATCTTTCATAGTCTCATATAACCAACGAGGAACCCTCTTGGTGAGGATCCTCCTCAATAACCTCTATATTTGAATCTAAAGAAGCCCCCTTTGAAACCAAAGGTGGTAGAGGAGCTGAGACAAGAGGCAGAGGAGCAGCCAAAGTAGAAGGCTGAGCTAAAGGAGAAGGACCCGGAGATGAAGTTGAAGGTAGAGGAAGAAGCTCACTCTTATAAGGTACATGAAGGACACTCATCAAAAATAACATCATAACATCATGATTGATGGTGGCTAGTAAGTTGTAGTTGCAGGATCCCAAAGTTCATAGGCCTTGGATATAGAATTATACCCAAGGAAAATGTGCGGCATGGATTTAGAATCCAACTTAGAGTGATGCTCTTTAGTTACATGCACATAAGCCTTGCAACCAAATATTGGGAGATAAGCACAAGAGGGTTTGATGCCCAATAATGCCTCATACGAGTTTTACCTATGGTACAACTGATGTAGGCAATCTATTCCAAATGTGAACTCCAATAGCTGATGCCTCAGCCTATAATTTCTTGGCCAAGCCACTATGCTCAAGTATAGTCCTCGACCCATCTCAATGACAGACTAATTCTTACATCCACAAAAAACCCATTCTAGGATGGAGGATAAGTTGTAGTAAACTAGCATCACGAATGCAAAGATTCTTCAAATACTTGTCAAACTCATGTGAGAGAAACTCTCCCCCTTTATCAATACACAAAGATTTTGCCTTCTTGGAGTCCCATTGTTTTTCCCACTTTGACTTTCCAATCATGAAATATGGATAAAGATTGATCCTTAGACTGAAGAAAGAAAGCCCAAGTATACTTGGAGTAGTCAGGCGTCAACAATAATCATCATATGTAAAGAGCCTTATTCAAAGATTTTGTAGACATAGGACAACACAAGTCTACATGAACAAGCTCGAGTGGTTTGGTAGATATGTGCGATGCCTCCTTTAGGGAAAGGTAATCGATGTTGCTTGCCATGGAGAAATGGTTGTGCACACACCAACTGGGGTACTGATGGATGATTAAGCATCAACCAAACCATGTTTATATGCCTATTGCAAATAAAAGAAGCTCTAGTGGCAAAAGCATGCATGCCATAACACAGAATCTGTAGACGTAGAATGCAAGGCCAAAGTAGAGGTGCATAAAATAGGAATAGTACCAGCACCTTTGATGGAAATTGTAAAAGAGTCATCGAGACTGATGGTTGCTTAGAGAAGGAAGAACACCAATCATGATGATTAGTGTGTGAGAAGTTGTGCTACTATCTATAATCCAAGCATGAAACCTGAAAGAGATGAAAGTTGATGAAAGTCAAAGTGGGGCTATCAATGTAGATAAACAACTGATCAATAGTAGTTGAAGTAGATGCAGACACCTCAAAGCCATATCACCTCAGTTTTTGCAGTAGAACAAACAACACGATATTCTGCCTTTGAGGAGGATAATGCAATAGTGGGTTGCTTTTTACTACTCAAGGAAATAGCACCAGAACCACGTGTAAACCAATAACATGCAGTCGATTGGTGAGTGTTAATATCACCAACCTAGTGAGAATCAGAATAGCCAACTAACCGATCCCCCTTCCACCAATAGAAGATACCCCGATCAAGAAAATTATTCAAATAGTGCAGGATGCACTGGCAGGTGGGATTTGTGAGGGTCAACTGAAAATGAACTCAAGACACAAACAAAAAAGTAAACATCCAATCTAGAATGAGTAATCCAAATCAAAGATTTGACAATCTACCTTTATAGAGCATGATCACATGGTGGTGAAGCAAATCTTAGCATTAGGGTCCATCGAAGAAGAGATGGAACCATGCACCTTGAAATGCTATAAAATCTCCTTTGCAATACTTGCGTTGAGAGAGAAAAATACCCTGAGGAGTCTACCAAACTTCAAAACCAAGGAAAAATGAAGAACTCAAGGTTGATCAACTCAAACTCATGGCTAAGATCAGCCACCATGACAAACAAAATCCAACTCTTATGACTTCCTATAAAGATCAAGCCATCCACATACACAATGATAATGACAAATAAGACCATCTTTAACAAATAAGACCATCTTTAACAAAAATGTAAAGATTGGAACATGAATGTGATCACCAAAGACCAACCACCAATGACCAATCTTCAGAAAGAAGGTGTCAATGCACTAGTACCACACACGATGAGCCTACTTCAATCCATATAGATCTTTACAAAGTTGGTACACAATATGCGCAACAACAATATCAAGTGGTTGCTCAACATAGACCTCCTCTTGAAGGTCACCATTAAGAAGAGCAGATTTGACATCCATCTATAAAATAGGCCACCCACCCATGATGGGTAAGAAGAGCCAAAATAATCCTAATGGTAGTAATCGACACTGTAGGAATAAAAGCCTCATCAAAATCAACACTAACTCTCTAGGAGTAGCCCTTCACAACAAGATGTTCTTCGTGTTTGTCTAAAGTTCCATCCTCATAATACTTGTTCTTATAGACCCAACGAACTTTGATTACCTTGCATTGAGGTGGACGTGGTACAAGAACCCAAGTACTATTGTGCTTAATGGAATCAAGCTCTGTCTGCATAGTAATAATCCAAGGTGGAGAAGAAAGTGTCTCCTCAGAGAGGAAGGCTCAGTAGAGGTGAAGGAAGAATGGTAGACATCAAGGCAAAATTCAGAAAGTGATTATCCTCAACAGCATGCTTTTAGACCGAGTAACATGATGAGAATGACTTTCACTAGATTTCGGAAATTGACGAAGGCCTGAATCTTTCATAGTCTCATATAACCAACGAGGAACCCTCTTGGTGAGGATCCTCCTCAATAACCTCTATATTTGAATCTAAAGAAGCCCCCTTTGAAACCAAAGGTGGTAGAGGAGCTGAGACAAGAGGCAGAGGAGCAGCCAAAGTAGAAGGCTGAGCTAAAGGAGAAGGACCCGGAGATGAAGTTGAAGGTAGAGGAAGAAGCTCACTCTTATAAGGTACATGAAGGACACTCATCAAAAATAACATCATAACATCATGATTGATGGTGGCTAGTAAGTTGTAGTTGCAGGATCCCAAAGTTCATAGGCCTTGGATATAGAATTATACCCAAGGAAAATGTGCGGCATGGATTTAGAATCCAACTTAGAGTGATGCTCTTTAGTTACATGCACATAAGCCTTGCAACCAAATATTGGGAGATAAGCACAAGAGGGTTTGATGCCCAATAATGCCTCATACGAGTTTTACCTATGGTACAACTGATGTAGGCAATCTATTCCAAATGTGAACTCCAATAGCTGATGCCTCAGCCTATAATTTCTTGGCCAAGCCACTATGCTCAAGTATAGTCCTCGACCCATCTCAATGACAGACTAATTCTTACATCCACAAAAAACCCATTCTAGGATGGAGGATAAGTTGTAGTAAACTAGCATCGCGAATGCAAAGATTCTTCAAATACTTGTCAAACTCATGTGAGAGAAACTCTCCCCCTTTATCAATACACAAAGATTTTGCCTTCTTGGAGTCCCATTGTTTTTCCCACTTTGACTTTCCAATCATGAAATATGGATAAAGATTGATCCTTAGACTGAAGAAAGAAAACCCAAGTATACTTGGAGTAGTCAGGCGTCAACAATAATCATCATATGTAAAGAGCCTTATTCAAAGATTTTGTAGACATAGGACAACACAAGTCTACATGAACAAGCTCGAGTGGTTTGGTAGATATGTGCGATGCCTCCTTTAGGGAAAGGTAATCGATGTTGCTTGCCATGGAGAAATGGTTGTGCACACACCAACTGGGGTACTGATGGATGATTAAGCATCAACCAAACCATGTTTATATGCCTATTGCAAATAAAAGAAGCTCAAGTGGCAAAAGCATGCATGCCATAACACAGAATCTGTAGACGTAGAATGCAAGGCCAAAGTAGAGGTGCATAAAATAGGAATAGTACCAGCACCTTTGATGGAAATTGTAAAAGAGTCATCGAGACTGATGGTTGCTTAGAGAAGGAAGAACACCAATCATGATGATTAGTGTGTGAGAAGTTGTGCTACTATCTATAATCCAAGCATGAAACCTGAAAGAGATGAAAGTTGATGAAAGTCAAAGTGGGGCTATCAATGTAGATAAACAACTGATCAATAGTAGTTGAAGTAGATGCAGACACCTCAAAGCCATATCACCTCAGTTTTTGCAGTAGAACAAACAACACGATATTCTGCCTTTGAGGAGGATAATGCAATAGTGGGTTGCTTTTTACTACTCAAGGAAATAGCACCAGAACCACGTGTAAACCAATAACATGCAGTCGATTGGTGAGTGTTAATATCACCAACCTAGTGAGAATCAGAATAGCCAACTAACCGATCCCCCTTCCACCAATAGAAGATACCCCGATCAAGAAAATTATTCAAATAGTGCAGGATGCACTGGCAGGTGGGATTTGTGAGGGTCAGCTGAAAATGAACTCAAGACACAAACAAAAAAGTAAACATCCAATCTAGAATGAGTAATCCAAATCAAAGATTTGACAATCTACCTTTATAGAGCATGATCACATGGTGGTGAAGCAAATCTTAGCATTAGGGTCCATCGAAGAAGAGATGGAACCATGCACCTTGAAATGCTATAAAATCTCCTTTGCAATACTTGCGTTGAGAGAGAAAAATACCCTGAGGAGTCTACCAAACTTCAAAACCAAGGAAAAATGAAGAACTCAAGGTTGATCAACTCAAACTCATGGCTAAGATCAGCCACCATGACAAACAAAATCCAACTCTTATGACTTCCTATAAAGATCAAGCCATCCACATACACAATGATAATGACAAATAAGACCATCTTTAACAAATAAGACCATCTTTAACAAAAATGTAAAGATTGGAACATGAATGTGATCACCAAAGACCAACCACCAATGACCAATCTTCAGAAAGAAGGTGTCAATGCACTAGTACCACACACGATGAGCCTACTTCAATCCATATAGATCTTTACAAAGTTGGTACACAATATGCGCAACAACAATATCAAGTGGTTGCTCAACATAGACCTCCTCTTGAAGGTCACCATTAAGAAGAGCAGATTTGACATCCATCTATAAAATAGGCCACCCACCCATGATGGGTAAGAAGAGCCAAAATAATCCTAATGGTAGTAATCAACACTGTAGGAATAAAAGCCTCATCAAAATCAACACTAACTCTCTAGGAGTAGCCCTTCACAACAAGATGTTCTTCGTGTTTGTCTAAAGTTCCATCCTCATAATACTTGTTCTTATAGACCCAACGAACTTTGATTACCTTGCATTGAGGTGGACGTGGTACAAGAACCCAAGTACTATTGTGCTTAATGGAATCAAGCTCTGTCTGCATAGTAATAATTCAAGGTGGAGAAGAAAGTGTCTCCTCAGAGAGGAAGGCTCAGTAGAGGTGAAGGAAGAATGGTAGACATCAAGGCAAAATTCAGAAAGTGATTATCCTCAACAGCATGCTTTTAGACCGAGTAACATGATGAGAATGACTTTCACTAGATTTCGGAAATTGACGAAGGCCTGAATCTTTCATAGTCTCATATAACCAACGAGGAACCCTCTTGGTGAGGATCCTCCTCAATAACCTCTATATTTGAATCTAAAGAAGCCCCCTTTGAAACCAAAGGTGGTAGAGGAGCTGAGACAAGAGGCAGAGGAGCAGCCAAAGTAGAAGGCTGAGCTAAAGGAGAAGGACCCGGAGATGAAGTTGAAGGTAGAGGAAGAAGCTCACTCTTATAAGGTACATGAAGGACACTCATCAAAAATAACATCATAACATCATGATTGATGGTGGCTAGTAAGTTGTAGTTGCAGGATCCCAAAGTTCATAGGCCTTGGATATAGAATTATACCCAAGGAAAATGTGCGGCATGGATTTAGAATCCAACTTAGAGTGATGCTCTTTAGTTACATGCACATAAGCCTTGCAACCAAATATTGGGAGATAAGCACAAGAGGGTTTGATGCCCAATAATGCCTCATACGAGTTTTACCTATGGTACAACTGATGTAGGCAATCTATTCCAAATGTGAACTCCAATAGCTGATGCCTCAGCCTATAATTTCTTGGCCAAGCCACTATGCTCAAGTATAGTCCTCGACCCATCTCAATGACAGACTAATTCTTACATCCACAAAAAACCCATTCTAGGATGGAGGATAAGTTGTAGTAAACTAGCATCGCGAATGCAAAGATTCTTCAAATACTTGTCAATACACAAAGATTTTGCCTTCTTGGAGTCCCATTGTTTTTCCCACTTTGACTTTCAAATCATGAAATATGGATAAAGATTGATCCTTAGACTGAAGAAAGAAAGCCCAAGTATACTTGGAGTAGTCAGGCGTCAACAATAATCATCATATGTAAAGAGCCTTATTCAAAGATTTTGTAGACATAGGACAACACAAGTCTACATGAACAAGCTCGAGTGGTTTGGTAGATATGTGCGATGCCTCCTTTAGGGAAAGGTAATCGATGTTGCTTGCCATGGAGAAATGGTTGTGCACACACAAACTGGGGTACTGATGGATGATTAAGCATCAACCAAACCATGTTTATATGCCTATTGCAAATAAAAGAAGCTCAAGTGGCAAAAGCATGCATGCCATAACACAGAATCTGTAGACGTAGAATGCAAGGCCAAAGTAGAGGTGCATAAAATAGGAATAGTACCAGCACCTTTGATGGAAATTGTAAAAGAGTCATCGAGAGTGATGGTTGCTTAGAGAAGGAAGAACACCAATCATGATGATTAGTGTGTGAGAAGTTGTGCTACTATCTATAATCCAAGTATGAAACCTGAAAGAGATGAAAGTTGATGAAAGTCAAAGTGGGGCTATCAATGTAGATAAACAACTGATCAATAGTAGTTGAAGTAGATGCAGACACCTCAAAGCCATATCACCTCAGTTTTTGCAGTAGAACAAACAACACGATATTCTGCCTTTGAGGAGGATAATGCAATAGTGGGTTGCTTTTTACTACTCAAGGAAATAGCACCAGAACCACGTGTAAACCAATAACATGCAGTCGATTGGTGAGTGTTAATATCACCAACCTAGTGAGAATCAGAATAGCCAACTAACCGATCCCCCTTCCACCAATAGAAGATACCCCGATCAAGAAAATTATTCAAATAGTGCAGGATGCACTGGCAGGTGGGATTTGTGAGGGTCAGCTGAAAATGAACTCAAGACACAAACAAAAAAGTAAACATCCAATCTAGAATGAGTAATCCAAATCAAAGATTTGACAATCTACCTTTATAGAGCATGATCACATGGTGGTGAAGCAAATCTTAGCATTAGGGTCCATCGAAGAAGAGATGGAACCATGCACCTTGAAATGCTATAAAATCTCCTTTGCAATACTTGCGTTGAGAGAGAAAAATACCCTGAGGAGTCTACCAAACTTCAAAACCAAGGAAAAATGAAGAACTCAAGGTTGATCAACTCAAACTCATGGCTAAGATCAGCCACCATGACAAACAAAATCCAACTCTTATGACTTCCTATAAAGATCAAGCCATCCACATACACAATGATAATGACAAATAAGACCATCTTTAACAAATAAGACCATCTTTAACAAAAATGTAAAGATTGGAACATGAATGTGATCACCAAAGACCAACCACCAATGACCAATCTTCAGAAAGAAGGTGTCAATGCACTAGTACCACACACGATGAGCCTACTTCAATCCATATAGATCTTTACAAAGTTGGTACACAATATGCGCAACAACAATATCAAGTGGTTGCTCAACATAGACCTCCTCTTGAAGGTCACCATTAAGAAGAGCAGATTTGACATCCATCTATAAAATAGGCCACCCACCCATGATGGGTAAGAAGAGCCAAAATAATCCTAATGGTAGTAATCGACACTGTAGGAATAAAAGCCTCATCAAAATCAACACTAACTCTCTAGGAGTAGCCCTTCACAACAAGATGTTCTTCGTGTTTGTCTAAAGTTCCATCCTCATAATACTTGTTCTTATAGACCCAACGAACTTTGATTACCTTGCATTGAGGTGGACGTGGTACAAGAACCCAAGTACTATTGTGCTTAATGGAATCAAGCTCTGTCTGCATAGTAATAATCCAAGGTGGAGAAGAAAGTGTCTCCTCAGAGAGGAAGGCTCAGTAGAGGTGAAGGAAGAATGGTAGACATCAAGGCAAAATTCAGAAAGTGATTATCCTCAACAGCATGCTTTTAGACCGAGTAACATGATGAGAATGACTTTCACTAGATTTCGGAAATTGACGAAGGCCTGAATCTTTCATAGTCTCATATAACCAACGAGGAACCCTCTTGGTGAGGATCCTCCTCAATAACCTCTATATTTGAATCTAAAGAAGCCCCCTTTGAAACCAAAGGTGGTAGAGGAGCTGAGACAAGAGGCAGAGGAGCAGCCAAAGTAGAAGGCTGAGCTAAAGGAGAAGGACCCGGAGATGAAGTTGAAGGTAGAGGAAGAAGCTCACTCTTATAAGGTACATGAAGGACACTCATCAAAAATAACATCATAACATCATGATTGATGGTGGCTAGTAAGTTGTAGTTGCAGGATCCCAAAGTTCATAGGCCTTGGATATAGAATTATACCCAAGGAAAATGTGCGGCATGGATTTAGAATCCAACTTAGAGTGATGCTCTTTAGTTACATGCACATAAGCCTTGCAACCAAATATTGGGAGATAAGCACAAGAGGGTTTGATGCCCAATAATGCCTCATACGAGTTTTACCTATGGTACAACTGATGTAGGCAATCTATTCCAAATGTGAACTCCAATAGCTGATGCCTCAGCCTATAATTTCTTGGCCAAGCCACTATGCTCAAGTATAGTCCTCGACCCATCTCAATGACAGACTAATTCTTACATCCACAAAAAACCCATTCTAGGATGGAGGATAAGTTGTAGTAAACTAGCATCGCGAATGCAAAGATTCTTCAAATACTTGTCAAACTCATGTGAGAGAAACTCTCCCCCTTTATCAATACACAAAGATTTTGCCTTCTTGGAGTCCCATTGTTTTTCCCACTTTGACTTTCCAATCATGAAATATGGATAAAGATTGATCCTTAGACTGAAGAAAGAAAGCCCAAGTATACTTGGAGTAGTCAGGCGTCAACAATAATCATCATATGTAAAGATCCTTATTCAAAGATTTTGTAGACATAGGACAACACAAGTCTACATGAACAAGCTCGAGTGGTTTGGTAGATATGTTAGGGAAAGGTAATCGATGTTGCTTGCCATGGAGAAATGGTTGTGCACACACCAACTGGGGTACTGATGGATGATTAAGCATCAACCAAACCATGTTTATATGCCTATTGCAAATAAAAGAAGCTCAAGTGGCAAAAGCATGCATGCCATAACACAGAATCTGTAGACGTAGAATGCAAGGCCAAAGTAGAGGTGCATAAAATAGGAATAGTACCAGCACCTTTGATGGAAATTGTAAAAGAGTCATCGAGACTGATGGTTGCTTAGAGAAGGAAGAACACCAA
This sequence comes from Cibotium barometz, assembly GCF_041138505.1. Classification (NCBI taxonomy): domain Eukaryota; kingdom Viridiplantae; phylum Streptophyta; class Polypodiopsida; order Cyatheales; family Cibotiaceae; genus Cibotium; species Cibotium barometz. The sequence goes on along the minus strand of NC_141071.1, from coordinate 17,951,411 downwards.
TCATGATGATTAGTGTGTGAGAAGTTGTGCTACTATCTATAATCCAAGCATGAAACCTGAAAGAGATGAAAGTTGATGAAAGTCAAAGTGGGGCTATCAATGTAGATAAACAACTGATCAATAGTAGTTGAAGTAGATGCAGACACCTCAAAGCCATATCACCTCAGTTTTTGTAGTAGAACAAACAACACGATATTCTGCCTTTGAGGAGGATAATGCAATAGTGGGTTGCTTTTTACTACTCAAGGAAATAGCACCAGAACCACGTGTAAACCAATAACATGCAGTCGATTGGTGAGTGTTAATATCACCAACCTAGTGAGAATCAGAATAGCCAACTAACCGATCCCCCTTCCACCAATAGAAGATACCCCGATCAAGAAAATTATTCAAATAGTGCAGGATGCACTGGCAGGTGGGATTTGTGAGGGTCAGCTGAAAATGAACTCAAGACACAAACAAAAAAGTAAACATCCAATCTAGAATGAGTAATCCAAATCAAAGATTTGACAATCTACCTTTATAGAGCATGATCACATGGTGGTGAAGCAAATCTTAGCATTAGGGTCCATCGAAGAAGAGATGGAACCATGCACCTTGAAATGCTATAAAATCTCCTTTGCAATACTTGCGTTGAGAGAGAAAAATACCCTGAGGAGTCTACCAAACTTCAAAACCAAGGAAAAATGAAGAACTCAAGGTTGATCAACTCAAACTAATGGCTAAGATCAGCCACCATGACAAACAAAATCCAACTCTTATGACTTCCTATAAAGATCAAGCCATCCACATACACAATGATAATGACAAATAAGACCATCTTTAACAAATAAGACCATCTTTAACAAAAATGTAAAGATTGGAACATGAATGTGATCACCAAAGACCAACTACCAATGACCAATCTTCAGAAAGAAGGTGTCAATGCACTAGTACCACACACGATGAGCCTACTTCAATCCATATAGATCTTTACAAAGTTGGTACACAATATGCGCAACAACAATATCAAGTGGTTGCTCAACATAGACCTCCTCTTGAAGGTCACCATTAAGAAGAGCAGATTTGACATCCATCTATAAAATAGGCCACCCACCCATGATGGGTAAGAAGAGCCAAAATAATCCTAATGGTAGTAATCGACACTGTAGGAATAAAAGCCTCATCAAAATCAACACTAACTCTCTAGGAGTAGCCCTTCACAACAAGATGTTCTTCGTGTTTGTCTAAAGTTCCATCCTCATAATACTTGTTCTTATAGACCCAACGAACTTTGATTACCTTGCATTGAGGTGGACGTGGTACAAGAACCCAAGTACTATTGTGCTTAATGGAATCAAGCTCTGTCTGCATAGTAATAATCCAAGGTGGAGAAGAAAGTGTCTCCTCAGAGAGGAAGGCTCAGTAGAGGTGAAGGAAGAATGGTAGACATCAAGGCAAAATTCAGAAAGTGATTATCCTCAACAGCATGCTTTTAGACCGAGTAACATGATGAGAATGACTTTCACTAGATTTCGGAAATTGACGAAGGCCTGAATCTTTCATAGTCTCATATAACCAACGAGGAACCCTCTTGGTGAGGATCTGTAAGATTCCTCCCCCAACCCCTTTTTGATGTCTAGTATCTTCCCCTGTAATCAACCCTCTTCAGAAATATAAAGACCTTGTTTCTATCTGTTTTAGCCTAGAGAGAGAAAAATATTCTAGAGAGAGAATATTCAGATTTTGAATATTTTTGGATAGAAAAATATCTCTTATAATTCAGATGAGTTCCCCTGAAATAGAAATTCAAAAAGAATTTTCCAATGTGCAATTGGAATTAATTGGAAATAGGTATAAAGAACCTTAGTCTAAGGGTCTAGATTTTCAGAAATCTTTAGACTATGGTCCAATTAAGGTTCCTATGGGCCAATAGCATCAATCCATGTGTAGGGAAGATATAAATCCAAATTTGTAAAAAAGAAGATACCCAAAAATGAGTAAATGCTCACATAAGGTGAAGAGTTGAAAATGTACAAGGTTTATTAGTAAAAAAACTATGAGCAATATTAAAAATATGAGATATTTTGGGTATCCAAAAATGAGTAAATGCTCACATAAGATGAAGAGTTGAAAATGTACAAGGTTTATTAGTAAAAAACTATGAGCAATATTAAAATGATGCCATTATGACACATATGTAAGGAAGGGGAATTCTTTAAAGGAGGTGCAAATTTCACATAAGATGAAGAGTTGAAAATGTACAAGGTTTATTAGTAAAAAACTATGAGCAATATTAAAATGATTCCATTATGACACATATGTAAGGAAGGGGAATTCTTTAAAGGAGGTGCATATTTCACATAAGATGAAGAGTTGAAAATGTACAAGGTTTATTAGTAAAAAAAAACTATGAGCAATATTAAAATGATTCCATTATGACACATATGTAAGGAAGGAGAGTTCTTTAAAGGAGGTGCATATTTCACATGCTTGAATGAGTTTTAAACTCATAAAAATTGAGATATTTTATCTCTCCTCTCTCCTCATTCAAGTCTAGTTCCAAAAAGTTAGCTTAACTGACCTAAAAATGGTCAAATATTGACCAAACTGATTTAGAAAATTCTAGAATCAGTTTGTTTGGTTAGGAGCTCAATTTTTCCTATAAATAGAAGCCTCCCCCTTGTTGAAAAATAGTTAGTGTTTATGCATCGTTACTCTACTCCACCTAAGCCAAGAACTGTGAATTCATTTAATAATTCACTAGTTTTTGGAGCTTCCCTCTTTCTTCAATCCCCATTAGTGGCTCCATCAACATACTTAACCAATTGATTGGTTGGGGGCCTCTACCGTGAACAAAGAATCAAGCAAGTTGTAAGGTAATTAGTGAATATTGATCTTTCTATAATTTCTCAATGTTTCTCTCTTCTCAACCCCTCTCAAGCTTGAGAAGTTTAATTGGTATGGTTTTTTTTTAAATACTATTGAAGTTTGAATAGTAGTGAAGAGTTACATAAGTTAATAAATGCTATTGAAGTTAATTTTCATTTATGTTTAAATTCTAATGATTTTTATGTAAATTCTCTCTCTCACTCAAGAAATGGTCATACTCATGACCCGTTCTCAATCCAAATCAAGCTTTTCATAAAGCTTTTCCTTAACCCAAGATTAAGCTATGCTTGAGGCCAATTTAATGGCTTTTTTCTATGCTTTTAGTTTATACATATTGATGATTCAATCCACTATAGATTAATGATCCAATTAGAGATCATTTTAATTATTTCCTTAATGATAAGCTTTATCCCTTAGAAAAAATTGAGATTTATCAGTCATAGCAGCGGAGCTATGGCAAAATTTTTATAAAAATTATGCATAAAATAATTTCATTCAAAGCATAAAAAGAGGACTTCCTACCATATTCTAGGAATTATCATCCTAGATTAATTGAAAGAATTTCATTATAATCATGGAGAAATTGAATTTTAATATCATGCATAAAGGATAATTTTTTTATATCAAAAGTGTTACTTTTATCATTTTTAATTTTCATGCATAGAAGTATGCATAAAGGATAATTTTTTTATATTAAAAGTGTTATTTTTATCATTTTTAATTTTCATGCATAGAAGGATGCATAAAGGAAAATTTTTTATATCAAAAGTGTTACTTTTATCATTTTCATGCATAGAAGTATGCATAAAGGATAATTTTTTTATATCAAAAGTGTTACTTTTATCATATTGGATTTCATGCATAGAGGTATGCATAAAAGTTGAATATTTTATTATAAAAGTGTTACTTTTAGCATAATTGAATTTCATGCATAGAGGTATGCATAAAAGATATGGGAAGTGATAAGATATGATATGATGCATGTGGATGTGGATGTGGATGTATGAATGTGGATGTATGGATGTGAATGTGGATGTGGATGTGGATGTATGAATGTGGATGTATGGATGTGGATGTGGATGTATGAATGTGGATGTATGGATGTGAATGTGGATGTGGATGTGGATGTATGGATGTGGATGTGGATGTATGAATGTGGATGTATGGATGTGGATGTGGATGTATGAATGTGGATGTATGGATGTGAATGTGGATGTATGAATGTGGATGTATGAATGTGGATGTATGGATGTATGAATGTGGATGTATGGATGTGAATGAGGATGTAGATGTGGATGCATGGATGTAAATGTGGATGTGGATGTATGGATGTATGCATGTAGATGTGGATGCATGAATGTGGATGTATGGATGTGAATGAGGATATAGATGTGGATGTATGGATGTGAATGTGCATGTAGATATGGATGTATATATGTGAATGGGAATGTGGATGTGGATGTATGTATGCATGTGGATGTGGATATGGATGTGTATGTATGAATGTGGATATGGGATGTGGATGTATAAATGAGGATGTGAAAATGGAGATAAACATGTAGATGTGGATGTATGGATGTGAATGTGGATGTGGATGTGGATATATGAATGTGGATGTGGATGTATGAATGTGGATGTGGATGTGGATGTATGAATGTGGATGTATGGATGTGAATGAGGATGTGGATGTGGATGCATGGATGTAAATGTGGATGTGTATGTATGGATGTAGGCATGTAGATGTGGATGCATGAAATGTGGATGTATGGATGTGAATGAGGATATAGATGTGGATGTATGGATGTGAATGTGCATGTAGATATGGATGTATAGATGTGAATGAGAATGTGGATGTGGATGTGGATGTATGTATGTATGTATGTGGATGTGGATGTATGAATGAGGACGTGATAATGAATGTATGCATGTGGATGTGGATATGGATGTGTATGTATGAATGCGGATATGGATGTGGATATGGATGTGTATGTATGAATGTGGATATGGGATGTGGATATATAAATGAGGATGTGAAAATGGAGATAAGCATGTAGATGTGGATGTATGGATGTGAATGTGGATGTGGATGTGGATGTATGGATGTGGATATGGATGTGAATATATGATATGTGATGTGAAGGAATTTGAAGTGAAGAGATGGAAAATGATATGATTGGATGAGTACACATATAAATGAAATGTGGAATAAGTAATGTGGATTGCATGAGGGATAATGTGGAAAAATGAGAGTTAATATAGAAATTGTATTTGTAAACTGTTTGTAAATGCTGTTTGTAAATGGCTGTTTTATGTCAAGAATGCTGGGAAAGCATTTTGACCGTCTGTGATTAAGGTCGTGGAGACCTAACTGATAAAGTTGCAATTGCTGACGGAGAGTCAATGGAGGACGTCTCGCGTAGCAAGGTTGGCCGAGGTCTTGACCAGCCTCGGTTCGATTAAAATGGTGAGCTTCCGGTACGGTGGATGAGGGACCAAGGAAGCGGCCTATGAGTGAAGCGCTAGGTCACCTGCGAAGGATCCTAGAGGGTGCTGACCATACGGTGCTCGGGCTCTGGGTCGCCCAGGATACCCACGCGTGCGTCGAGGAAGATATTGGAACAAGGAGTAAGAGTTGTTTTCTGGAACCGGGCATGGATCTGGTTGACTGACCTTGCTGGTCCTCAACGGATGAGTCCATGGCTCTTTTATATGGATCTGTTGGTTGATCTTGCTGATCTTCAACGAGAGTCCATCTTGATAAGTGATTATATTGTTGAGTATTATGGGCTAGGAACTATTGAAACGGCCCCTGTGTGGACAGGTGGTGAGCGTTCTAGTTACCAATGATGCCATAGATACTCTGATGAAGGAATGATGGGAAATTATGAATCAACTGGATAAATTGGGAGATTGTGATCAGTGGTACTATGGTTTCATTAAAGGATTGTTTTAAAGTTAGCTGATGCTAAGAAAAAGGCAATTTTCATATTGGGTGTGTAAGTGGTGTGGCTAGTTTTATGTTTGCATGAAATTCCGGCTAGGGGGCCTTGGAACTCTTTTCCTTGGTACCCGGGACAAAACCTAACCAAATTCCAAATTGGATCCCATCACTACAGTGGTTGGGCGGTTGGCTAACCCATGGGATCGGATGGGGTTAGGCTGGACTGATGGATCCGTAAATCGAGACTCAATTTCTGTTATTACGATAGATAAAGTAAATCCCGGATAGTAATTGTTCTATGGATAGGAATCAACGGCTGTGCCTCCTTGGTGGGGAAAAAAGCGTTGATCCCAATGATCCAAGTGCAAGTTTCTTCCTTGATCTGACCAAGTATCTTTATAGATGCAGTCGGATCTGTTTTGATCAGTAAGAGTTTTGACTACGTTAGAGTAAAAATTATCCTGGTGGAATCGCCCGTGCTTTCCGGATAAGGGAAGTTTTTCCGGGTCTGGTTTTGGAAAAACCGACGGATTAGTCTTTTGTCCGGATATCCGTGGACGAGGCCCCGAGTGTGGGACCCTGCCTCGCGCAAGAAGTGCTACTTCCGCTGCTAGTACCCCGAATCCGTTGCGCGGTGGGAACAGGGATCTCACAGTTGGTATCAGAGCATTTGGTTAATAAAGATCAACTGAGAAGACAAATATGTCAAAGATTTATCAAGAAGCACAAAAAGGTTGTAATTGTGTGATATAATTCATACAATTTGATATTCAAACTGAAATTCGTAATTTGGTAATTGGGTCTTCAGATAGAAGTACCGCAATTATATAGAATCCCTGACTTGCTTGAGGCCTAGACATGATGGTATTTACCTTATAATTCCAAGAGCCACGACTACCCGTATATACCGAGAGTATACTGCAGCTCTTTACTGACAGTATATACGAGTAAATCTAAGACTTGAAATTATAAGCGTTAATGCTATCCAGATGATGAATTCGAATGTGGTTGATATGATTTTTAATTCTGTTTGAGAATTGATGAATTGAATTGGATTCTGATTGAAAATTCTGATTGAAAAATGATGATTTCTGAAATTAGTTGAAATATAAAAATCTGAACAAAACCACAATGAGGATGAATGGGACGAGTCCCAGTGATGATATTCATAACTGGAATGATGATAATGAATTCAGCAAATCACTATGAGATTAGTGGGTTGTGCTGTCAAATTGTTACTGTTAACACTTGATCAGTAGATCAAGTTAAGGGATGACAAATTGAGAACTTGCTTGACTGAAATTCCCGTGGAGGAATGTTCAGAAGGAAATTTTTCGGTCTAATGGACCATTATCATGTTAAAGATATGAATGATATGATCTGAATATTAATGATGAGTTCTATATAAGGGATATTTATCCCAGTGTTCTGCTGGGTTGACCAGAATATAAGGAACCCCAAAATAAAATTGGATGTTAAGAAAAAGAGTTGTCCTCTACCTTGCGAGATGAGGACATCTCGCACTTTTTAAGTGGGGTAGAATGTAAGATTCCTCCCCAACCTTCGAGGTATACAGGAGTAAGAATCTCCCTTTCTGATCTTATAATTATTCCCTCTCTAAAATAAAAGAAAGTTCTGTTTAACAAAGGAAGACCCTTTTCCTAGAATACTTCTCAAGAGTCCCACCTGTTTTAAGGATTCAGAACAATGAGTTCAGAAGTCAGAATCGATGTTTTGGATATCAAGGTTTTGGTCTTCATTCGAGTACGGCCCAAAAGAAGTTCTTTATCTCTTGGGGAGTATATGAAGTTATCCCCCAGATATTGTGAGCCTTATATCTGAATTCAATGAAAGTAGGTGACTTAGCCTACAAGCTTCTTTTATCTCTTCATCTCAAAATTCTTAATGCCTTCTATAGAAAAATGTGTCAAACCCAAATCATGGAAAGACGGTAAAACTTCAGTGGCAAGTTACCGTTGGCTTCTAAGTTACGCTAGCTCCTTCCTTTATATAAGTCGTAACTTTTACTTGTCGCTCACAGTAATCTTACTTCCATCGATCTCCTTTCTTTCTTAATCTCCTTCATGGCTTGGCAACAAGAACTAGTTTTATCCCTAATGATTTCTCACCTTCAAGACGCAAGGGAGTCTGTGAAGAAAGATTTTATAGAGCAGTATGAGCGCTCACTTTTCCCTCACTTGGGAACTTCTGTAGCGCAGACAAAATGGCGGACCTATCAAGACATAACTAGGGTAACACCCTGGGGTCAGCAGCACTTTCGTAACAATGTCCGCTTGGCCATGGTTATTGAAGCTTTGGGTTTGGGTCCCCGATACTACTGCGTCATGAGATCAAGGCATCCTGGGTTTTCTGAGCGGGTCTTCTTACTGGCGTGTTTTCTTCCTCATGAGAAGATATGCCTTTACCCCGTTTTTGGCTTGCCTCTCAGAGGTCCTTTTGTTAGAACACCTCATACCACTGAGATAGGCGCAGCAATAACCCACAGAATCATTCCCATAGATGAGTTACCTTATACTTGTGCAGCTTGTGAGGACTGCTTTTGTGACCATATGATGGACGGGCTTATGGAAGTGTAAAGAGTTCCTCTATCTTTACTGTATAAGTTTCGAGAATGAATAAAGTTTAAATCTTGTTCGTATTTTGAATCTTGCTCTCTTTAAGACTTATCTTGGTGGTTAATCTTGATTAAAATTTTTCTCTAAGTCTCATATTCGTGAATCTTGCGAAATTATCACAAGTTGCGAGATGAGGACATCTCGCGTTTTTTTAAGTGGGGTAGAATGTAAGATTCCTCCCCCAACCCCTTTTTGATGTCTAGTATCTTCCCCTGTAATCAACCCTCTTCAGAAATATAAAGACCTTGTTTCTATCTGTTTTAGCCTAGAGAGAGAAAAATATTCTAGAGAGAGAATATTCAGATTTTGAATATTTTTGGATAGAAAAATATCTCTTATAATTCAGATGAGTTCCCCTGAAATAGAAATTCAAAAAGAATTTTCCAATGTGCAATTGGAATTAATTGGAAATAGGTATAAAGAACCTTAGTCTAAGGGTCTAGATTTTCAGAAATCTTTAGACTATGGTCCAATTAAGGTTCCTATGGGCCAATAGCATCAATCCATGTGTAGGGAAGATATAAATCCAAATTTGTAAAAAAGAAGATACCCAAAAATGAGTAAATGCTCACATAAGGTGAAGAGTTGAAAATGTACAAGGTTTATTAGTAAAAAAACTATGAGCAATATTAAAAATATGAGATATTTTGGGTATCCAAAAATGAGTAAATGCTCACATAAGATGAAGAGTTGAAAATGTACAAGGTTTATTAGTAAAAAACTATGAGCAATATTAAAATGATGCCATTATGACACATATGTAAGGAAGGGGAATTCTTTAAAGGAGGTGCATATTTCACATAAGATGAAGAGTTGAAAATGTACAAGGTTTATTAGTAAAAAACTATGAGCAATATTAAAATGATTCCATTATGACACATATGTAAGGAAGGGGAATTCTTTAAAGGAGGTGCATATTTCACATAAGATGAAGAGTTGAAAATGTACAAGGTTTATTAGTAAAAAAAAACTATGAGCAATATTAAAATGATTCCATTATGACACATATGTAAGGAAGGAGAGTTCTTTAAAGGAGGTGCATATTTCACATGCTTGAATGAGTTTTAAACTCATAAAAATTGAGATATTTTATCTCTCCTCTCTCCTCATTCAAGTCTAGTTCCAAAAAGTTAGCTTAACTGACCTAAAAATGGTCAAATATTGACCAAACTGATTTAGAAAATTCTAGAATCAGTTTGTTTGGTTAGGAGCTCAATTTTTCCTATAAATAGAAGCCTCCCCCTTGTTGAAAAATAGTTAGTGTTTATGCATCGTTACTCTACTCCACCTAAGCCAAGAACTGTGAATTCATTTAATAATTCACTAGTTTTTGGAGCTTCCCTCTTTCTTCAATCCCCATTAGTGGCTCCATCAACATACTTAACCAATTGATTGGTTGGGGGCCTCTACCGTGAACAAAGAATCAAGCAAGTTGTAAGGTAATTAGTGAATATTGATCTTTCTATAATTTCTCAATGTTTCTCTCTTCTCAACCCCTCTCAAGCTTGAGAAGTTTAATTGGTATGGTTTTTTTTTAAATACTATTGAAGTTTGAATAGTAGTGAAGAGTTACATAAGTTAATAAATGCTATTGAAGTTAATTTTCATTTATGTTTAAATTCTAATGATTTTTATGTAAATTCTCTCTCTCACTCAAGAAATGGTCATACTCATGACCCGTTCTCAATCCAAATCAAGCTTTTCATAAAGCTTTTCCTTAACCCAAGATTAAGCTATGCTTGAGGCCAATTTAATGGCTTTTTTCTATGCTTTTAGTTTATACATATTGATGATTCAATCCACTATAGATTAATGATCCAATTAGAGATCATTTTAATTATTTCCTTAATGATAAGCTTTATCCCTTAGAAAAAATTGAGATTTATCAGTCATAGCAGCGGAGCTATGGCAAAATTTTTATAAAAATTATGCATAAAATAATTTCATTCAAAGCATAAAAAGAGGACTTCCTACCATATTCTAGGAATTATCATCCTAGATTAATTGAAAGAATTTCATTATAATCATGGAGAAATTGAATTTTAATATCATGCATAAAGGATAATTTTTTTATATCAAAAGTGTTACTTTTATCATTTTTAATTTTCATGCATAGAAGTATGCATAAAGGATAATTTTTTTATATTAAAAGTGTTATTTTTATCATTTTTAATTTTCATGCATAGAAGGATGCATAAAGGAAAATTTTTTATATCAAAAGTGTTACTTTTATCATTTTCATGCATAGAAGTATGCATAAAGGATAATTTTTTTATATCAAAAGTGTTACTTTTATCATATTGGATTTCATGCATAGAGGTATGCATAAAAGTTGAATATTTTATTATAAAAGTGTTACTTTTAGCATAATTGAATTTCATGCATAGAGGTATGCATAAAAGATATGGGAAGTGATAAGATATGATATGATGCATGTGGATGTGGATGTGGATGTATGAATGTGGATGTATGGATGTGAATGTGGATGTGGATGTGGATGTATGAATGTGGATGTATGGATGTGGATGTGGATGTATGAATGTGGATGTATGGATGTGAATGTGGATGTGGATGTGGATGTATGGATGTGGATGTGGATGTATGAATGTGGATGTATGGATGTGGATGTGGATGTATGAATGTGGATGTATGGATGTGAATGTGGATGTATGAATGTGGATGTATGAATGTGGATGTATGGATGTATGAATGTGGATGTATGGATGTGAATGAGGATGTAGATGTGGATGCATGGATGTAAATGTGGATGTGGATGTATGGATGTATGCATGTAGATGTGGATGCATGAATGTGGATGTATGGATGTGAATGAGGATATAGATGTGGATGTATGGATGTGAATGTGCATGTAGATATGGATGTATATATGTGAATGGGAATGTGGATGTGGATGTATGTATGCATGTGGATGTGGATATGGATGTGTATGTATGAATGTGGATATGGGATGTGGATGTATAAATGAGGATGTGAAAATGGAGATAAACATGTAGATGTGGATGTATGGATGTGAATGTGGATGTGGATGTGGATATATGAATGTGGATGTGGATGTATGAATGTGGATGTGGATGTGGATGTATGAATGTGGATGTATGGATGTGAATGAGGATGTGGATGTGGATGCATGGATGTAAATGTGGATGTGTATGTATGGATGTAGGCATGTAGATGTGGATGCATGAATGTGGATGTATGGATGTGAATGAGGATATAGATGTGGATGTATGGATGTGAATGTGCATGTAGATATGGATGTATAGATGTGAATGAGAATGTGGATGTGGATGTGGATGTATGTATGTATGTATGTGGATGTGGATGTATGAATGAGGACGTGATAATGAATGTATGCATGTGGATGTGGATATGGATGTGTATGTATGAATGCGGATATGGATGTGGATATGGATGTGTATGTATGAATGTGGATATGGGATGTGGATATATAAATGAGGATGTGAAAATGGAGATAAGCATGTAGATGTGGATGTATGGATGTGAATGTGGATGTGGATGTGGATGTATGGATGTGGATATGGATGTGAATATATGATATGTGATGTGAAGGAATTTGAAGTGAAGAGATGGAAAATGATATGATTGGATGAGTACACATATAAATGAAATGTGGAATAAGTAATGTGGATTGCATGAGGGATAATGTGGAAAAATGAGAGTTAATATAGAAATTGTATTTGTAAACTGTTTGTAAATGCTGTTTGTAAATGGCTGTTTTATGTCAAGAATGCTGGGAAAGCATTTTGACCGTCTGTGATTAAGGTCGTGGAGACCTAACTGATAAAGTTGCAATTGCTGACGGAGAGTCAATGGAGGACGTCTCGCGTAGCAAGGTCGGCCGAGGTCTTGACCAGCCTCGGTTCGATTAAAATGGTGAGCTTCCGGTACGGTGGATGAGGGACCAAGGAAGCGGCCTATGAGTGAAGCGCTAGGTCACCTGCGAAGGATCCTAGAGGGTGCTGACCATACGGTGCTCGGGCTCTGGGTCGCCCAGGATACCCACGCGTGCGTCGAGGAAGATATTGGAACAAGGAGTAAGAGTTGTTTTCTGGAACCGGGCATGGATCTGGTTGACTGACCTTGCTGGTCCTCAACGGATGAGTCCATGGCTCTTTTATATGGATCTGTTGGTTGATCTTGCTGATCTTCAACGAGAGTCCATCTTGATAAGTGATTATATTGTTGAGTATTATGGGCTAGGAACTATTGAAACGGCCCCTGTGTGGACAGGTGGTGAGCGTTCTAGTTACCAATGATGCCATAGATACTCTGATGAAGGAATGATGGGAAATTATGAATCAACTGGATAAATTGGGAGATTGTGATCAGTGGTACTATGGTTTCATTAAAGGATTGTTTTAAAGTTAGCTGATGCTAAGAAAAAGGCAATTTTCATATTGGGTGTGTAAGTGGTGTGGCTAGTTTTATGTTTGCATGAAATTCCGGCTAGGGGGCCTTGGAACTCTTTTCCTTGGTACCCGGGACAAAACCTAACCAAATTCCAAATTGGATCCCATCACTACAGTGGTTGGGCGGTTGGCTAACCCATGGGATCGGATGGGGTTAGGCTGGACTGATGGATCCGTAAATCGAGACTCAATTTCTGTTATTACGATAGATAAAGTAAATCCCGGATAGTAATTGTTCTATGGATAGGAATCAACGGCTGTGCCTCCTTGGTGGGGAAAAAAGCGTTGATCCCAATGATCCAAGTGCAAGTTTCTTCCTTGATCTGACCAAGTATCTTTATAGATGCAGTCGGATCTGTTTTGATCAGTAAGAGTTTTGACTACGTTAGAGTAAAAATTATCCTGGTGGAATCGCCCGTGCTTTCCGGATAAGGGAAGTTTTTCCGGGTCTGGTTTTGGAAAAACCGACGGATTAGTCTTTTGTCCGGATATCCGTGGACGAGGCCCCGAGTGTGGGACCCTGCCTCGCGCAAGAAGTGCTACTTCCGCTGCTAGTACCCCGAATCCGTTGCGCGGTGGGAACAGGGATCTCACAGGATCCTCCTCAATAACCTCTATATTTGAATCTAAAGAAGCCCCCTTTGAAACCAAAGGTGGTAGAGGAGCTGAGACAAGAGGCAGAGGAGCAGCCAAAGTAGAAGGCTGAGCTAAAGGAGAAGGACCCGGAGATGAAGTTGAAGGTAGAGGAAGAAGCTCACTCTTATAAGGTACATGAAGGACACTCATCAAAAATAACATCATAACATCATGATTGATGGTGGCTAGTAAGTTGTAGTTGCAGGATCCCAAAGTTCATAGGCCTTGGATATAGAATTATACCCAAGGAAAATGTGCGGCATGGATTTAGAATCCAACTTAGAGTGATGCTCTTTAGTTACATGCACATAAGCCTTGCAACCAAATATTGGGAGATAAGCACAAGAGGGTTTGATGCCCAATAATGCCTCATACGAGTTTTACCTATGGTACAACTGATGTAGGCAATCTATTCCAAATGTGAACTCCAATAGCTGATGCCTCAGCCTATAATTTCTTGGCCAAGCCACTATGCTCAAGTATAGTCCTCGACCCATCTCAATGACAGACTAATTCTTACATCCACAAAAAACCCATTCTAGGATGGAGGATAAGTTGTAGTAAACTAGCATCGCGAATGCAAAGATTCTTCAAATACTTGTCAATACACAAAGATTTTGCCTTCTTGGAGTCCCATTGTTTTTCCCACTTTGACTTTCCAATCATGAAATATGGATAAAGATTGATCCTTAGACTGAAGAAAGAAAGCCCAAGTATACTTGGAGTAGTCAGGTGTCAACAATAATCATCATATGTAAAGAGCCTTATTCAAAGATTTTGTAGACATAGGACAACACAAGTCTACATGAACAAGCTCGAGTGGTTTGGTAGATATGTTAGGGAAAGGTAATCGATGTTGCTTGCCATGGAGAAATGGTTGTGCACACACCAACTGGGGTACTGATGGATGATTAAGCATCAACCAAACCATGTTTATATGCCTATTGTAAATAAAAGAAGCTCAAGTGGCAAAAGCATGCATGCCATAACACAGAATCTGTAGACGTAGAATGCAAGGCCAAAGTAGAGGTGCATAAAATAGGAATAGTACCAGCACCTTTGATGGAAATTGTAAAAGAGTCATCGAGACTGATGGTTGCTTAGAGAAGGAAGAACACCAATCATGATGATTAGTGTGTGAGAAGTTGTGCTACTATCTATAATCCAAGCATGAAACCTGAAAGAGATGAAAGTTGATGAAAGTCAAAGTGGGGCTATCAATGTAGATAAACAACTGATCAATAGTAGTTGAAGTAGATGCAGACACCTCAAAGCCATATCACCTCAGTTTTTGCAGTAGAACAAACAACACGATATTCTGCCTTTGAGGAGGATAATGCAATAGTGGGTTGCTTTTTACTACTCAAGGAAATAGCACCAGAACCACGTGTAAACCAATAACATGCAGTCTATTGGTGAGTGTTAATATCACCAACCTAGTGAGAATCAGAATAGCCAACTAACCGATCCCCCTTCCACCAATAGAAGATACCCCGATCAAGAAAATTATTCAAATAGTGCAGGATGCACTGGCAGGTGGGATTTGTGAGGGTCAGCTGAAAATGAACTCAAGACACAAACAAAAAAGTAAACATCCAATCTAGAATGAGTAATCCAAATCAAAGATTTGACAATCTACCTTTATAGAGCATGATCACATGGTGGTGAAGCAAATCTTAGCATTAGGGTCCATCGAAGAAGAGATGGAACCATGCACCTTGAAATGCTATAAAATATCCTTTGCAATACTTGCGTTGAGAGAGAAAAATACCCTGAGGAGTCTACCAAACTTCAAAACCAAGGAAAAATGAAGAACTCAAGGTTGATCAACTCAAACTCATGGCTAAGATCAGCCACCATGACAAACAAAATCCAACTCTTATGACTTCCTATAAAGATCAAGCCATCCACATACACAATGATAATGACAAATAAGACCATCTTTAACAAAAATGTAAAGATTGGAACATGAATGTGATCACCAAAGACCAACCACCAATGACCAATCTTCAGAAAGAAGGTGTCAATGCACTAGTACCACACACGATGAGCCTACTTCAATCCATATAGATCTTTACAAAGTTGGTACACAATATGCGCAACAACAATATCAAGTGGTTGCTCAACATAGACCTCCTCTTGAAGGTCACCATTAAGAAGAGCAGATTTGACATCCATCTATAAAATAGGCCACCCACCCATGATGGGTAAGAAGAGCCAAAATAATCCTAATGGTAGTAATCGACACTGTAGGAATAAAAGCCTCATCAAAATCAACACTAACTCTCTAGGAGTAGCCCTTCACAACAAGATGTTCTTCGTGTTTGTCTAAAGTTCCATCCTCATAATACTTGTTCTTATAGACCCAACGAACTTTGATTACCTTGCATTGAGGTGGACGTGGTACAAGAACCCAAGTACTATTGTGCTTAATGGAATCAAGCTCTGTCTGCATAGTAATAATCCAAGGTGGAGAAGAAAGTGTCTCCTCAGAGAGGAAGGCTCAGTAGAGGTGAAGGAAGAATGGTAGACATCAAGGCAAAATTCAGAAAGTGATTATCCTCAACAGCATGCTTTTAGACCGAGTAACATGATGAGAATGACTTTCACTAGATTTCGGAAATTGACGAAGGCCTGAATCTTTCATAGTCTCATATAACCAACGAGGAACCCTCTTGGTGAGGATCCTCCTCAATAACCTCTATATTTGAATCTAAAGAAGCCCCCTTTGAAACCAAAGGTGGTAGAGGAGCTGAGACAAGAGGCAGAGGAGCAGCCAAAGTAGAAGGCTGAGCTAAAGGAGAAGGACCCGGAGATGAAGTTGAAGGTAGAGGAAGAAGCTCACTCTTATAAGGTACATGAAGGACACTCATCAAAAATAACATCATAACATCATGATTGATGGTGGCTAGTAAGTTGTAGTTGCAGGATCCCAAAGTTCATAGGCCTTGGATATAGAATTATACCCAAGGAAAATGTGCGGCATGGATTTAGAATCCAACTTAGAGTGATGCTCTTTAGTTACATGCACATAAGCCTTGCAACCAAATATTGGGAGATAAGCACAAGAGGGTTTGATGCCCAATAATGCCTCATGCGAGTTTTACCTATGGTACAACTGATGTAGGCAATCTATTCCAAATGTGAACTCCAATAGCTGATGCCTCAGCCTATAATTTCTTGGCCAAGCCACTATGCTCAAGTATAGTCCTCGACCCATCTCAATGACAGACTAATTCTTACATCCACAAAAAACCCATTCTAGGATGGAGGATAAGTTGTAGTAAACTAGCATCGCGAATGCAAAGATTCTTCAAATACTTGTCAATACACAAAGATTTTGCCTTCTTGGAGTCCCATTGTTTTTCCCACTTTGACTTTCCAATCATGAAATATGGATAAAGATTGATCCTTAGACTGAAGAAAGAAAGCCCAAGTATACTTGGAGTAGTCAGGTGTCAACAATAATCATCATATGTAAAGAGCCTTATTCAAAGATTTTGTAGACATAGGACAACACAAGTCTACATGAACAAGCTCGAGTGGTTTGGTAGATATGTTAGGGAAAGGTAATCGATGTTGCTTGCCATGGAGAAATGGTTGTGCACACACCAATTGGGGTACTGATGGATGATTAAGCATCAACCAAACCATGTTCATATGCCTATTGCAAATAAAAGAAGCTCAAGTGGCAAAAGCATGCATGCCATAACACAGAATCTGTAGACGTAGAATGCAAGGCCAAAGTAGAGGTGCATAAAATAGGAATAGTACCAGCACCTTTGATGGAAATTGTAAAAGAGTCATCGAGAGTGATGGTTGCTTAGAGAAGGAAGAACACCAATCATGATGATTAGTGTGTGAGAAGTTGTGCTACTATCTATAATCCAAGCATGAAACCTGAAAGAGATGAAAGTTGATGAAAGTCAAAGTGGGGCTATCAATGTAGATAAACAACTGATCAATAGTAGTTGAAGTAGATGCAGACACCTCAAAGCCATATCACCTCAGTTTTTGCAGTAGAACAAACAACACAATATTCTGCCTTTGAGGAGGATAATGCAATAGTGGGTTGCTTTTTACTACTCAAGGAAATAGCACCAGAACCACGTGTAAACCAATAACATGCAGTCGATTGGTGAGTGTTAATATCACCAACCTAGTGAGAATCAGAATAGCCAACTAACCGATCCCCCTTCCACCAATAGAAGATACCCCGATCAAGAAAATTATTCAAATAGTGCAGGATGCACTCGCAGGTGGGATTTGTGAGGGTCAGCTGAAAATGAACTCAAGACACAAACAAAAAAGTAAACATCCAATCTAGAATGAGTAATCCAAATCAAAGATTTGACAATCTACCTTTATAGAGCATGATCACATGGTGGTGAAGCAAATCTTAGCATTAGGGTCCATCGAAGAAGAGATGGAACCATGCACCTTGAAATGCTATAAAATCTCCTTTGCAATACTTGCGTTGAGAGAGAAAAATACCCTGAGGAGTCTACCAAACTTCAAAACCAAGGAAAAATGAAGAACTCAAGGTTGATCAACTCAAACTCATGGCTAAGATCAGCCACCATGACAAACAAAATCCAACTCTTATGACTTCCTATAAAGATCAAGCCATCCACATACACAATGATAATGACAAATAAGACCATCTTTAACAAATAAGACCATCTTTAACAAAAATGTAAAGATTGGAACATGAATGTGATCACCAAAGACCAACCACCAATGACCAATCTTCAGAAAGAAGGTGTCAATGCACTAGTACCACACACGATGAGCCTACTTCAATCCATATAGATATTTACAAAGTTGGTACACAATATGCGCAACAACAATATCAAGTGGTTGCTCAACATAGACCTCCTCTTGAAGGTCACCATTAAGAAGAGCAGATTTGACATCCATCTATAAAATAGGCCACCCACCCATGATGGGTAAGAAGAGCCAAAATAATCCTAATGGTAGTAATCGACACTGTAGGAATAAAAGCCTCATCAAAATCAACACTAACTCTCTAGGAGTAGCCCTTCACAACAAGATGTTCTTCGTGTTTGTCTAAAGTTCCATCCTCATAATACTTGTTCTTATAGACCCAACGAACTTTGATTACCTTGCATTGAGGTGGACGTGGTACAAGAACCCAAGTACTATTGTGCTTAATGGAATCAAGCTCTGTCTGCATAGTAATAATCCAAGGTGGAGAAGAAAGTGTCTCCTCAGAGAGGAAGGCTCAGTAGAGGTGAAGGAAGAATGGTAGACATCAAGGCAAAATTCAGAAAGTGATTATCCTCAACAGCATGCTTTTAGACCGAGTAACATGATGAGAATGACTTTCACTAGATTTCGGAAATTGACGAAGGCCTGAATCTTTCATAGTCTCATATAACCAACGAGGAACCCTCTTGGTGAGGATCCTCCTCAATAACCTCTATATTTGAATCTAAAGAAGCCCCCTTTGAAACCAAAGGTGGTAGAGGAGCTGAGACAAGAGGCAGAGGAGCAGCCAAAGTAGAAGGCTGAGCTAAAGGAGAAGGACCCGGAGATGAAGTTGAAGGTAGAGGAAGAAGCTCACTCTTATAAGGTACATGAAGGACACTCATCAAAAATAACATCATAACATCATGATTGATGGTGGCTAGTAAGTTGTAGTTGCAGGATCCCAAAGTTCATAGGCCTTGGATATAGAATTATACCCAAGGAAAATGTGCGGCATGGATTTAGAATCCAACTTAGAGTGATGCTCTTTAGTTACATGCACATAAGCCCTGCAACCAAATATTGGGAGATAAGCACAAGAGGGTTTGATGCCCAATAATGCCTCATACGAGTTTTACCTATGGTACAACTGATGTAGGCAATCTATTCCAAATGTGAACTCCAATAGCTGATGCCTCAGCCTATAATTTCTTGGCCAAGCCACTATGCTCAAGTATAGTCCTCGACCCATCTCAATGACAGACTAATTCTTACATCCACAAAAAACCCATTCTAGGATGGAGGATAAGTTGTAGTAAACTAGCATCGCGAATGCAAAGATTCTTCAAATACTTGTCAATACACAAAGATTTTGCCTTCTTGGAGTCCCATTGTTTTTCCCACTTTGACTTTCCAATCATGAAATATGGATAAAGATTGATCCTTAGACTGAAGAAAGAAAGCCCAAGTATACTTGGAGTAGTCAGGTGTCAACAATAATCATCATATGTAAAGAGCCTTATTCAAAGATTTTGTAGACATAGGACAACACAAGTCTACATGAACAAGCTCGAGTGGTTTGGTAGATATGTTAGGGAAAGGTAATCGATGTTGCTTGCCATGGAGAAATGGTTGTGCACACACCAACTGGGGTACTGATGGATGATTAAGCATCAACCAAACCATGTTCATATGCCTATTGCAAATAAAAGAAGCTCAAGTGGCAAAAGCATGCATGCCATAACACAGAATCTGTAGACGTAGAATGCAAGGCCAAAGTAGAGGTGCATAAAATAGGAATAGTACCAGCACCTTTGATGGAAATTGTAAAAGAGTCATCGAGACTGATGGTTGCTTAGAGAAGGAAGAACACCAATCATGATGATTAGTGTGTGAGAAGTTGTGCTACTATCTATAATCCAAGCATGAAACCTGAAAGAGATGAAAGTTGATGAAAGTCAAAGTGGGGCTATCAATGTAGATAAACAACTGATCAATAGTAGTTGAAGTAGATGCAGACACCTCAAAGCCATATCACCTCAGTTTTTGCAGTAGAACAAACAACACGATATTCTGCCTTTGAGGAGGATAATGCAATAGTGGGTTGCTTTTTACTACTCAAGGAAATAGCACCAGAACCACGTGTAAACCAATAACATGCAGTCGATTGGTGAGTGTTAATATCACCAACCTAGTGAGAATCAGAATAGCCAACTAACCGATCCCCCTTCCACCAATAGAAGATACCCCGATCAAGAAAATTATTCAAATAGTGCAGGATGCACTGGCAGGTGGGATTTGTGAGGGTCAGCTGAAAATGAACTCAAGACACAAACAAAAAAGTAAACATCCAATCTAGAATGAGTAATCCAAATCAAAGATTTGACAATCTACCTTTATAGAGCATGATCACATGGTGGTGAAGCAAATCTTAGCATTAGGGTCCATCGAAGAAGAGATGGAACCATGCACCTTGAAATGCTATAAAATCTCCTTTGCAATACTTGCGTTGAGAGAGAAAAATACCCTGAGGAGTCTACCAAACTTCAAAACCAAGGAAAAATGAAGAACTCAAGGTTGATCAACTCAAACTCATGGCTAAGATCAGCCACCATGACAAACAAAATCCAACTCTTATGACTTCCTATAAAGATCAAGCCATCCACATACACAATGATAATGACAAATAAGACCATCTTTAACAAATAAGACCATCTTTAACAAAAATGTAAAGATTGGAACATGAATGTGATCACCAAAGACCAACCACCAATGACCAATCTTCAGAAAGAAGGTGTCAATGCACTAGTACCACACACGATGAGCCTACTTCAATCCATATAGATCTTTACAAAGTTGGTACACAATATGCGCAACAACAATATCAAGTGGTTGCTCAACATAGACCTCCTCTTGAAGGTCACCATTAAGAAGAGCAGATTTGACATCCATCTATAAAATAGGCCACCCACCCATGATGGGTAAGAAGAGCCAAAATAATCCTAATGGTAGTAATCGACACTGTAGGAATAAAAGCCTCATCAAAATCAACACTAACTCTCTAGGAGTAGCCCTTCACAACAAGATGTTCTTCGTGTTTGTCTAAAGTTCCATCCTCATAATACTTGTTCTTATAGACCCAACGAACTTTGATTACCTTGCATTGAGGTGGACGTGGTACAAGAACCCAAGTACTATTGTGCTTAATGGAATCAAGCTCTGTCTGCATAGTAATAATCCAAGGTGGAGAAGAAAGTGTCTCCTCAGAGAGGAAGGCTCAGTAGAGGTGAAGGAAGAATGGTAGACATCAAGGCAAAATTCAGAAAGTGATTATCCTCAACAGCATGCTTTTAGACCGAGTAACATGATGAGAATGACTTTCACTAGATTTCGGAAATTGACGAAGGCCTGAATCTTTCATAGTCTCATATAACCAACGAGGAACCCTCTTGGTGAGGATCCTCCTCAATAACCTCTATATTTGAATCTAAAGAAGCCCCCTTTGAAACCAAAGGTGGTAGAGGAGCTGAGACAAGAGGCAGAGGAGCAGCCAAAGTAGAAGGCTGAGCTAAAGGAGTAGGACCCGGAGATGAAGTTGAAGGTAGAGGAAGAAGCTCACTCTTATAAGGTACATGAAGGACACTCATCAAAAATAACATCATAACATCATGATTGATGGTGGCTAGTAAGTTGTAGTTGCAGGATCCCAAAGTTCATAGGCCTTGGATATAGAATTATACCCAAGGAAAATGTGCGGCATGGATTTAGAATCCAACTTAGAGTGATGCTCTTTAGTTACATGCACATAAGCCTTGCAACCAAATATTGGGAGATAAGCACAAGAGGGTTTGATGCCCAATAATGCCTCATACGAGTTTTACCTATGGTACAACTGATGTAGGCAATCTATTCCAAATGTGAACTCCAATAGCTGATGCCTCAGCCTATAATTTCTTGGCCAAGCCACTATGCTCAAGTATAGTCCTCGACCCATCTCAATGACAGACTAATTCTTACATCCACAAAAAACCCATTCTAGGATGGAGGATAAGTTGTAGTAAACTAGCATCGCGAATGCAAAGATTCTTCAAATACTTGTCAATACACAAAGATTTTGCCTTCTTGGAGTCCCATTGTTTTTCCCACTTTGACTTTCCAATCATGAAATATGGATAAAGATTGATCCTTAGACTGAAGAAAGAAAGCCCAAGTATACTTGGAGTAGTCAGGTGTCAACAATAATCATCATATGTAAAGAGCCTTATTCAAAGATTTTGTAGACATAGGACAACACAAGTCTACATGAACAAGCTCGAGTGGTTTGGTAGATATGTTAGGGAAAGGTAATCGATGTTGCTTGCCATGGAGAAATGGTTGTGCACACACCAATTGGGGTACTGATGGATGATTAAGCATCAACCAAACCATGTTCATATGCCTATTGCAAATAAAAGAAGCTCAAGTGGCAATAGCATGCATGCCATAACACAGAATCTGTAGACGTAGAATGCAAGGCCAAAGTAGAGGTGCATAAAATAGGAATAGTACCAGCACCTTTGATGGAAATTGTAAAAGAGTCATCGAGAGTGATGGTTGCTTAGAGAAGGAAGAACACCAATCATGATGATTAGTGTGTGAGAAGTTGTGCTACTATCTATAATCCAAGCATGAAACCTGAAAGAGATGAAAGTTGATGAAAGTCAAAGTGGGGCTATCAATGTAGATAAACAACTGATCAATAGTAGTTGAAGTAGATGCAGACACCTCAAAGCCATATCACCTCAGTTTTTGCAGTAGAACAAACAACACGATATTCTGCCTTTGAGGAGGATAATGCAATAGTGGGTTGCTTTTTACTACTCAAGGAAATAGCACCAGAACCACGTGTAAACCAATAACATGCAGTCGATTGGTGAGTGTTAATATCACCAACCTAGTGAGAATCAGAATAGCCAACTAACCGATCCCCCTTCCACCAATAGAAGATACCCCGATCAAGAAAATTATTCAAATAGTGCAGGATGCACTGGCAGGTGGGATTTGTGAGGGTCAGCTGAAAATGAACTCAAGACACAAACAAAAAAGTAAACATCCAATCTAGAATGAGTAATCCAAATCAAAGATTTGACAATCTACCTTTATAGAGCATGATCACATGGTGGTGAAGCAAATCTTAGCATTAGGGTCCATCGAAGAAGAGATGGAACCATGCACCTTGAAATGCTATAAAATCTCCTTTGCAATACTTGCGTTGAGAGAGAAAAATACCCTGAGGAGTCTACCAAACTTCAAAACCAAGGAAAAATGAAGAACTCAAGGTTGATCAACTCAAACTCATGGCTAAGATCAGCCACCATGACAAACAAAATCCAACTCTTATGACTTCCTATAAAGATCAAGCCATCCACATACACAATGATAATGACAAATAAGACCATCTTTAACAAATAAGACCATCTTTAACAAAAATGTAAAGATTGGAACATGAATGTGATCACCAAAGACCAACCACCAATGACCAATCTTCAGAAAGAAGGTGTCAATGCACTAGTACCACACACGATGAGCCTACTTCAATCCATATAGATCTTTACAAAGTTGGTACACAATATGCGCAACAACAATATCAAGTGGTTGCTCAACATAGACCTCCTCTTGAAGGTCACCATTAAGAAGAGCAGATTTGACATCCATCTATAAAATAGGCCACCCACCCATGATGGGTAAGAAGAGCCAAAATAATCCTAATGGTAGTAATCGACACTGTAGGAATAAAAGCCTCATCAAAATCAACACTAACTCTCTAGGAGTAGCCCTTCACAACAAGATGTTCTTCGTGTTTGTCTAAAGTTCCATCCTCATAATACTTGTTCTTATAGACCCAACGAACTTTGATTACCTTGCATTGAGGTGGACGTGGTACAAGAACCCAAGTACTATTGTGCTTAATGGAATCAAGCTCTGTCTGCATAGTAATAATCCAAGGTGGAGAAGAAAGTGTCTCCTCAGAGAGGAAGGCTCAGTAGAGGTGAAGGAAGAATGGTAGACATCAAGGCAAAATTCAGAAAGTGATTATCCTCAACAGCATGCTTTTAGACCGAGTAACATGATGAGAATGACTTTCACTAGATTTCGGAAATTGACGAAGGCCTGAATCTTTCATAGTCTCATATAACCAACGAGGAACCCTCTTGGTGAGGATCCTCCTCAATAACCTCTATATTTGAATCTAAAGAAGCCCCCTTTGAAACCAAAGGTGGTAGAGGAGCTGAGACAAGAGGCAGAGGAGCAGCCAAAGTAGAAGGCTGAGCTAAAGGAGAAGGACCCGGAGATGAAGTTGAAGGTAGAGGAAGAAGCTCACTCTTATAAGGTACATGAAGGACACTCATCAAAAATAACATCATAACATCATGATTGATGGTGGCTAGTAAGTTGTAGTTGCAGGATCCCAAAGTTCATAGGCCTTGGATATAGAATTATACCCAAGGAAAATGTGCGGCATGGATTTAGAATCCAACTTAGAGTGATGCTCTTTAGTTACATGCACATAAGCCTTGCAACCAAATATTGGGAGATAAGCACAAGAGGGTTTGATGCCCAATAATGCCTCATACGAGTTTTACCTATGGTACAACTGATGTAGGCAATCTATTCCAAATGTGAACTCCAATAGCTGATGCCTTAGCCTATAATTTCTTGGCCAAGCCACTATGCTCAAGTATAGTCCTCGACCCATCTCAATGACAGACTAATTCTTACATCCACAAAAAACCCATTCTAGGATGGAGGATAAGTTGTAGTAAACTAGCATCGCGAATGCAAAGATTCTTCAAATACTTGTCAAACACATGTGAGAGAAACTCTCCCCCTTTATCAATACACAAAGATTTTGCCTTCTTGGAGTCCCATTGTTTTTCCCACTTTGACTTTCCAATCATGAAATATGGATAAAGATTGATCCTTAGACTGAAGAAAGAAAGCCCAAGTATACTTGGAGTAGTCAGGTGTCAACAATAATCATCATATGTAAAGAGCCTTATTCAAAGATTTTGTAGACATAGGACAACACAAGTCTACATGAACAAGCTCGAGTGGTTTGGTAGATATGTTAGGGAAAGGTAATCGATGTTGCTTGCCATGGAGAAATGGTTGTGCACACACCAACTGGGGTACTGATGGATGATTAAGCATCAACCAAACCATGTTTATATGCCTATTGCAAATAAAAGAAGCTCAAGTGGCAAAAGCATGCATGCCATAACACAGAATCTGTAGACGTAGAATGCAAGGCCAAAGTAGAGGTGCATAAAATAGGAATAGTACCAGCACCTTTGATGGAAATTGTAAAAGAGTCATCGAGACTGATGGTTGCTTAGAGAAGGAAGAACACCAATCATGATGATTAGTGTGTGAGAAGTTGTGCTACTATCTATAATCCAAGCATGAAACCTGAAAGAGATGAAAGTTGATGAAAGTCAAAGTGGGGCTATCAATGTAGATAAACAACTGATCAATAGTAGTTGAAGTAGATGCAGACACCTCAAAGCCATATCACCTCAGTTTTTGCAGTAGAACAAACAACACGATATTCTGCCTTTGAGGAGGATAATGCAATAGTGGGTTGCTTTTTACTACTCAAGGAAATAGCACCAGAACCACGTGTAAACCAATAACATGCAGTCGATTGGTGAGTGTTAATATCACCAACCTAGTGAGAATCAGAATAGCCAACTAACCGATCCCCCTTCCACCAATAGAAGATACCCCGATCAAGAAAATTATTCAAATAGTGCAGGATGCACTGGCAGGTGGGATTTGTGAGGGTCAGCTGAAAATGAACTCAAGACACAAACAAAAAAGTAAACATCCAATCTAGAATGAGTAATCCAAATCAAATATTTGACAATCTACCTTTATAGAGCATGATCACATGGTGGTGAAGCAAATCTTAGCATTAGGGTCCATCGAAGAAGAGATGGAACCATGCACCTTGAAATGCTATAAAATCTCCTTTGCAATACTTGCGTTGAGAGAGAAAAATACCCTGAGGAGTCTACCAAACTTCAAAACCAAGGAAAAATGAAGAACTCAAGGTTGATCAACTCAAACTCATGGCTAAGATCAGCCACCATGACAAACAAAATCCAACTCTTATGACTTCCTATAAAGATCAAGCCATCCACATACACAATGATAATGACAAATAAGACCATCTTTAACAAATAAGACCATCTTTAACAAAAATGTAAAGATTGGAACATGAATGTGATCACCAAAGACCAACCACCAATGACCAATCTTCAGAAAGAAGGTGTCAATGCACTAGTACCACACACGATGAGCCTACTTCAATCCATATAGATCTTTACAAAGTTGGTACACAATATGCGCAACAACAATATCAAGTGGTTGCTCAACATAGACCTCCTCTTGAAGGTCACCATTAAGAAGAGCAGATTTGACATCCATCTATAAAATAGGCCACCCACCCATGATGGGTAAGAAGAGCCAAAATAATCCTAATGGTAGTAATCGACACTGTAGGAATAAAAGCCTCATCAAAATCAACACTAACTCTCTAGGAGTAGCCCTTCACAACAAGATGTTCTTCGTGTTTGTCTAAAGTTCCATCCTCATAATACTTGTTCTTATAGACCCAACGAACTTTGATTACCTTGCATTGAGGTGGACGTGGTACAAGAACCCAAGTACTATTGTGCTTAATGGAATCAAGCTCTGTCTGCATAGTAATAATCCAAGGTGGAGAAGAAAGTGTCTCCTCAGAGAGGAAGGCTCAGTAGAGGTGAAGGAAGAATGGTAGACATCAAGGCAAAATTCAGAAAGTGATTATCCTCAACAGCATGCTTTTAGACCGAGTAACATGATGAGAATGACTTTCACTAGATTTCGGAAATTGACGAAGGCCTGAATCTTTCATAGTCTCATATAACCAACGAGGAACCCTCTTGGTGAGGATCCTCCTCAATAACCTCTATATTTGAATCTAAAGAAGCCCCCTTTGAAACCAAAGGTGGTAGAGGAGCTGAGACAAGAGGCAGAGGAGCAGCCAAAGTAGAAGGCTGAGCTAAAGGAGAAGGACCCGGAGATGAAGTTGAAGGTAGAGGAAGAAGCTCACTCTTATAAGGTACATGAAGGACACTCATCAAAAATAACATCATAACATCATGATTGATGGTGGCTAGTAAGTTGTAGTTGCAGGATCCCAAAGTTCATAGGCCTTGGATATAGAATTATACCCAAGGAAAATGTGCGGCATGGATTTAGAATCCAACTTAGAGTGATGCTCTTTAGTTACATGCACATAAGCCTTGCAACCAAATATTGGGAGATAAGCACAAGAGGGTTTGATGCCCAATAATGCCTCATACGAGTTTTACCTATGGTACAACTGATGTAGGCAATCTATTCCAAATGTGAACTCCAATAGCTGATGCCTCAGCCTATAATTTCTTGGCCAAGCCACTATGCTCAAGTATAGTCCTCGACCCATCTCAATGACAGACTAATTCTTACATCCACAAAAAACCCATTCTAGGATGGAGGATAAGTTGTAGTAAACTAGCATCGCGAATGCAAAGATTCTTCAAATACTTGTCAATACACAAAGATTTTGCCTTCTTGGAGTCCCATTGTTTTTCCCACTTTGACTTTCCAATCATGAAATATGGATAAAGATTGATCCTTAGACTGAAGAAAGAAAGCCCAAGTATACTTGGAGTAGTCAGGTGTCAACAATAATCATCATATGTAAAGAGCCTTATTCAAAGATTTTGTAGACATAGGACAACACAAGTCTACATGAACAAGCTCGAGTGGTTTGGTAGATATGTTAGGGAAAGGTAATCGATGTTGCTTGCCATGGAGAAATGGTTGTGCACACACCAACTGGGGTACTGATGGATGATTAAGCATCAACCAAACCATGTTTATATGCCTATTGCAAATAAAAGAAGCTCAAGTGGCAAAAGCATGCATGCCATAACACAGAATCTGTAGACGTAGAATGCAAGGCCAAAGTAGAGGTGCATAAAATAGGAATAGTACTAGCACCTTTGATGGAAATTGTAAAAGAGTCATCGAGACTGATGGTTGCTTAGAGAAGGAAGAACACCAATCATGATGATTAGTGTGTGAGAAGTTGTGCTACTATCTATAATCCAAGCATGAAACCTGAAAGAGATGAAAGTTGATGAAAGTCAAAGTGGGGCTATCAATGTAGATAAACAACTGATCAATAGTAGTTGAAGTAGATGCAGACACCTCAAAGCCATATCACCTCAGTTTTTGCAGTAGAACAAACAACACGATATTCTGCCTTTGAGGAGGATAATGCAATAGTGGGTTGCTTTTTACTACTCAAGGAAATAGCACCAGAACCACGTGTAAACCAATAACATGCAGTCGATTGGTGAGTGTTAATATCACCAACCTAGTGAGAATCAGAATAGCCAACTAACCGATCCCCCTTCCACCAATAGAAGATACCCCGATCAAGAAAATTATTCAAATAGTGCAGGATGCACTGGCAGGTGGGATTTGTGAGGGTCAGCTGAAAATGAACTCAAGACACAAACAAAAAAGTAAACATCCAATCTAGAATGAGTAATCCAAATCAAAGATTTGACAATCTACCTTTATAGAGCATGATCACATGGTGGTGAAGCAAATCTTAGCATTAGGGTCCATCGAAGAAGAGATGGAACCATGCACCTTGAAATGCTATAAAATCTCCTTTGCAATACTTGCGTTGAGAGAGAAAAATACCCTGAGGAGTCTACCAAACTTCAAAACCAAGGAAAAATGAAGAACTCAAGGTTGATCAACTCAAACTCATGGCTAAGATCAGCCACCATGACAAACAAAATCCAACTCTTATGACTTCCTATAAAGATCAAGCCATCCACATACACAATGATAATGACAAATAAGACCATCTTTAACAAAAATGTAAAGATTGGAACATGAATGTGATCACCAAAGACCAACCACCAATGACCAATCTTCAGAAAGAAGGTGTCAATGCACTAGTGCCACACACGATGAGCCTACTTCAATCCATATAGATCTTTACAAAGTTGGTACACAATATGCGCAACAACAATATCAAGTGGTTGCTCAACATAGACCTCCTCTTGAAGGTCACCATTAAGAAGAGCAGATTTGACATCCATCTATAAAATAGGCCACCCACCCATGATGGGTAAGAAGAGCCAAAATAATCCTAATGGTAGTAATCGACACTGTAGGAATAAAAGCCTCATCAAAATCAACACTAACTCTCTAGGAGTAGCCCTTCACAACAAGATGTTCTTCGTGTTTGTCTAAAGTTCCATCCTCATAATACTTGTTCTTATAGACCCAACGAACTTTGATTACCTTGCATTGAGGTGGACGTGGTACAAGAACCCAAGTACTATTGTGCTTAATGGAATCAAGCTCTGTCTGCATAGTAATAATCCAAGGTGGAGAAGAAAGTGTCTCCTCAGAGAGGAAGGCTCAGTAGAGGTGAAGGAAGAATGGTAGACATCAAGGCAAAATTCAGAAAGTGATTATCCTCAACAGCATGCTTTTAGACCGAGTAACATGATGAGAATGACTTTCACTAGATTTCGGAAATTGACGAAGGCCTGAATCTTTCATAGTCTCATATAACCAACGAGGAACCCTCTTGGTGAGGATCCTCCTCAATAACCTCTATATTTGAATCTAAAGAAGCCCCCTTTGAAACCAAAGGTGGTAGAGGAGCTGAGACAAGAGGCAGAGGAGCAGCCAAAGTAGAAGGCTGAGCTAAAGGAGAAGGACCCAGAGATGAAGTTGAAGGTAGAGGAAGAAGCTCACTCTTATAAGGTACATGAAGGACACTCATCAAAAATAACATCATAACATCATGATTGATGGTGGCTAGTAAGTTGTAGTTGCAGGATCCCAAAGTTCATAGGCCTTGGATATAGAATTATACCCAAGGAAAATGTGCGGCATGGATTTAGAATCCAACTTAGAGTGATGCTCTTTAGTTACATGCACATAAGCCTTGCAACCAAATATTGGGAGATAAGCACAAGAGGGTTTGATGCCCAATAATGCCTCATACGAGTTTTACCTATGGTACAACTGATGTAGGCAATCTATTCCAAATGTGAACTCCAATAGCTGATGCCTCAGCCTATAATTTCTTGGCCAAGCCACTATGCTCAAGTATAGTCCTTGACCCATCTCAATGACAGACTAATTCTTACATCCACAAAAAACCCATTCTAGGATGGAGGATAAGTTGTAGTAAACTAGCATCGCGAATGCAAAGATTCTTCAAATACTTGTCAATACACAAAGATTTTGCCTTCTTGGAGTCCCATTGTTTTTCCCACTTTGACTTTCCAATCATGAAATATGGATAAAGATTGATCCTTAGACTGAAGAAAGAAAGCCCAAGTATACTTGGAGTAGTCAGGTGTCAACAATAATCATCATATGTAAAGAGCCTTATTCAAAGATTTTGTAGACATAGGACAACACAAGTCTACATGAACAAGCTCGAGTGGTTTGGTAGATATGTTAGGGAAAGGTAATCGATGTTGCTTGCCATGGAGAAATGGTTGTGCACACACCAATTGGGGTACTGATGGATGATTAAGCATCAACCAAACCATGTTCATATGCCTATTGCAAATAAAAGAAGCTCAAGTGGCAAAAGCATGCATGCCATAACACAAAATCTGTAGACGTAGAATGCAAGGCCAAAGTAGAGGTGCATAAAATAGGAATAGTACCAGCACCTTTGATGGAAATTGTAAAAGAGTCATCGAGAGTGATGGTTGCTTAGAGAAGGAAGAACACCAATCATGATGATTAGTGTGTGAGAAGTTGTGCTACTATCTATAATCCAAGCATGAAACCTGAAAGAGATGAAAGTTGATGAAAGTCAAAGTGGGGCTATCAATGTAGATAAACAACTGATCAATAGTAGTTGAAGTAGATGCAGACACCTCAAAGCCATATCACCTCAGTTTTTGCAGTAGAACAAACAACACAATATTCTGCCTTTGAGGAGGATAATGCAATAGTGGGTTGCTTTTTACTACTCAAGGAAATAGCACCAGAACCACGTGTAAACCAATAACATGCAGTCGATTGGTGAGTGTTAATATCACCAACCTAGTGAGAATCAGAATAGCCAACTAACCGATCCCCCTTCCACCAATAGAAGATACCCCGATCAAGAAAATTATTCAAATAGTGCAGGATGCACTGGCAGGTGGGATTTGTGAGGGTCAGCTGAAAATGAACTCAAGACACAAACAAAAAAGTAAACATCCAATCTAGAATGAGTAATCCAAATCAAAGATTTGACAATCTACCTTTATAGAGCATGATCACATGGTGGTGAAGCAAATCTTAGCATTAGGGTCCATCGAAGAAGAGATGGAACCATGCACCTTGAAATGCTATAAAATCTCCTTTGCAATACTTGCGTTGAGAGAGAAAAATACCCTGAGGAGTCTACCAAACTTCAAAACCAAGGAAAAATGAAGAACTCAAGGTTGATCAACTCAAACTCATGGCTAAGATCAGCCACCATGACAAACAAAATCCAACTCTTATGACTTCCTATAAAGATCAAGCCATCCACATACACAATGATAATGACAAATAAGACCATCTTTAACAAATAAGACCATCTTTAACAAAAATGTAAAGATTGGAACATGAATGTGATCACCAAAGACCAACCACCAATGACCAATCTTCAGAAAGAAGGTGTCAATGCACTAGTACCACACACGATGAGCCTACTTCAATCCATATAGATCTTTACAAAGTTGGTACACAATATGCGCAACAACAATATCAAGTGGTTGCTCAACATAGACCTCCTCTTGAAGGTCACCATTAAGAAGAGCAGATTTGACATCCATCTATAAAATAGGCCACCCACCCATGATGGGTAAGAAGAGCCAAAATAATCCTAATGGTAGTAATCGACACTGTAGGAATAAAAGCCTCATCAAAATCAACACTAACTCTCTAGGAGTAGCCCTTCACAACAAGATGTTCTTCGTGTTTGTCTAAAGTTCCATCCTCATAATACTTGTTCTTATAGACCCAACGAACTTTGATTACCTTGCATTGAGGTGGACGTGGTACAAGAACCCAAGTACTATTGTGCTTAATGGAATCAAGCTCTGTCTGCATAGTAATAATCCAAGGTGGAGAAGAAAGTGTCTCCTCAGAGAGGAAGGCTCAGTAGAGGTGAAGGAAGAATGGTAGACATCAAGGCAAAATTCAGAAAGTGATTATCCTCAACAGCATGCTTTTAGACCGAGTAACATGATGAGAATGACTTTCACTAGATTTCGGAAATTGACGAAGGCCTGAATCTTTCATAGTCTCATATAACCAACGAGGAACCCTCTTGGTGAGGATCCTCCTCAATAACCTCTATATTTGAATCTAAAGAAGTCCCCTTTGAAACCAAAGGTGGTAGAGGAGCTGAGACAAGAGGCAGAGGAGCAGCCAAAGTAGAAGGCTGAGCTAAAGGAGAAGGACCCAGAGATGAAGTTGAAGGTAGAGGAAGAAGCTCACTCTTATAAGGTACATGAAGGACACTCATCAAAAATAACATCATAACATCATGATTGATGGTGGCTAGTAAGTTGTAGTTGCAGGATCCCAAAGTTCATAGGCCTTGGATATAGAATTATACCCAAGGAAAATGTGCGGCATGGATTTAGAATCCAACTTAGAGTGATGCTCTTTAGTTACATGCACATAAGCCTTGCAACCAAATATTGGGAGATAAGCACAAGAGGGTTTGATGCCCAATAATGCCTCATACGAGTTTTACCTATGGTACAACTGATGTAGGCAATCTATTCCAAATGTGAACTCCAATAGCTGATGCCTCAGCCTATAATTTCTTGGCCAAGCCACTATGCTCAAGTATAGTCCTCGACCCATCTCAATGACAGACTAATTCTTACATCCACAAAAAACCCATTCTAGGATGGAGGATAAGTTGTAGTAAACTAGCATCGCGAATGCAAAGATTCTTCAAATACTTGTCAAACACATGTGAGAGAAACTCTCCCCCTTTATCAATACACAAAGATTTTGCCTTCTTGGAGTCCCATTGTTTTTCCCACTTTGACTTTCCAATCATGAAATATGGATAAAGATTGATCCTTAGACTGAAGAAAGAAAGCCCAAGTATACTTGGAGTAGTCAGGTGTCAACAATAATCATCATATGTAAAGAGCCTTATTCAAAGATTTTGTAGACATAGGACAACACAAGTCTACATGAATAAGCTCGAGTGGTTTGGTAGATATGTTAGGGAAAGGTAATCGATGTTGCTTGCCATGGAGAAATGGTTGTGCACACACCAACTGGGGTACTGATGGATGATTAAGCATCAACCAAACCATGTTTATATGCCTATTGCAAATAAAAGAAGCTCAAGTGGCAAAAGCATGCATGCCATAACACAGAATCTGTAGACGTAGAATGCAAGGCCAAAGTAGAGGTGCATAAAATAGGAATAGTACCAGCACCTTTGATGGAAATTGTAAAAGAGTCATCGAGACTGATGGTTGCTTAGAGAAGGAAGAACACCAATCATGATGATTAGTGTGTGAGAAGTTGTGCTACTATCTATAATCCAAGCATGAAACCTGAAAGAGATGAAAGTTGATGAAAGTCAAAGTGGGGCTATCAATGTAGATAAACAACTGATCAATAGTAGTTGAAGTAGATGCAGACACCTCAAAGCCATATCACCTCAGTTTTTGCAGTAGAACAAACAACACGATATTCTGCCTTTGAGGAGGATAATGCAATAGTGGGTTGCTTTTTACTACTCAAGGAAATAGCACCAGAACCACGTGTAAACCAATAACATGCAGTCGATTGGTGAGTGTTAATATCACCAACCTAGTGAGAATCAGAATAGCCAACTAACCGATCCCCCTTCCACCAATAGAAGATACCCCGATCAAGAAAATTATTCAAATAGTGCAAGATGCACTGGCAGGTGGGATTTGTGAGGGTCAGCTGAAAATGAACTCAAGACACAAACAAAAAAGTAAACATCCAATCTAGAATGAGTAATCCAAATCAAAGATTTGACAATCTACCTTTATAGAGCATGATCACATGGTGGTGAAGCAAATCTTAGCATTAGGGTCCATCGAAGAAGAGATGGAACCATGCACCTTGAAATGCTATAAAATCTCCTTTGCAATACTTGCGTTGAGAGAGAAAAATACCCTGAGGAGTCTACCAAACTTCAAAACCAAGGAAAAATGAAGAACTCAAGGTTGATCAACTCAAACTCATGGCTAAGATCAGCCACCATGACAAACAAAATCCAACTCTTATGACTTCCTATAAAGATCAAGCCATCCACATACACAATGATAATGACAAATAAGACCATCTTTAACAAATAAGACCATCTTTAACAAAAATGTAAAGATTGGAACATGAATGTGATCACCAAAGACCAACCACCAATGACCAATCTTCAGAAAGAAGGTGTCAATGCACTAGTACCACACACGATGAGCCTACTTCAATCCATATAGATCTTTACAAAGTTGGTACACAATATGCGCAACAACAATATCAAGTGGTTGCTCAACATAGACCTCCTCTTGAAGGTCACCATTAAGAAGAGCAGATTTGACATCCATCTATAAAATAGGCCACCCACCCATGATGGGTAAGAAGAGCCAAAATAATCCTAATGGTAGTAATCGACACTGTAGGAATAAAAGCCTCATCAAAATCAACACTAACTCTCTAGGAGTAGCCCTTCACAACAAGATGTTCTTCGTGTTTGTCTAAAGTTCCATCCTCATAATACTTGTTCTTATAGACCCAACGAACTTTGATTACCTTGCATTGAGGTGGACGTGGTACAAGAACCCAAGTACTATTGTGCTTAATGGAATCAAGCTCTGTCTGCATAGTAATAATCCAAGGTGGAGAAGAAAGTGTCTCCTCAGAGAGGAAGGCTCAGTAGAGGTGAAGGAAGAATGGTAGACATCAAGGCAAAATTCAGAAAGTGATTATCCTCAACAGCATGCTTTTAGACCGAGTAACATGATGAGAATGACTTTCACTAGATTTCGGAAATTGACGAAGGCCTGAATCTTTCATAGTCTCATATAACCAACGAGGAACCCTCTTGGTGAGGATCCTCCTCAATAACCTCTATATTTGAATCTAAAGAAGCCCCCTTTGAAACCAAAGGTGGTAGAGGAGCTGAGACAAGAGGCAGAGGAGCAGCCAAAGTAGAAGGCTGAGCTAAAGGAGAAGGACCCGGAGATGAAGTTGAAGGTAGAGGAAGAAGCTCACTCTTATAAGGTACATGAAGGACACTCATCAAAAATAACATCATAACATCATGATTGATGGTGGCTAGTAAGTTGTAGTTGCAGGATCCCAAAGTTCATAGGCCTTGGATATAGAATTATACCCAAGGAAAATGTGCGGCATGGATTTAGAATCCAACTTAGAGTGATGCTCTTTAGTTACATGCACATAAGCCTTGCAACCAAATATTGGGAGATAAGCACAAGAGGGTTTGATGCCCAATAATGCCTCATACGAGTTTTACCTATGGTACAACTGATGTAGGCAATCTATTCCAAATGTGAACTCCAATAGCTGATGCCTCAGCCTATAATTTCTTGGCCAAGCCACTATGCTCAAGTATAGTCCTCGACCCATCTCAATGACAGACTAATTCTTACATCCACAAAAAACCCATTCTAGGATGGAGGATAAGTTGTAGTAAACTAGCATCGCGAATGCAAAGATTCTTCAAATACTTGTCAATACACAAAGATTTTGCCTTCTTGGAGTCCCATTGTTTTTCCCACTTTGACTTTCCAATCATGAAATATGGATAAAGATTGATCCTTAGACTGAAGAAAGAAAGCCCAAGTATACTTGGAGTAGTCAGGTGTCAACAATAATCATCATATGTAAAGAGCCTTATTCAAAGATTTTGTAGACATAGGACAACACAAGTCTACATGAACAAGCTCGAGTGGTTTGGTAGATATGTTAGGGAAAGGTAATCGATGTTGCTTGCCATGGAGAAATGGTTGTGCACACACCAACTGGGGTACTGATGGATGATTAAGCATCAACCAAACCATGTTTATATGCCTATTGCAAATAAAAGAAGCTCAAGTGGCAAAAGCATGCATGCCATAACACAGAATCTGTAGACGTAGAATGCAAGGCCAAAGTAGAGGTGCATAAAATAGGAATAGTACCAGCACCTTTGATGGAAATTGTAAAAGAGTCATCGAGACTGATGGTTGCTTAGAGAAGGAAGAACACCAATCATGATGATTAGTGTGTGAGAAGTTGTGCTACTATCTATAATCCAAGCATGAAACCTGAAAGAGATGAAAGTTGATGAAAGTCAAAGTGGGGCTATCAATGTAGATAAACAACTGATCAATAGTAGTTGAAGTAGATGCAGACACCTCAAAGCCATATCACCTCAGTTTTTGCAGTAGAACAAACAACACGATATTCTGCCTTTGAGGAGGATAATGCAATAGTGGGTTGCTTTTTACTACTCAAGGAAATAGCACCAGAACCACGTGTAAACCAATAACATGCAGTCGATTGGTGAGTGTTAATATCACCAACCTAGTGAGAATCAGAATAGCCAACTAACCGATCCCCCTTCCACCAATAGAAGATACCCCGATCAAGAAAATTATTCAAATAGTGCAGGATGCACTGGCAGGTGGGATTTGTGAGGGTCAGCTAAAAATGAACTCAAGACACAAACAAAAAAGTAAACATCCAATCTAGAATGAGTAATCCAAATCAAAGATTTGACAATCTACCTTTATAGAGCATGATCACATGGTGGTGAAGCAAATCTTAGCATTAGGGTCCATCGAAGAAGAGATGGAACCATGCACCTTGAAATGCTATAAAATCTCCTTTGCAATACTTGCGTTGAGAGAGAAAAATACCCTGAGGAGTCTACCAAACTTCAAAACCAAGGAAAAATGAAGAACTCAAGGTTGATCAACTCAAACTCATGGCTAAGATCAGCCACCATGACAAACAAAATCCAACTCTTATGACTTCCTATAAAGATCAAGCCATCCACATACACAATGATAATGACAAATAAGACCATCTTTAACAAATAAGACCATCTTTAACAAAAATGTAAAGATTGGAACATGAATGTGATCACCAAAGACCAACCACCAATGACCAATCTTCAGAAAGAAGGTGTCAATGCACTAGTACCACACACGATGAGCCTACTTCAATCCATATAGATCTTTACAAAGTTGGTACACAATATGCGCAACAACAATATCAAGTGGTTGCTCAACATAGACCTCCTCTTGAAGGTCACCATTAAGAAGAGCAGATTTGACATCCATCTATAAAATAGGCCACCCACCCATGATGGGTAAGAAGAGCCAAAATAATCCTAATGGTAGTAATCGACACTGTAGGAATAAAAGCCTCATCAAAATCAACACTAACTCTCTAGGAGTAGCCCTTCACAACAAGATGTTCTTCGTGTTTGTCTAAAGTTCCATCCTCATAATACTTGTTCTTATAGACCCAACGAACTTTGATTACCTTGCATTGAGGTGGACGTGGTACAAGAACCCAAGTACTATTGTGCTTAATGGAATCAAGCTCTGTCTGCATAGTAATAATCCAAGGTGGAGAAGAAAGTGTCTCCTCAGAGAGGAAGGCTCAGTAGAGGTGAAGGAAGAATGGTAGACATCAAGGCAAAATTCAGAAAGTGATTATCCTCAACAGCATGCTTTTAGACCGAGTAACATGATGAGAATGACTTTCACTAGATTTCGGAAATTGACGAAGGCCTGAATCTTTCATAGTCTCATATAACCAACGAGGAACCCTCTTGGTGAGGATCCTCCTCAATAACCTCTATATTTGAATCTAAAGAAGCCCCCTTTGAAACCAAAGGTGGTAGAGGAGCTGAGACAAGAGGCAGAGGAGCAGCCAAAGTAGAAGGCTGAGCTAAAGGAGAAGGACCCGGAGATGAAGTTGAAGGTAGAGGAAGAAGCTCACTCTTATAAGGTACATGAAGGACACTCATCAAAAATAACATCATAACATCATGATTGATGGTGGCTAGTAAGTTGTAGTTGCAGGATCCCAAAGTTCATAGGCCTTGGATATAGAATTATACCCAAGGAAAATGTGCGGCATGGATTTAGAATCCAACTTAGAGTGATGCTCTTTAGTTACATGCACATAAGCCTTGCAACCAAATATTGGGAGATAAGCACAAGAGGGTTTGATGCCCAATAATGCCTCATACGAGTTTTACCTATGGTACAACTGATGTAGGCAATCTATTCCAAATGTGAACTCCAATAGCTGATGCCTCAGCCTATAATTTCTTGGCCAAGCCACTATGCTCAAGTATAGTCCTCGACCCATCTCAATGACAGACTAATTCTTACATCCACAAAAAACCCATTCTAGGATGGAGGATAAGTTGTAGTAAACTAGCATCGCGAATGCAAAGATTCTTCAAATACTTGTCAATACACAAAGATTTTGCCTTCTTGGAGTCCCATTGTTTTTCCCACTTTGACTTTCCAATCATGAAATATGGATAAAGATTGATCCTTAGACTGAAGAAAGAAAGCCCAAGTATACTTGGAGTAGTCAGGTGTCAACAATAATCATCATATGTAAAGAGCCTTATTCAAAGATTTTGTAGACATAGGACAACACAAGTCTACATGAACAAGCTCGAGTGGTTTGGTAGATATGTTAGGGAAAGGTAATCGATGTTGCTTGCCATGGAGAAATGGTTGTGCACACACCAACTGGGGTACTGATGGATGATTAAGCATCAACCAAACCATGTTTATATGCCTATTGCAAATAAAAGAAGCTCAAGTGGCAAAAGCATGCATGCCATAACACAGAATCTGTAGACGTAGAATGCAAGGCCAAAGTAGAGGTGCATAAAATAGGAATAGTACCAGCACCTTTGATGGAAATTGTAAAAGAGTCATCGAGAGTGATGGTTGCTTAGAGAAGGAAGAACACCAATCATGATGATTAGTGTGTGAGAAGTTGTGCTACTATCTATAATCCAAGCATGAAACCTGAAAGAGATGAAAGTTGATGAAAGTCAAAGTGGGGCTATCAATGTAGATAAACAACTGATCAATAGTAGTTGAAGTAGATGCAGACACCTCAAAGCCATATCACCTCAGTTTTTGCAGTAGAACAAACAACACGATATTCTGCCTTTGAGGAGGATAATGCAATAGTGGGTTGCTTTTTACTACTCAAGGAAATAGCACCAGAACCACGTGTAAACCAATAACATGCAGTCGATTGGTGAGTGTTAATATCACCAACCTAGTGAGAATCAGAATAGCCAACTAACCGATCCCCCTTCCACCAATAGAAGATACCCCGATCAAGAAAATTATTCAAATAGTGCAGGATGCACTGGCAGGTGGGATTTGTGAGGGTCAGCTGAAAATGAACTCAAGACACAAACAAAAAAGTAAACATCCAATCTAGAATGAGTAATCCAAATCAAAGATTTGACAATCTACCTTTATAGAGCATGATCACATGGTGGTGAAGCAAATCTTAGCATTAGGGTCCATCGAAGAAGAGATGGAACCATGCACCTTGAAATGCTATAAAATCTCCTTTGCAATACTTGCGTTGAGAGAGAAAAATACCCTGAGGAGTCTACCAAACTTCAAAACCAAGGAAAAATGAAGAACTCAAGGTTGATCAACTCAAACTCATGGCTAAGATCAGCCACCATGACAAACAAAATCCAACTCTTATGACTTCCTATAAAGATCAAGCCATCCACATACACAATGATAATGACAAATAAGACCATCTTTAACAAATAAGACCATCTTTAACAAAAATGTAAAGATTGGAACATGAATGTGATCACCAAAGACCAACCACCAATGACCAATCTTCAGAAAGAAGGTGTCAATGCACTAGTACCACACACGATGAGCCTACTTCAATCCATATAGATCTTTACAAAGTTGGTACACAATATGCGCAACAACAATATCAAGTGGTTGCTCAACATAGACCTCCTCTTGAAGGTCACCATTAAGAAGAGCAGATTTGACATCCATCTATAAAATAGGCCACCCACCCATGATGGGTAAGAAGAGCCAAAATAATCCTAATGGTAGTAATCGACACTGTAGGAATAAAAGCCTCATCAAAATCAACACTAACTCTCTAGGAGTAGCCCTTCACAACAAGATGTTCTTCGTGTTTGTCTAAAGTTCCATCCTCATAATACTTGTTCTTATAGACCCAACGAACTTTGATTACCTTGCATTGAGGTGGACGTGGTACAAGAACCCAAGTACTATTGTGCTTAATGGAATCAAGCTCTGTCTGCATAGTAATAATCCAAGGTGGAGAAGAAAGTGTCTCCTCAGAGAGGAAGGCTCAGTAGAGGTGAAGGAAGAATGGTAGACATCAAGGCAAAATTCAGAAAGTGATTATCCTCAACAGCATGCTTTTAGACCGAGTAACATGATGAGAATGACTTTCACTAGATTTCGGAAATTGACGAAGGCCTGAATCTTTCATAGTCTCATATAACCAACGAGGAACCCTCTTGGTGAGGATACTCCTCAATAACCTCTATATTTGAATCTAAAGAAGCCCCCTTTGAAACCAAAGGTGGTAGAGGAGCTGAGACAAGAGGCAGAGGAGCAGCCAAAGTAGAAGGCTGAGCTAAAGGAGAAGGACCCGGAGATGAAGTTGAAGGTAGAGGAAGAAGCTCACTCTTATAAGGTACATGAAGGACACTCATCAAAAATAACATCATAACATCATGATTGATGGTGGCTAGTAAGTTGTAGTTGCAGGATCCCAAAGTTCATAGGCCTTGGATATAGAATTATACCCAAGGAAAATGTGCGGCATGGATTTAGAATCCAACTTAGAGTGATGCTCTTTAGTTACATGCACATAAGCCTTGCAACCAAATATTGGGAGATAAGCACAAGAGGGTTTGATGCCCAATAATGCCTCATACGAGTTTTACCTATGGTACAACTGATGTAGGCAATCTATTCCAAATGTGAACTCCAATAGCTGATGCCTCAGCCTATAATTTCTTGGCCAAGCCACTATGCTCAAGTATAGTCCTCGACCCATCTCAATGACAGACTAATTCTTACATCCACAAAAAACCCATTCTAGGATGGAGGATAAGTTGTAGTAAACTAGCATCGCGAATGCAAAGATTCTTCAAATACTTGTCAATACACAAAGATTTTGCCTTCTTGGAGTCCCATTGTTTTTCCCACTTTGACTTTCCAATCATGAAATATGGATAAAGATTGATCCTTAGACTGAAGAAAGAAAGCCCAAGTATACTTGGAGTAGTCAGGTGTCAACAATAATCATCATATGTAAAGAGCCTTATTCAAAGATTTTGTAGACATAGGACAACACAAGTCTACATGAACAAGCTCGAGTGGTTTGGTAGATATGTTAGGGAAAGGTAATCGATGTTGCTTGCCATGGAGAAATGGTTGTGCACACACCAATTGGGGTACTGATGGATGATTAAGCATCAACCAAACCATGTTCATA
Organism: Cibotium barometz; assembly: GCF_041138505.1. NCBI lineage: Eukaryota > Viridiplantae > Streptophyta > Polypodiopsida > Cyatheales > Cibotiaceae > Cibotium > Cibotium barometz. The sequence continues at coordinate 17,909,490 of NC_141071.1, read as the reverse complement.
TGCCTATTGCAAATAAAAGAAGCTTAAGTGGCAAAAGCATGCATGCCATAACACAGAATCTGTAGACGTAGAATGCAAGGCCAAAGTAGAGGTGCATAAAATAGGAATAGTACCAGCACCTTTGATGGAAATTGTAAAAGAGTCATCGAGACTGATGGTTGCTTAGAGAAGGAAGAACACCAATCATGATGATTAGTGTGTGAGAAGTTGTGCTACTATCTATAATCCAAGCATGAAACCTGAAAGAGATGAAAGTTGATGAAAGTCAAAGTGGGGCTATCAATGTAGATAAACAACTGATCAATAGTAGTTGAAGTAGATGCAGACACCTCAAAGCCATATCACCTCAATTTTTGCAGTAGAACAAACAACACAATATTCTGCCTTTGAGGAGGATAATGCAATAGTGGGTTGCTTTTTACTACTCAAGGAAATAGCACCAGAACCACGTGTAAACCAATAACATGCAGTCGATTGGTGAGTGTTAATATCACCAACCTAGTGAGAATCAGAATAGCCAACTAACCGATCCCCCTTCCACCAATAGAAGATACCCCGATCAAGAAAATTATTCAAATAGTGCAGGATGCACTGGCAGGTGGGATTTGTGAGGGTCAGCTGAAAATGAACTCAAGACACAAACAAAAAAGTAAACATCCAATCTAGAATGAGTAATCCAAATCAAAGATTTGACAATCTACCTTTATAGAGCATGATCACATGGTGGTGAAGCAAATCTTAGCATTAGGGTCCATCGAAGAAGAGATGGAACCATGCACCTTGAAATGCTATAAAATCTCCTTTGCAATACTTGCGTTGAGAGAGAAAAATACCCTGAGGAGTCTACCAAACTTCAAAACCAAGGAAAAATGAAGAACTCAAGGTTGATCAACTCAAACTCATGGCTAAGATCAGCCACCATGACAAACAAAATCCAGCTCTTATGACTTCCTATAAAGATCAAGCCATCCACATACACAATGATAATGACAAATAAGACCATCTTTAACAAATAAGACCATCTTTAACAAAAATGTAAAGATTGGAACATGAATGTGATCACCAAAGACCAACCACCAATGACCAATCTTCAGAAAGAAGGTGTCAATGCACTAGTACCACACACGATGAGCCTACTTCAATCCATATAGATCTTTACAAAGTTGGTACACAATATGCGCAACAACAATATCAAGTGGTTGCTCAACATAGACCTCCTCTTGAAGGTCACCATTAAGAAGAGCAGATTTGACATCCATCTATAAAATAGGCCACCCACCCATGATGGGTAAGAAGAGCCAAAATAATCCTAATGGTAGTAATCGACACTGTAGGAATAAAAGCCTCATCAAAATCAACACTAACTCTCTAGGAGTAGCCCTTCACAACAAGATGTTCTTCGTGTTTGTCTAAAGTTCCATCCTCATAATACTTGTTCTTATAGACCCAACGAACTTTGATTACCTTGCATTGAGGTGGACGTGGTACAAGAACCCAAGTACTATTGTGCTTAATGGAATCAAGCTCTGTCTGCATAGTAATAATCCAAGGTGGAGAAGAAAGTGTCTCCTCAGAGAGGAAGGCTCAGTAGAGGTGAAGGAAGAATGGTAGACATCAAGGCAAAATTCAGAAAGTGATTATCCTCAACAGCATGCTTTTAGACCGAGTAACATGATGAGAATGACTTTCACTAGATTTCGGAAATTGACGAAGGCCTGAATCTTTCATAGTCTCATATAACCAACGAGGAACCCTCTTGGTGAGGATCCTCCTCAATAACCTCTATATTTGAATCTAAAGAAGTCCCCTTTGAAACCAAAGGTGGTAGAGGAGCTGAGACAAGAGGCAGAGGAGCGAACAGGGGGATCTCACAAGAACAAACAACACGATATTCTGCCTTTGAGGAGGATAATGCAATAGTGGGTTGCTTTTTACTACTCAAGGAAATAGCACCAGAACCACGTGTAAACCAATAACATGCAGTCGATTGGTGAGTGTTAATATCACCAACCTAGTGAGAATCAGAATAGCCAACTAACCGATCCCCCTTCCACCAATAGAAGATACCCCGATCAAGAAAATTATTCAAATAGTGCAGGATGCACTGGCAGGTGGGATTTGTGAGGGTCAGCTGAAAATGAACTCAAGACACAAACAAAAAAGTAAACATCCAATCTAGAATGAGTAATCCAAATCAAAGATTTGACAATCTACCTTTATAGAGCATGATCACATGGTGGTGAAGCAAATCTTAGCATTAGGGTCCATCGAAGAAGAGATGGAACCATGCACCTTGAAATGCTATAAAATCTCCTTTGCAATACTTGCGTTGAGAGAGAAAAATACCCTGAGGAGTCTACCAAACTTCAAAACCAAGGAAAAATGAAGAACTCAAGGTTGATCAACTCAAACTCATGGCTAAGATCAGCCACCATGACAAACAAAATCCAACTCTTATGACTTCCTATAAAGATCAAGCCATCCACATACACAATGATAATGACAAATAAGACCATCTTTAACAAATAAGACCATCTTTAACAAAAATGTAAAGATTGGAACATGAATGTGATCACCAAAGACCAACCACCAATGACCAATCTTCAGAAAGAAGGTGTCAATGCACTAGTACCACACACGATGAGCCTACTTCAATCCATATAGATCTTTACAAAGGTGGTACACAATATGCGCAACAACAATATCAAGTGGTTGCTCAACATAGACCTCCTCTTGAAGGTCACCATTAAGAAGAGCAGATTTGACATCCATCTATAAAATAGGCCACCCACCCATGATGGGTAAGAAGAGCCAAAATAATCCTAATGGTAGTAATCGACACTGTAGGAATAAAAGCCTCATCAAAATCAACACTAACTCTCTAGGAGTAGCCCTTCACAACAAGATGTTCTTCGTGTTTGTCTAAAGTTCCATCCTCATAATACTTGTTCTTATAGACCCAACGAACTTTGATTACCTTGCATTGAGGTGGACGTGGTACAAGAACCCAAGTACTATTGTGCTTAATGGAATCAAGCTCTGTCTGCATAGTAATAATCCAAGGTGGAGAAGAAAGTGTCTCCTCAGAGAGGAAGGCTCATTAGAGGTGAAGGAAGAATGGTAGACATCAAGGCAAAATTCAGAAAGTGATTATCCTCAACAGCATGCTTTTAGACCGAGTAACATGATGAGAATGACTTTCACTAGATTTCGGAAATTGAGGAAGGCCTGAATCTTTCATAGTCTCATATAACCAACGAGGAACCCTCTTGGTGAGGATCCTCCTCAATAACCTCTATATTTGAATCTAAAGAAGCCCCCTTTGAAACCAAAGGTGGTAGAGGAGCTGAGACAAGAGGCAGAGGAGCAGCCAAAGTAGAAGGCTGAGCTAAAGGAGAAGGACCCGGAGATGAAGTTGAAGGTAGAGGAAGAAGCTCACTCTTATAAGGTACATGAAGGACACTCATCAAAAATAACATCATAACATCATGATTGATGGTGGCTAGTAAGTTGTAGTTGCAGGATCCCAAAGTTCATAGGCCTTGGATATAGAATTATACCCAAGGAAAATGTGCGGCATGGATTTAGAATCCAACTTAGAGTGATGCTCTTTAGTTACATGCACATAAGCCTTGCAACCAAATATTGGGAGATAAGCACAAGAGGGTTTGATGCCCAATAATGCCTCATACGAGTTTTACCTATGGTACAACTGATGTAGGCAATCTATTCCAAATGTGAACTCCAATAGCTGATGCCTCAGCCTATAATTTCTTGGCCAAGCCACTATGCTCAAGTATAGTCCTCGACCCATCTCAATGACAGACTAATTCTTACATCCACAAAAAACCCATTCTAGGATGGAGGATAAGTTGTAGTAAACTAGCATCGCGAATGCAAAGATTCTTCAAATACTTGTCAATACACAAAGATTTTGCCTTCTTGGAGTCCCATTGTTTTTCCCACTTTGACTTTCCAATCATGAAATATGGATAAAGATTGATCCTTAGACTGAAGAAAGAAAGCCCAAGTATACTTGGAGTAGTCAGGTGTCAACAATAATCATCATATGTAAAGAGCCTTATTCAAAGATTTTGTAGACATAGGACAACACAAGTCTACATGAACAAGCTCGAGTGGTTTGGTAGATATGTTAGGGAAAGGTAATCGATGTTGCTTGCCATGGAGAAATGGTTGTGCACACACCAACTGGGGTACTGATGGATGATTAAGCATCAACCAAACCATGTTTATATGCCTATTGCAAATAAAAGAAGCTCAAGTGGCAAAAGCATGCATGCCATAACACAGAATCTGTAGACGTAGAATGCAAGGCCAAAGTAGAGGTGCATAAAATAGGAATAGTACCAGCACCTTTGATGGAAATTGTAAAAGAGTCATCGAGACTGATGGTTGCTTAGAGAAGGAAGAACACCAATCATGATGATTAGTGTGTGAGAAGTTGTGCTACTATCTATAATCCAAGCATGAAACCTGAAAGAGATGAAAGTTGATGAAAGTCAAAGTGGGGCTATCAATGTAGATAAACAACTGATCAATAGTAGTTGAAGTAGATGCAGACACCTCAAAGCCATATCACCTCAGTTTTTGCAGTAGAACAAACAACACGATATTCTGCCTTTGAGGAGGATAATGCAATAGTGGGTTGCTTTTTACTACTCAAGGAAATAGCACCAGAACCACGTGTAAACCAATAACATGCAGTCGATTGGTGAGTGTTAATATCACCAACCTAGTGAGAATCAGAATAGCCAACTAACCGATCCCCCTTCCACCAATAGAAGATACCCCGATCAAGAAAATTATTCAAATAGTGCAGGATGCACTGGCAGGTGGGATTTGTGAGGGTCAGCTGAAAATGAACTCAAGACACAAACAAAAAAGTAAACATCCAATCTAGAATGAGTAATCCAAATCAAAGATTTGACAATCTACCTTTATAGAGCATGATCACATGGTGGTGAAGCAAATCTTAGCATTAGGGTCCATCGAAGAAGAGATGGAACCATGCACCTTGAAATGCTATAAAATCTCCTTTGCAATACTTGCGTTGAGAGAGAAAAATACCCTGAGGAGTCTACCAAACTTCAAAACCAAGGAAAAATGAAGAACTCAAGGTTGATCAACTCAAACTCATGGCTAAGATCAGCCACCATGACAAACAAAATCCAACTCTTATGACTTCCTATAAAGATCAAGCCATCCACATACACAATGATAATGACAAATAAGACCATCTTTAACAAATAAGACCATCTTTAACAAAAATGTAAAGATTGGAACATGAATGTGATCACCAAAGACCAACCACCAATGACCAATCTTCAGAAAGAAGGTGTCAATGCACTAGTACCACACACGATGAGCCTACTTCAATCCATATAGATCTTTACAAAGTTGGTACACAATATGCGCAACAACAATATCAAGTGGTTGCTCAACATAGACCTCCTCTTGAAGGTCACCATTAAGAAGAGCAGATTTGACATCCATCTATAAAATAGGCCACCCACCCATGATGGGTAAGAAGAGCCAAAATAATCCTAATGGTAGTAATCGACACTGTAGGAATAAAAGCCTCATCAAAATCAACACTAACTCTCTAGGAGTAGCCCTTCACAACAAGATGTTCTTCGTGTTTGTCTAAAGTTCCATCCTCATAATACTTGTTCTTATAGACCCAACGAACTTTGATTACCTTGCATTGAGGTGGACGTGGTACAAGAACCCAAGTACTATTGTGCTTAATGGAATCAAGCTCTGTCTGCATAGTAATAATCCAAGGTGGAGAAGAAAGTGTCTCCTCAGAGAGGAAGGCTCAGTAGAGGTGAAGGAAGAATGGTAGACATCAAGGCAAAATTCAGAAAGTGATTATCCTCAACAGCATGCTTTTAGACCGAGTAACATGATGAGAATGACTTTCACTAGATTTCGGAAATTGACGAAGGCCTGAATCTTTCATAGTCTCATATAACCAACGAGGAACCCTCTTGGTGAGGATCCTCCTCAATAACCTCTATATTTGAATCTAAAGAAGTCCCCTTTGAAACCAAAGGTGGTAGAGGAGCTGAGACAAGAGGCAGAGGAGCAGCCAAAGTAGAAGGCTGAGCTAAAGGAGAAGGACCCAGAGATGAAGTTGAAGGTAGAGGAAGAAGCTCACTCTTATAAGGTACATGAAGGACACTCATCAAAAATAACATCATAACATCATGATTGATGGTGGCTAGTAAGTTGTAGTTGCAGGATCCCAAAGTTCATAGGCCTTGGATATAGAATTATACCCAAGGAAAATGTGCGGCATGGATTTAGAATCCAACTTAGAGTGATGCTCTTTAGTTACATGCACATAAGCCTTGCAACCAAATATTGGGAGATAAGCACAAGAGGGTTTGATGCCCAATAATGCCTCATACGAGTTTTACCTATGGTACAACTGATGTAGGCAATCTATTCCAAATGTGAACTCCAATAGCTGATGCCTTAGCCTATAATTTCTTGGCCAAGCCACTATGCTCAAGTATAGTCCTCGACCCATCTCAATGACAGACTAATTCTTACATCCACAAAAAACCCATTCTAGGATGGAGGATAAGTTGTAGTAAACTAGCATCGCGAATGCAAAGATTCTTCAAATACTTGTCAAACACATGTGAGAGAAACTCTCCCCCTTTATCAATACACAAAGATTTTGCCTTCTTGGAGTCCCATTGTTTTTCCCACTTTGACTTTCCAATCATGAAATATGGATAAAGATTGATCCTTAGACTGAAGAAAGAAAGCCCAAGTATACTTGGAGTAGTCAGGTGTCAACAATAATCATCATATGTAAAGAGCCTTATTCAAAGATTTTGTAGACATAGGACAACACAAGTCTACATGAACAAGCTCGAGTGGTTTGGTAGATATGTTAGGGAAAGGTAATCGATGTTGCTTGCCATGGAGAAATGGTTGTGCACACACCAACTGGGGTACTGATGGATGATTAAGCATCAACCAAACCATGTTTATATGCCTATTGCAAATAAAAGAAGCTCAAGTGGCAAAAGCATGCATGCCATAACACAGAATCTGTAGACGTAGAATGCAAGGCCAAAGTAGAGGTGCATAAAATAGGAATAGTACCAGCACCTTTGATGGAAATTGTAAAAGAGTCATCGAGACTGATGGTTGCTTAGAGAAGGAAGAACACCAATCATGATGATTAGTGTGTGAGAAGTTGTGCTACTATCTATAATCCAAGCATGAAACCTGAAAGAGATGAAAGTTGATGAAAGTCAAAGTGGGGCTATCAATGTAGATAAACAACTGATCAATAGTAGTTGAAGTAGATGCAGACACCTCAAAGCCATATCACCTCAGTTTTTGCAGTAGAACAAACAACACGATATTCTGCCTTTGAGGAGGATAATGCAATAGTGGGTTGCTTTTTACTACTCAAGGAAATAGCACCAGAACCACGTGTAAACCAATAACATGCAGTCGATTGGTGAGTGTTAATATCACCAACCTAGTGAGAATCAGAATAGCCAACTAACCGATCCCCCTTCCACCAATAGAAGATACCCCGATCAAGAAAATTATTCAAATAGTGCAAGATGCACTGGCAGGTGGGATTTGTGAGGGTCAGCTGAAAATGAACTCAAGACACAAACAAAAAAGTAAACATCCAATCTAGAATGAGTAATCCAAATCAAAGATTTGACAATCTACCTTTATAGAGCATGATCACATGGTGGTGAAGCAAATCTTAGCATTAGGGTCCATCGAAGAAGAGATGGAACCATGCACCTTGAAATGCTATAAAATCTCCTTTGCAATACTTGCGTTGAGAGAGAAAAATACCCTGAGGAGTCTACCAAACTTCAAAACCAAGGAAAAATGAAGAACTCAAGGTTGATCAACTCAAACTCATGGCTAAGATCAGCCACCATGACAAACAAAATCCAACTCTTATGACTTCCTATAAAGATCAAGCCATCCACATACACAATGATAATGACAAATAAGACCATCTTTAACAAATAAGACCATCTTTAACAAAAATGTAAAGATTGGAACATGAATGTGATCACCAAAGACCAACCACCAATGACCAATCTTCAGAAAGAAGGTGTCAATGCACTAGTACCACACACGATGAGCCTACTTCAATCCATATAGATCTTTACAAAGTTGGTACACAATATGCGCAACAACAATATCAAGTGGTTGCTCAACATAGACCTCCTCTTGAAGGTCACCATTAAGAAGAGCAGATTTGACATCCATCTATAAAATAGGCCACCCACCCATGATGGGTAAGAAGAGCCAAAATAATCCTAATGGTAGTAATCGACACTGTAGGAATAAAAGCCTCATCAAAATCAACACTAACTCTCTAGGAGTAGCCCTTCACAACAAGATGTTCTTCGTGTTTGTCTAAAGTTCCATCCTCATAATACTTGTTCTTATAGACCCAACGAACTTTGATTACCTTGCATTGAGGTGGACGTGGTACAAGAACCCAAGTACTATTGTACTTAATGGAATCAAGCTCTGTCTGCATAGTAATAATCCAAGGTGGAGAAGAAAGTGTCTCCTCAGAGAGGAAGGCTCAGTAGAGGTGAAGGAAGAATGGTAGACATCAAGGCAAAATTCAGAAAGTGATTATCCTCAACAGCATGCTTTTAGACCGAGTAACATGATGAGAATGACTTTCACTAGATTTCGGAAATTGACGAAGGCCTGAATCTTTCATAGTCTCATATAACCAACGAGGAACCCTCTTGGTGAGGATCCTCCTCAATAACCTCTATATTTGAATCTAAAGAAGTCCCCTTTGAAACCAAAGGTGGTAGAGGAGCTGAGACAAGAGGCAGAGGAGCAGCCAAAGTAGAAGGCTGAGCTAAAGGAGAAGGACCCGGAGATGAAGTTGAAGGTAGAGGAAGAAGATCACTCTTATAAGGTACATGAAGGACACTCATCAAAAATAACATCATAACATCATGATTGATGGTGGCTAGTAAGTTGTAGTTGCAGGATCCCAAAGTTCATAGGCCTTGGATATAGAATTATACCCAAGGAAAATGTGCGGCATGGATTTAGAATCCAACTTAGAGTGATGCTCTTTAGTTACATGCACATAAGCCTTGCAACCAAATATTGGGAGATAAGCACAAGAGGGTTTGATGCCCAATAATGCCTCATACGAGTTTTACCTATGGTACAACTGATGTAGGCAATCTATTCCAAATGTGAACTCCAATAGCTGATGCCTCAGCCTATAATTTCTTGGCCAAGCCACTATGCTCAAGTATAGTCCTCGACCCATCTCAATGACAGACTAATTCTTACATCCACAAAAAACCCATTCTAGGATGGAGGATAAGTTGTAGTAAACTAGCATCGCGAATGCAAAGATTCTTCAAATACTTGTCAATACACAAAGATTTTGCCTTCTTGGAGTCCCATTGTTTTTCCCACTTTGACTTTCCAATCATGAAATATGGATAAAGATTGATCCTTAGACTGAAGAAAGAAAGCCCAAGTATACTTGGAGTAGTCAGGTGTCAACAATAATCATCATATGTAAAGAGCCTTATTCAAAGATTTTGTAGACATAGGACAACACAAGTCTACATGAACAAGCTCGAGTGGTTTGGTAGATATGTTAGGGAAAGGTAATCGATGTTGCTTGCCATGGAGAAATGGTTGTGCACACACCAACTGGGGTACTGATGGATGATTAAGCATCAACCAAACCATGTTTATATGCCTATTGCAAATAAAAGAAGCTCAAGTGGCAAAAGCATGCATGCCATAACACAGAATCTGTAGACGTAGAATGCAAGGCCAAAGTAGAGGTGCATAAAATAGGAATAGTACCAGCACCTTTGATGGAAATTGTAAAAGAGTCATCGAGACTGATGGTTGCTTAGAGAAGGAAGAACACCAATCATGATGATTAGTGTGTGAGAAGTTGTGCTACTATCTATAATCCAAGCATGAAACCTGAAAGAGATGAAAGTTGATGAAAGTCAAAGTGGGGCTATCAATGTAGATAAACAACTGATCAATAGTAGTTGAAGTAGATGCAGACACCTCAAAGCCATATCACCTCAGTTTTTGCAGTAGAACAAACAACACGATATTCTGCCTTTGAGGAGGATAATGCAATAGTGGGTTGCTTTTTACTACTCAAGGAAATAGCACCAGAACCACGTGTAAACCAATAACATGCAGTCGATTGGTGAGTGTTAATATCACCAACCTAGTGAGAATCAGAATAGCCAACTAACCGATCCCCCTTCCACCAATAGAAGATACCCCGATCAAGAAAATTATTCAAATAGTGCAGGATGCACTGGCAGGTGGGATTTGTGAGGGTCAGCTGAAAATGAACTCAAGACACAAACAAAAAAGTAAACATCCAATCTAGAATGAGTAATCCAAATCAAAGATTTGACAATCTACCTTTATAGAGCATGATCACATGGTGGTGAAGCAAATCTTAGCATTAGGGTCCATCGAAGAAGAGATGGAACCATGCACCTTGAAATGCTATAAAATCTCCTTTGCAATACTTGCGTTGAGAGAGAAAAATACCCTGAGGAGTCTACCAAACTTCAAAACCAAGGAAAAATGAAGAACTCAAGGTTGATCAACTCAAACTCATGGCTAAGATCAGCCACCATGACAAACAAAATCCAACTCTTATGACTTCCTATAAAGATCAAGCCATCCACATACACAATGATAATGACAAATAAGACCATCTTTAACAAATAAGACCATCTTTAACAAAAATGTAAAGATTGGAACATGAATGTGATCACCAAAGACCAACCACCAATGACCAATCTTCAGAAAGAAGGTGTCAATGCACTAGTACCACACACGATGAGCCTACTTCAATCCATATAGATCTTTACAAAGTTGGTACACAATATGCGCAACAACAATATCAAGTGGTTGCTCAACATAGACCTCCTCTTGAAGGTCACCATTAAGAAGAGCAGATTTGACATCCATCTATAAAATAGGCCACCCACCCATGATGGGTAAGAAGAGCCAAAATAATCCTAATGGTAGTAATCGACACTGTAGGAATAAAAGCCTCATCAAAATCAACACTAACTCTCTAGGAGTAGCCCTTCACAACAAGATGTTCTTCGTGTTTGTCTAAAGTTCCATCCTCATAATACTTGTTCTTATAGACCCAACGAACTTTGATTACCTTGCATTGAGGTGGACGTGGTACAAGAACCCAAGTACTATTGTGCTTAATGGAATCAAGCTCTGTCTGCATAGTAATAATCCAAGGTGGAGAAGAAAGTGTCTCCTCAGAGAGGAAGGCTCAGTAGAGGTGAAGGAAGAATGGTAGACATCAAGGCAAAATTCAGAAAGTGATTATCCTCAACAGCATGCTTTTAGACCGAGTAACATGATGAGAATGACTTTCACTAGATTTCGGAAATTGACGAAGGCCTGAATCTTTCATAGTCTCATATAACCAACGAGGAACCCTCTTGGTGAGGATCCTCCTCAATAACCTCTATATTTGAATCTAAAGAAGCCCCCTTTGAAACCAAAGGTGGTAGAGGAGCTGAGACAAGAGGCAGAGGAGCAGCCAAAGTAGAAGGCTGAGCTAAAGGAGAAGGACCCGGAGATGAAGTTGAAGGTAGAGGAAGAAGCTCACTCTTATAAGGTACATGAAGGACACTCATCAAAAATAACATCATAACATCATGATTGATGGTGGCTAGTAAGTTGTAGTTGCAGGATCCCAAAGTTCATAGGCCTTGGATATAGAATTATACCCAAGGAAAATGTGCGGCATGGATTTAGAATCCAACTTAGAGTGATGCTCTTTAGTTACATGCACATAAGCCTTGCAACCAAATATTGGGAGATAAGCACAAGAGGGTTTGATGCCCAATAATGCCTCATACGAGTTTTACCTATGGTACAACTGATGTAGGCAATCTATTCCAAATGTGAACTCCAATAGCTGATGCCTCAGCCTATAATTTCTTGGCCAAGCCACTATGCTCAAGTATAGTCCTCGACCCATCTCAATGACAGACTAATTCTTACATCCACAAAAAACCCATTCTAGGATGGAGGATAAGTTGTAGTAAACTAGCATCGCGAATGCAAAGATTCTTCAAATACTTGTCAATACACAAAGATTTTGCCTTCTTGGAGTCCCATTGTTTTTCCCACTTTGACTTTCCAATCATGAAATATGGATAAAGATTGATCCTTAGACTGAAGAAAGAAAGCCCAAGTATACTTGGAGTAGTCAGGTGTCAACAATAATCATCATATGTAAAGAGCCTTATTCAAAGATTTTGTAGACATAGGACAACACAAGTCTACATGAACAAGCTCGAGTGGTTTGGTAGATATGTTAGGGAAAGGTAATCGATGTTGCTTGCCATGGAGAAATGGTTGTGCACACACCAACTGGGGTACTGATGGATGATTAAGCATCAACCAAACCATGTTTATATGCCTATTGCAAATAAAAGAAGCTCAAGTGGCAAAAGCATGCATGCCATAACACAGAATCTGTAGACGTAGAATGCAAGGCCAAAGTAGAGGTGCATAAAATAGGAATAGTACCAGCACCTTTGATGGAAATTGTAAAAGAGTCATCGAGACTGATGGTTGCTTAGAGAAGGAAGAACACCAATCATGATGATTAGTGTGTGAGAAGTTGTGCTACTATCTATAATCCAAGCATGAAACCTGAAAGAGATGAAAGTTGATGAAAGTCAAAGTGGGGCTATCAATGTAGATAAACAACTGATCAATAGTAGTTGAAGTAGATGCAGACACCTCAAAGCCATATCACCTCAGTTTTTGCAGTAGAACAAACAACACGATATTCTGCCTTTGAGGAGGATAATGCAATAGTGGGTTGCTTTTTACTACTCAAGGAAATAGCACCAGAACCACGTGTAAACCAATAACATGCAGTCGATTGGTGAGTGTTAATATCACCAACCTAGCGAGAATCAGAATAGCCAACTAACCGATCCCCCTTCCACCAATAGAAGATACCCCGATCAAGAAAATTATTCAAATAGTGCAGGATGCACTGGCAGGTGGGATTTGTGAGGGTCAGCTGAAAATGAACTCAAGACACAAACAAAAAAGTAAACATCCAATCTAGAATGAGTAATCCAAATCAAAGATTTGACAATCTACCTTTATAGAGCATGATCACATGGTGGTGAAGCAAATCTTAGCATTAGGGTCCATCGAAGAAGAGATGGAACCATGCACCTTGAAATGCTATAAAATCTCCTTTGCAATACTTGCGTTGAGAGAGAAAAATACCCTGAGGAGTCTACCAAACTTCAAAACCAAGGAAAAATGAAGAACTCAAGGTTGATCAACTCAAACTCATGGCTAAGATCAGCCACCATGACAAACAAAATCCAACTCTTATGACTTCCTATAAAGATCAAGCCATCCACATACACAATGATAATGACAAATAAGACCATCTTTAACAAAAATGTAAAGATTGGAACATGAATGTGATCACCAAAGACCAACCACCAATGACCAATCTTCAGAAAGAAGGTGTCAATGCACTAGTGCCACACACGATGAGCCTACTTCAATCCATATAGATCTTTACAAAGTTGGTACACAATATGCGCAACAACAATATCAAGTGGTTGCTCAACATAGACCTCCTCTTGAAGGTCACCATTAAGAAGAGCAGATTTGACATCCATCTATAAAATAGGCCACCCACCCATGATGGGTAAGAAGAGCCAAAATAATCCTAATGGTAGTAATCGACACTGTAGGAATAAAAGCCTCATCAAAATCAACACTAACTCTCTAGGAGTAGCCCTTCACAACAAGATGTTCTTCGTGTTTGTCTAAAGTTCCATCCTCATAATACTTGTTCTTATAGACCCAACGAACTTTGATTACCTTGCATTGAGGTGGACGTGGTACAAGAACCCAAGTACTATTGTGCTTAATGGAATCAAGCTCTGTCTGCATAGTAATAATCCAAGGTGGAGAAGAAAGTGTCTCCTCAGAGAGGAAGGCTCAGTAGAGGTGAAGGAAGAATGGTAGACATCAAGGCAAAATTCAGAAAGTGATTATCCTCAACAGCATGCTTTTAGATCGAGTAACATGATGAGAATGACTTTCACTAGATTTCGGAAATTGACGAAGGCCTGAATCTTTCATAGTCTCATATAACCAACGAGGAACCCTCTTGGTGAGGATCCTCCTCAATAACCTCTATATTTGAATCTAAAGAAGCCCCCTTTGAAACCAAAGGTGGTAGAGGAGCTGAGACAAGAGGCAGAGGAGCAGCCAAAGTAGAAGGCTGAGCTAAAGGAGAAGGACCCAGAGATGAAGTTGAAGGTAGAGGAAGAAGCTCACTCTTATAAGGTACATGAAGGACACTCATCAAAAATAACATCATAACATCATGATTGATGGTGGCTAGTAAGTTGTAGTTGCAGGATCCCAAAGTTCATAGGCCTTGGATATAGAATTATACCCAAGGAAAATGTGCGGCATGGATTTAGAATCCAACTTAGAGTGATGCTCTTTAGTTACATGCACATAAGCCTTGCAACCAAATATTGGGAGATAAGCACAAGAGGGTTTGATGCCCAATAATGCCTCATACGAGTTTTACCTATGGTACAACTGATGTAGGCAATCTATTCCAAATGTGAACTCCAATAGCTGATGCCTCAGCCTATAATTTCTTGGCCAAGCCACTATGCTCAAGTATAGTCCTCGACCCATCTCAATGACAGACTAATTCTTACATCCACAAAAAACCCATTCTAGGATGGAGGATAAGTTGTAGTAAACTAGCATCGCGAATGCAAAGATTCTTCAAATACTTGTCAATACACAAAGATTTTGCCTTCTTGGAGTCCCATTGTTTTTCCCACTTTGACTTTCCAATCATGAAATATGGATAAAGATTGATCCTTAGACTGAAGAAAGAAAGCCCAAGTATACTTGGAGTAGTCAGGTGTCAACAATAATCATCATATGTAAAGAGCCTTATTCAAAGATTTTGTAGACATAGGACAACACAAGTCTACATGAACAAGCTCGAGTGGTTTGGTAGATATGTTAGGGAAAGGTAATCGATGTTGCTTGCCATGGAGAAATGGTTGTGCACACACCAATTGGGGTACTGATGGATGCTTAAGCATCAACCAAACCATGTTCATATGCCTATTGCAAATAAAAGAAGCTCAAGTGGCAAAAGCATGCATGCCATAACACAGAATCTGTAGACGTAGAATGCAAGGCCAAAGTAGAGGTGCATAAAATAGGAATAGTACCAGCACCTTTGATGGAAATTGTAAAAGAGTCATCGAGAGTGATGGTTGCTTAGAGAAGGAAGAACACCAATCATGATGATTAGTGTGTGAGAAGTTGTGCTACTATCTATAATCCAAGCATGAAACCTGAAAGAGATGAAAGTTGATGAAAGTCAAAGTGGGGCTATCAATGTAGATAAACAACTGATCAATAGTAGTTGAAGTAGATGCAGACACCTCAAAGCCATATCACCTCAGTTTTTGCAGTAGAACAAACAACACAATATTCTGCCTTTGAGGAGGATAATGCAATAGTGGGTTGCTTTTTACTACTCAAGGAAATAGCACCAGAACCACGTGTAAACCAATAACATGCAGTCGATTGGTGAGTGTTAATATCACCAACCTAGTGAGAATCAGAATAGCCAACTAACCGATCCCCCTTCCACCAATAGAAGATACCCCGATCAAGAAAATTATTCAAATAGTGCAGGATGCACTGGCAGGTGGGATTTGTGAGGGTCAGCTGAAAATGAACTCAAGACACAAACAAAAAAGTAAACATCCAATCTAGAATGAGTAATCCAAATCAAAGATTTGACAATCTACCTTTATAGAGCATGATCACATGGTGGTGAAGCAAATCTTAGCATTAGGGTCCATCGAAGAAGAGATGGAACCATGCACCTTGAAATGCTATAAAATCTCCTTTGCAATACTTGCGTTGAGAGAGAAAAATACCCTGAGGAGTCTACCAAACTTCAAAACCAAGGAAAAATGAAGAACTCAAGGTTGATCAACTCAAACTCATGGCTAAGATCAGCCACCATGACAAACAAAATCCAGCTCTTATGACTTCCTATAAAGATCAAGCCATCCACATACACAATGATAATGACAAATAAGACCATCTTTAACAAATAAGACCATCTTTAACAAAAATGTAAAGATTGGAACATGAATGTGATCACCAAAGACCAACCACCAATGACCAATCTTCAGAAAGAAGGTGTCAATGCACTAGTACCACACACGATGAGCCTACTTCAATCCATATAGATCTTTACAAAGTTGGTACACAATATGCGCAACAACAATATCAAGTGGTTGCTCAACATAGACCTCCTCTTGAAGGTCACCATTAAGAAGAGCAGATTTGACATCCATCTATAAAATAGGCCACCCACCCATGATGGGTAAGAAGAGCCAAAATAATCCTAATGGTAGTAATCGACACTGTAGGAATAAAAGCCTCATCAAAATCAACACTAACTCTCTAGGAGTAGCCCTTCACAACAAGATGTTCTTCGTGTTTGTCTAAAGTTCCATCCTCATAATACTTGTTCTTATAGACCCAACGAACTTTGATTACCTTGCATTGAGGTGGACGTGGTACAAGAACCCAAGTACTATTGTGCTTAATGGAATCAAGCTCTGTCTGCATAGTAATAATCCAAGGTGGAGAAGAAAGTGTCTCCTCAGAGAGGAAGGCTCAGTAGAGGTGAAGGAAGAATGGTAGACATCAAGGCAAAATTCAGAAAGTGATTATCCTCAACAGCATGCTTTTAGACCGAGTAACATGATGAGAATGACTTTCACTAGATTTCGGAAATTGACGAAGGCCTGAATCTTTCATAGTCTCATATAACCAACGAGGAACCCTCTTGGTGAGGATCCTCCTCAATAACCTCTATATTTGAATCTAAAGAAGTCCCCTTTGAAACCAAAGGTGGTAGAGGAGCTGAGACAAGAGGCAGAGGAGCAGCCAAAGTAGAAGGCTGAGCTAAAGGAGAAGGACCCAGAGATGAAGTTGAAGGTAGAGGAAGAAGCTCACTCTTATAAGGTACATGAAGGACACTCATCAAAAATAACATCATAACATCATGATTGATGGTGGCTAGTAAGTTGTAGTTGCAGGATCCCAAAGTTCATAGGCCTTGGATATAGAATTATACCCAAGGAAAATGTGCGGCATGGATTTAGAATCGAACTTAGAGTGATGCTCTTTAGTTACATGCACATAAGCCTTGCAACCAAATATTGGGAGATAAGCACAAGAGGGTTTGATGCCCAATAATGCCTCATACGAGTTTTACCTATGGTACAACTGATGTAGGCAATCTATTCCAAATGTGAACTCCAATAGCTGATGCCTCAGCCTATAATTTCTTGGCCAAGCCACTATGCTCAAGTATAGTCCTCGACCCATCTCAATGACAGACTAATTCTTACATCCACAAAAAACCCATTCTAGGATGGAGGATAAGTTGTAGTAAACTAGCATCGCGAATGCAAAGATTCTTCAAATACTTGTCAAACACATGTGAGAGAAACTCTCCCCCTTTATCAATACACAAAGATTTTGCCTTCTTGGAGTCCCATTGTTTTTCCCACTTTGACTTTCCAATCATGAAATATGGATAAAGATTGATCCTTAGACTGAAGAAAGAAAGCCCAAGTATACTTGGAGTAGTCAGGTGTCAACAATAATCATCATATGTAAAGAGCCTTATTCAAAGATTTTGTAGACATAGGACAACACAAGTCTACATGAACAAGCTCGAGTGGTTTGGTAGATATGTTAGGGAAAGGTAATCGATGTTGCTTGCCATGGAGAAATGGTTGTGCACACACCAACTGGGGTACTGATGGATGATTAAGCATCAACCAAACCATGTTTATATGCCTATTGCAAATAAAAGAAGCTCAAGTGGCAAAAGCATGCATGCCATAACACAGAATCTGTAGACGTAGAATGCAAGGCCAAAGTAGAGGTGCATAAAATAGGAATAGTACCAGCACCTTTGATGGAAATTGTAAAAGAGTCATCGAGACTGATGGTTGCTTAGAGAAGGAAGAACACCAATCATGATGATTAGTGTGTGAGAAGTTGTGCTACTATCTATAATCCAAGCATGAAACCTGAAAGAGATGAAAGTTGATGAAAGTCAAAGTGGGGCTATCAATGTAGATAAACAACTGATCAATAGTAGTTGAAGTAGATGCAGACACCTCAAAGCCATATCACCTCAGTTTTTGCAGTAGAACAAACAACACGATATTCTGCCTTTGAGGAGGATAATGCAATAGTGGGTTGCTTTTTACTACTCAAGGAAATAGCACCAGAACCACGTGTAAACCAATAACATGCAGTCGATTGGTGAGTGTTAATATCACCAACCTAGTGAGAATCAGAATAGCCAACTAACCGATCCCCCTTCCACCAATAGAAGATACCCCGATCAAGAAAATTATTCAAATAGTGCAAGATGCACTGGCAGGTGGGATTTGTGAGGGTCAGCTGAAAATGAACTCAAGACACAAACAAAAAAGTAAACATCCAATCTAGAATGAGTAATCCAAATCAAAGATTTGACAATCTACCTTTATAGAGCATGATCACATGGTGGTGAAGCAAATCTTAGCATTAGGGTCCATCGAAGAAGAGATGGAACCATGCACCTTGAAATGCTATAAAATCTCCTTTGCAATACTTGCGTTGAGAGAGAAAAATACCCTGAGGAGTCTACCAAACTTCAAAACCAAGGAAAAATGAAGAACTCAAGGTTGATCAACTCAAACTCATGGCTAAGATCAGCCACCATGACAAACAAAATCCAACTCTTATGACTTCCTATAAAGATCAAGCCATCCACATACACAATGATAATGACAAATAAGACCATCTTTAACAAATAAGACCATCTTTAACAAAAATGTAAAGATTGGAACATGAATGTGATCACCAAAGACCAACCACCAATGACCAATCTTCAGAAAGAAGGTGTCAATGCACTAGTACCACACACGATGAGCCTACTTCAATCCATATAGATCTTTACAAAGTTGGTACACAATATGCGCAACAACAATATCAAGTGGTTGCTCAACATAGACCTCCTCTTGAAGGTCACCATTAAGAAGAGCAGATTTGACATCCATCTATAAAATAGGCCACCCACCCATGATGGGTAAGAAGAGCCAAAATAATCCTAATGGTAGTAATCGACACTGTAGGAATAAAAGCCTCATCAAAATCAACACTAACTCTCTAGGAGTAGCCCTTCACAACAAGATGTTCTTCGTGTTTGTCTAAAGTTCCATCCTCATAATACTTGTTCTTATAGACCCAACGAACTTTGATTACCTTGCATTGAGGTGGACGTGGTACAAGAACCCAAGTACTATTGTGCTTAATGGAATCAAGCTCTGTCTGCATAGTAATAATCCAAGGTGGAGAAGAAAGTGTCTCCTCAGAGAGGAAGGCTCAGTAGAGGTGAAGGAAGAATGGTAGACATCAAGGCAAAATTCAGAAAGTGATTATCCTCAACAGCATGCTTTTAGACCGAGTAACATGATGAGAATGACTTTCACTAGATTTCGGAAATTGACGAAGGCCTGAATCTTTCATAGTCTCATATAACCAACGAGGAACCCTCTTGGTGAGGATCCTCCTCAATAACCTCTATATTTGAATCTAAAGAAGCCCCCTTTGAAACCAAAGGTGGTAGAGGAGCTGAGACAAGAGGCAGAGGAGCAGCCAAAGTAGAAGGCTGAGCTAAAGGAGAAGGACCCGGAGATGAAGTTGAAGGTAGAGGAAGAAGCTCACTCTTATAAGGTACATGAAGGACACTCATCAAAAATAACATCATAACATCATGATTGATGGTGGCTAGTAAGTTGTAGTTGCAGGATCCCAAAGTTCATAGGCCTTGGATATAGAATTATACCCAAGGAAAATGTGCGGCATGGATTTAGAATCCAACTTAGAGTGATGCTCTTTAGTTACATGCACATAAGCCTTGCAACCAAATATTGGGAGATAAGCACAAGAGGGTTTGATGCCCAATAATGCCTCATACGAGTTTTACCTATGGTACAACTGATGTAGGCAATCTATTCCAAATGTGAACTCCAATAGCTGATGCCTCAGCCTATAATTTCTTGGCCAAGCCACTATGCTCAAGTATAGTCCTCGACCCATCTCAATGACAGACTAATTCTTACATCCACAAAAAACCCATTCTAGGATGGAGGATAAGTTGTAGTAAACTAGCATCGCGAATGCAAAGATTCTTCAAATACTTGTCAATACACAAAGATTTTGCCTTCTTGGAGTCCCATTGTTTTTCCCACTTTGACTTTCCAATCATGAAATATGGATAAAGATTGATCCTTAGACTGAAGAAAGAAAGCCCAAGTATACTTGGAGTAGTCAGGTGTCAACAATAATCATCATATGTAAAGAGCCTTATTCAAAGATTTTGTAGACATAGGACAACACAAGTCTACATGAACAAGCTCGAGTGGTTTGGTAGATATGTTAGGGAAAGGTAATCGATGTTGCTTGCCATGGAGAAATGGTTGTGCACACACCAACTGGGGTACTGATGGATGATTAAGCATCAACCAAACCATGTTTATATGCCTATTGCAAATAAAAGAAGCTCAAGTGGCAAAAGCATGCATGCCATAACACAGAATCTGTAGACGTAGAATGCAAGGCCAAAGTAGAGGTGCATAAAATAGGAATAGTACCAGCACCTTTGATGGAAATTGTAAAAGAGTCATCGAGACTGATGGTTGCTTAGAGAAGGAAGAACACCAATCATGATGATTAGTGTGTGAGAAGTTGTGCTACTATCTATAATCCAAGCATGAAACCTGAAAGAGATGAAAGTTGATGAAAGTCAAAGTGGGGCTATCAATGTAGATAAACAACTGATCAATAGTAGTTGAAGTAGATGCAGACACCTCAAAGCCATATCACCTCAGTTTTTGCAGTAGAACAAACAACACGATATTCTGCCTTTGAGGAGGATAATGCAATAGTGGGTTGCTTTTTACTACTCAAGGAAATAGCACCAGAACCACGTGTAAACCAATAACATGCAGTCGATTGGTGAGTGTTAATATCACCAACCTAGTGAGAATCAGAATAGCCAACTAACCGATCCCCCTTCCACCAATAGAAGATACCCCGATCAAGAAAATTATTCAAATAGTGCAGGATGCACTGGCAAGTGGGATTTGTGAGGGTCAGCTGAAAATGAACTCAAGACACAAACAAAAAAGTAAACATCCAATCTAGAATGAGTAATCCAAATCAAAGATTTGACAATCTACCTTTATAGAGCATGATCACATGGTGGTGAAGCAAATCTTAGCATTAGGGTCCATCGAAGAAGAGATGGAACCATGCACCTTGAAATGCTATAAAATCTCCTTTGCAATACTTGCGTTGAGAGAGAAAAATACCCTGAGGAGTCTACCAAACTTCAAAACCAAGGAAAAATGAAGAACTCAAGGTTGATCAACTCAAACTCATGGCTAAGATCAGCCACCATGACAAACAAAATCCAACTCTTATGACTTCCTATAAAGATCAAGCCATCCACATACACAATGATAATGACAAATAAGACCATCTTTAACAAAAATGTAAAGATTGGAACATGAATGTGATCACCAAAGACCAACCACCAATGACCAATCTTCAGAAAGAAGGTGTCAATGCACTAGTACCACACACGATGAGCCTACTTCAATCCATATAGATCTTTACAAAGTTGGTACACAATATGCGCAACAACAATATCAAGTGGTTGCTCAACATAGACCTCCTCTTGAAGGTCACCATTAAGAAGAGCAGATTTGACATCCATCTATAAAATAGGCCACCCACCCATGATGGGTAAGAAGAGCCAAAATAATCCTAATGGTAGTAATCGACACTGTAGGAATAAAAGCCTCATCAAAATCAACACTAACTCTCTAGGAGTAGCCCTTCACAACAAGATGTTCTTCGTGTTTGTCTAAAGTTCCATCCTCATAATACTTGTTCTTATAGACCCAACGAACTTTGATTACCTTGCATTGAGGTGGACGTGGTACAAGAACCCAAGTACTATTGTGCTTAATGGAATCAAGCTCTGTCTGCATAGTAATAATCCAAGGTGGAGAAGAAAGTGTCTCCTCAGAGAGGAAGGCTCAGTAGAGGTGAAGGAAGAATGGTAGACATCAAGGCAAAATTCAGAAAGTGATTATCCTCAACAGCATGCTTTTAGACCGAGTAACATGATGAGAATGACTTTCACTAGATTTCGGAAATTGACGAAGGCCTGAATCTTTCATAGTCTCATATAACCAACGAGGAACCCTCTTGGTGAGGATCCTCCTCAATAACCTCTATATTTGAATCTAAAGAAGCCCCCTTTGAAACCAAAGGTGGTAGAGGAGCTGAGACAAGAGGCAGAGGAGCAGCCAAAGTAGAAGGCTGAGCTAAAGGAGAAGGACCCGGAGATGAAGTTGAAGGTAGAGGAAGAAGCTCACTCTTATAAGGTACATGAAGGACACTCATCAAAAATAACATCATAACATCATGATTGATGGTGGCTAGTAAGTTGTAGTTGCAGGATCCCAAAGTTCATAGGCCTTGGATATAGAATTATACCCAAGGAAAATGTGCGGCATGGATTTAGAATCCAACTTAGAGTGATGCTCTTTAGTTACATGCACATAAGCCTTGCAACCAAATATTGGGAGATAAGCACAAGAGGGTTTGATGCCCAATAATGCCTCATACGAGTTTTACCTATGGTACAACTGATGTAGGCAATCTATTCCAAATGTGAACTCCAATAGCTGATGCCTCAGCCTATTATTTCTTGGCCAAGCCACTATGCTCAAGTATAGTCCTCGACCCATCTCAATGACAGACTAATTCTTACATCCACAAAAAACCCATTCTAGGATGGAGGATAAGTTGTAGTAAACTAGCATCGCGAATGCAAAGATTCTTCAAATACTTGTCAATACACAAAGATTTTGCCTTCTTGGAGTCCCATTGTTTTTCCCACTTTGACTTTCCAATCATGAAATATGGATAAAGATTGATCCTTAGACTGAAGAAAGAAAGCCCAAGTATACTTGGAGTAGTCAGGTGTCAACAATAATCATCATATGTAAAGAGCCTTATTCAAAGATTTTGTAGACAAAGGACAACACAAGTCTACATGAACAAGCTCGAGTGGTTTGGTAGATATGTGCGATGCCTCCTTTAGGGAAAGGTAATCGATGTTGCTTGCCATGGAGAAATGGTTGTGCACACACCAACTGGGGTACTGATGGATGATTAAGCATCAACCAAACCATGTTTATATGCCTATTGCAAATAAAAGAAGCTCAAGTGGCAAAAGCATGCATGCCATAACACAGAATCTGTAGACGTAGAATGCAAGGCCAAAGTAGAGGTGCATAAAATAGGAATAGTACCAGCACCTTTGATGGAAATTGTAAAAGAGTCATCGAGACTGATGGTTGCTTAGAGAAGGAAGAACACCAATCATGATGATTAGTGTGTGAGAAGTTGTGCTACTATCTATAATCCAAGCATGAAACCTGAAAGAGATGAAAGTTGATGAAAGTCAAAGTGGGGCTATCAATGTAGATAAACAACTGATCAATAGTAGTTGAAGTAGATGCAGACACCTCAAAGCCATATCACCTCAGTTTTTGCAGTAGAACAAACAACACGATATTCTGCCTTTGAGGAGGATAATGCAATAGTGGGTTGCTTTTTACTACTCAAGGAAATAGCACCAGAACCACGTGTAAACCAATAACATGCAGTCGATTGGTGAGTGTTAATATCACCAACCTAGTGAGAATCAGAATAGCCAACTAACCGATCCCCCTTCCACCAATAGAAGATACCCCGATCAAGAAAATTATTCAAATAGTGCAGGATGCACTGGCAGGTGGGATTTGTGAGGGTCAGCTGAAAATGAACTCAAGACACAAACAAAAAAGTAAACATCCAATCTAGAATGAGTAATCCAAATCAAAGATTTGACAATCTACCTTTATAGAGCATGATCACATGGTGGTGAAGCAAATCTTAGCATTAGGGTCCATCGAAGAAGAGATGGAACCATGCACCTTGAAATGCTATAAAATCTCCTTTGCAATACTTGCGTTGAGAGAGAAAAATACCCTGAGGAGTCTACCAAACTTCAAAACCAAGGAAAAATGAAGAACTCAAGGTTGATCAACTCAAACTCATGGCTAAGATCAGCCACCATGACAAACAAAATCCAACTCTTATGACTTCCTATAAAGATCAAGCCATCCACATACACAATGATAATGACAAATAAGACCATCTTTAACAAATAAGACCATCTTTAACAAAAATGTAAAGATTGGAACATGAATGTGATCACCAAAGACCAACCACCAATGACCAATCTTCAGAAAGAAGGTGTCAATGCACTAGTACCACACACGATGAGCCTACTTCAATCCATATAGATCTTTACAAAGTTGGTACACAATATGCGCAACAACAATATCAAGTGGTTGCTCAACATAGACCTCCTCTTGAAGGTCACCATTAAGAAGAGCAGATTTGACATCCATCTATAAAATAGGCCACCCACCCATGATGGGTAAGAAGAGCCAAAATAATCCTAATGGTAGTAATCGACACTGTAGGAATAAAAGCCTCATCAAAATCAACACTAACTCTCTAGGAGTAGCCCTTCACAACAAGATGTTCTTCGTGTTTGTCTAAAGTTCCATCCTCATAATACTTGTTCTTATAGACCCAACGAACTTTGATTACCTTGCATTGAGGTGGACGTGGTACAAGAACCCAAGTACTATTGTGCTTAATGGAATCAAGCTCTGTCTGCATAGTAATAATCCAAGGTGGAGAAGAAAGTGTCTCCTCAGAGAGGAAGGCTCAGTAGAGGTGAAGGAAGAATGGTAGACATCAAGGCAAAATTCAGAAAGTGATTATCCTCAACAGCATGCTTTTAGACCGAGTAACATGATGAGAATGACTTTCACTAGATTTCGGAAATTGACGAAGGCCTGAATCTTTCATAGTCTCATATAACCAACGAGGAACCCTCTTGGTGAGGATCCTCCTCAATAACCTCTATATTTGAATCTAAAGAAGTCCCCTTTGAAACCAAAGGTGGTAGAGGAGCTGAGACAAGAGGCAGAGGAGCAGCCAAAGTAGAAGGCTGAGCTAAAGGAGAAGGACCCGGAGATGAAGTTGAAGGTAGAGGAAGAAGCTCACTCTTATAAGGTACATGAAGGACACTCATCAAAAATAACATCATAACATCATGATTGATGGTGGCTAGTAAGTTGTAGTTGCAGGATCCCAAAGTTCATAGGCCTTGGATATAGAATTATACCCAAGGAAAATGTGCGGCATGGATTTAGAATCCAACTTAGAGTGATGCTCTTTAGTTACATGCACATAAGCCTTGCAACCAAATATTGGGAGATAAGCACAAGAGGGTTTGATGCCCAATAATGCCTCATACGAGTTTTACCTATGGTACAACTGATGTAGGCAATCTATTCCAAATGTGAACTCCAATAGCTGATGCCTCAGCCTATAATTTCTTGGCCAAGCCACTATGCTCAGGTATAGTCCTCGACCCATCTCAATGACAGACTAATTCTTACATCCACAAAAAACCCATTCTAGGATGGAGGATAAGTTGTAGTAAACTAGCATCGCGAATGCAAAGATTCTTCAAATACTTGTCAATACACAAAGATTTTGCCTTCTTGGAGTCCCATTGTTTTTCCCACTTTGACTTTCCAATCATGAAATATGGATAAAGATTGATCCTTAGACTGAAGAAAGAAAGCCCAAGTATACTTGGAGTAGTCAGGTGTCAACAATAATCATCATATGTAAAGAGCCTTATTCAAAGATTTTGTAGACATAGGACAACACAAGTCTACATGAACAAGCTCGAGTGGTTTGGTAGATATGTTAGGGAAAGGTAATCGATGTTGCTTGCCATGGAGAAATGGTTGTGCACACACCAACTGGGGTACTGATGGATGATTAAGCATCAACCAAACCATGTTTATATGCCTATTGCAAATAAAAGAAGCTCAAGTGGCAAAAGCATGCATGCCATAACACAGAATCTGTAGACGTAGAATGCAAGGCCAAAGTAGAGGTGCATAAAATAGGAATAGTACCAGCACCTTTGATGGAAATTGTAAAAGAGTCATCGAGACTGATGGTTGCTTAGAGAAGGAAGAACACCAATCATGATGATTAGTGTGTGAGAAGTTGTGCTACTATCTATAATCCAAGCATGAAACCTGAAAGAGATGAAAGTTGATGAAAGTCAAAGTGGGGCTATCAATGTAGATAAACAACTGATCAATAGTAGTTGAAGTAGATGCAGACACCTCAAAGCCATATCACCTCAGTTTTTGCAGTAGAACAAACAACACGATATTCTGCCTTTGAGGAGGATAATGCAATAGTGGGTTGCTTTTTACTACTCAAGGAAATAGCACCAGAACCACGTGTAAACCAATAACATGCAGTCGATTGGTGAGTGTTAATATCACCAACCTAGTGAGAATCAGAATAGCCAACTAACCGATCCCCCTTCCACCAATAGAAGATACCCCGATCAAGAAAATTATTCAAATAGTGCAGGATGCACTGGCAGGTGGGATTTGTGAGGGTCAGCTGAAAATGAACTCAAGACACAAACAAAAAAGTAAACATCCAATCTAGAATGAGTAATCCAAATCAAAGATTTGACAATCTACCTTTATAGAGCATGATCACATGGTGGTGAAGCAAATCTTAGCATTAGGGTCCATCGAAGAAGAGATGGAACCATGCACCTTGAAATGCTATAAAATCTCCTTTGCAATACTTGCGTTGAGAGAGAAAAATACCCTGAGGAGTCTACCAAACTTCAAAACCAAGGAAAAATGAAGAACTCAAGGTTGATCAACTCAAACTCATGGCTAAGATCAGCCACCATGACAAACAAAATCCAACTCTTATGACTTCCTATAAAGATCAAGCCATCCACATACACAATGATAATGACAAATAAGACCATCTTTAACAAAAATGTAAAGATTGGAACATGAATGTGATCACCAAAGACCAACCACCAATGACCAATCTTCAGAAAGAAGGTGTCAATGCACTAGTGCCACACACGATGAGCCTACTTCAATCCATATAGATCTTTACAAAGTTGGTACACAATATGCGCAACAACAATATCAAGTGGTTGCTCAACATAGACCTCCTCTTGAAGGTCACCATTAAGAAGAGCAGATTTGACATCCATCTATAAAATAGGCCACCCACCCATGATGGGTAAGAAGAGCCAAAATAATCCTAATGGTAGTAATCGACACTGTAGGAATAAAAGCCTCATCAAAATCAACACTAACTCTCTAGGAGTAGCCCTTCACAACAAGATGTTCTTCGTGTTTGTCTAAAGTTCCATCCTCATAATACTTGTTCTTATAGACCCAACGAACTTTGATTACCTTGCATTGAGGTGGACGTGGTACAAGAACCCAAGTACTATTGTGCTTAATGGAATCAAGCTCTGTCTGCATAGTAATAATCCAAGGTGGAGAAGAAAGTGTCTCCTCAGAGAGGAAGGCTCAGTAGAGGTGAAGGAAGAATGGTAGACATCAAGGCAAAATTCAGAAAGTGATTATCCTCAACAGCATGCTTTTAGACCGAGTAACATGATGAGAATGACTTTCACTAGATTTCGGAAATTGACGAAGGCCTGAATCTTTCATAGTCTCATATAACCAACGAGGAACCCTCTTGGTGAGGATCCTCCTCAATAACCTCTATATTTGAATCTAAAGAAGCCCCCTTTGAAACCAAAGGTGGTAGAGGAGCTGAGACAAGAGGCAGAGGAGCAGCCAAAGTAGAAGGCTGAGCTAAAGGAGAAGGACCCGGAGATGAAGTTGAAGGTAGAGGAAGAAGCTCACTCTTATAAGGTACATGAAGGACACTCATCAAAAATAACATCATAACATCATGATTGATGGTGGCTAGTAAGTTGTAGTTGCAGGATCCCAAAGTTCATAGGCCTTGGATATAGAATTATACCCAAGGAAAATGTGCGGCATGGATTTAGAATCCAACTTAGAGTGATGCTCTTTAGTTACATGCACATAAGCCTTGCAACCAAATATTGGGAGATAAGCACAAGAGGGTTTGATGCCCAATAATGCCTCATACGAGTTTTACCTATGGTACAACTGATGTAGGCAATCTATTCCAAATGTGAACTCCAATAGCTGATGCCTCAGCCTATAATTTCTTGGCCAAGCCACTATGCTCAAGTATAGTCCTCGACCCATCTCAATGACAGACTAATTCTTACATCCACAAAAAACCCATTCTAGGATGGAGGATAAGTTGTAGTAAACTAGCATCGCGAATGCAAAGATTCTTCAAATACTTGTCAATACACAAAGATTTTGCCTTCTTGGAGTCCCATTGTTTTTCCCACTTTGACTTTCCAATCATGAAATATGGATAAAGATTGATCCTTAGACTGAAGAAAGAAAGCCCAAGTATACTTGGAGTAGTCAGGTGTCAACAATAATCATCATATGTAAAGAGCCTTATTCAAAGATTTTGTAGACATAGGACAACACAAGTCTACATGAACAAGCTCGAGTGGTTTGGTAGATATGTTAGGGAAAGGTAATCGATGTTGCTTGCCATGGAGAAATGGTTGTGCACACACCAATTGGGGTACTGATGGATGATTAAGCATCAACCAAACCATGTTCATATGCCTATTGCAAATAAAAGAAGCTCAAGTGGCAAAAGCATGCATGCCATAACACAGAATCTGTAGACGTAGAATGCAAGGCCAAAGTAGAGGTGCATAAAATAGGAATAGTACCAGCACCTTTGATGGAAATTGTAAAAGAGTCATCGAGAGTGATGGTTGCTTAGAGAAGGAAGAACACCAATCATGATGATTAGTGTGTGAGAAGTTGTGCTACTATCTATAATCCAAGCATGAAACCTGAAAGAGATGAAAGTTGATGAAAGTCAAAGTGGGGCTATCAATGTAGATAAACAACTGATCAATAGTAGTTGAAGTAGATGCAGACACCTCAAAGCCATATCACCTCAGTTTTTGCAGTAGAACAAACAACACCATATTCTGCCTTTGAGGAGGATAATGCAATAGTGGGTTGCTTTTTACTACTCAAGGAAATAGCACCAGAACCACGTGTAAACCAATAACATGCAGTCGATTGGTGAGTGTTAATATCACCAACCTAGTGAGAATCAGAATAGCCAACTAACCGATCCCCCTTCCACCAATAGAAGATACCCCGATCAAGAAAATTATTCAAATAGTGCAGGATGCACTGGCAGGTGGGATTTGTGAGGGTCAGCTGAAAATGAACTCAAGACACAAACAAAAAAGTAAACATCCAATCTAGAATGAGTAATCCAAATCAAAGATTTGACAATCTACCTTTATAGAGCATGATCACATGGTGGTGAAGCAAATCTTAGCATTAGGGTCCATCGAAGAAGAGATGGAACCATGCACCTTGAAATGCTATAAAATCTCCTTTGCAATACTTGCGTTGAGAGAGAAAAATACCCTGAGGAGTCTACCAAACTTCAAAACCAAGGAAAAATGAAGAACTCAAGGTTGATCAACTCAAACTCATGGCTAAGATCAGCCACCATGACAAACAAAATCCAACTCTTATGACTTCCTATAAAGATCAAGCCATCCACATACACAATGATAATGACAAATAAGACCATCTTTAACAAATAAGACCATCTTTAACAAAAATGTAAAGATTGGAACATGAATGTGATCACCAAAGACCAACCACCAATGACCAATCTTCAGAAAGAAGGTGTCAATGCACTAGTACCACACACGATGAGCCTACTTCAATCCATATAGATCTTTACAAAGTTGGTACACAATATGCGCAACAACAATATCAAGTGGTTGCTCAACATAGACCTCCTCTTGAAGGTCACCATTAAGAAGAGCAGATTTGACATCCATCTATAAAATAGGCCACCCACCCATGATGGGTAAGAAGAGCCAAAATAATCCTAATGGTAGTAATCGACACTGTAGGAATAAAAGCCTCATCAAAATCAACACTAACTCTCTAGGAGTAGCCCTTCACAACAAGATGTTCTTCGTGTTTGTCTAAAGTTCCATCCTCATAATACTTGTTCTTATAGACCCAACGAACTTTGATTACCTTGCATTGAGGTGGACGTGGTACAAGAACCCAAGTACTATTGTGCTTAATGGAATCAAGCTCTGTCTGCATAGTAATAATCCAAGGTGGAGAAGAAAGTGTCTCCTCAGAGAGGAAGGCTCAGTAGAGGTGAAGGAAGAATGGTAGACATCAAGGCAAAATTCAGAAAGTGATTATCCTCAACAGCATGCTTTTAGACCGAGTAACATGATGAGAATGACTTTCACTAGATTTCGGAAATTGACGAAGGCCCGAATCTTTCATAGTCTCATATAACCAACGAGGAACCCTCTTGGTGAGGATCCTCCTCAATAACCTCTATATTTGAATCTAAAGAAGTCCCCTTTGAAACCAAAGGTGGTAGAGGAGCTGAGACAAGAGGCAGAGGAGCAGCCAAAGTAGAAGGCTGAGCTAAAGGAGAAGGACCCAGAGATGAAGTTGAAGGTAGAGGAAGAAGCTCACTCTTATAAGGTACATGAAGGACACTCATCAAAAATAACATCATAACATCATGATTGATGGTGGCTAGTAAGTTGTAGTTGCAGGATCCCAAAGTTCATAGGCCTTGGATATAGAATTATACCCAAGGAAAATGTGCGGCATGGATTTAGAATCCAACTTAGAGTGATGCTCTTTAGTTACATGCACATAAGCCTTGCAACCAAATATTGGGAGATAAGCACAAGAGGGTTTGATGCCCAATAATGCCTCATACGAGTTTTACCTATGGTACAACTGATGTAGGCAATCTATTCCAAATGTGAACTCCAATAGCTGATGCCTTAGCCTATAATTTCTTGGCCAAGCCACTATGCTCAAGTATAGTCCTCGACCCATCTCAATGACAGACTAATTCTTACATCCACAAAAAACCCATTCTAGGATGGAGGATAAGTTGTAGTAAACTAGCATCGCGAATGCAAAGATTCTTCAAATACTTGTCAAACACATGTGAGAGAAACTCTCCCCCTTTATCAATACACAAAGATTTTGCCTTCTTGGAGTCCCATTGTTTTTCCCACTTTGACTTTCCAATCATGAAATATGGATAAAGATTGATCCTTAGACTGAAGAAAGAAAGCCCAAGTATACTTGGAGTAGTCAGGTGTCAACAATAATCATCATATGTAAAGAGCCTTATTCAAAGATTTTGTAGACATAGGACAACACAAGTCTACATGAACAAGCTCGAGTGGTTTGGTAGATATGTTAGGGAAAGGTAATCGATGTTGCTTGCCATGGAGAAATGGTTGTGCACACACCAACTGGGGTACTGATGGATGATTAAGCATCAACCAAACCATGTTTATATGCCTATTGCAAATAAAAGAAGCTCAAGTGGCAAAAGCATGCATGCCATAACACAGAATCTGTAGACGTAGAATGCAAGGCCAAAGTAGAGGTGCATAAAATAGGAATAGTACCAGCACCTTTGATGGAAATTGTAAAAGAGTCATCGAGACTGATGGTTGCTTAGAGAAGGAAGAACACCAATCATGATGATTAGTGTGTGAGAAGTTGTGCTACTATCTATAATCCAAGCATGAAACCTGAAAGAGATGAAAGTTGATGAAAGTCAAAGTGGGGCTATCAATGTAGATAAACAACTGATCAATAGTAGTTGAAGTAGATGCAGACACCTCAAAGCCATATCACCTCAGTTTTTGCAGTAGAACAAACAACACGATATTCTGCCTTTGAGGAGGATAATGCAATAGTGGGTTGCTTTTTACTACTCAAGGAAATAGCACCAGAACCACGTGTAAACCAATAACATGCAGTCGATTGGTGAGTGTTAATATCACCAACCTAGTGAGAATCAGAATAGCCAACTAACCGATCCCCCTTCCACCAATAGAAGATACCCCGATCAAGAAAATTATTCAAATAGTGCAAGATGCACTGGCAGGTGGGATTTGTGAGGGTCAGCTGAAAATGAACTCAAGACACAAACAAAAAAGTAAACATCCAATCTAGAATGAGTAATCCAAATCAAAGATTTGACAATCTACCTTTATAGAGCATGATCACATGGTGGTGAAGCAAATCTTAGCATTAGGGTCCATCGAAGAAGAGATGGAACCATGCACCTTGAAATGCTATAAAATCTCATTTGCAATACTTGCGTTGAGAGAGAAAAATACCCTGAGGAGTCTACCAAACTTCAAAACCAAGGAAAAATGAAGAACTCAAGGTTGATCAACTCAAACTCATGGCTAAGATCAGCCACCATGACAAACAAAATCCAACTCTTATGACTTCCTATAAAGATCAAGCCATCCACATACACAATGATAATGACAAATAAGACCATCTTTAACAAATAAGACCATCTTTAACAAAAATGTAAAGATTGGAACATGAATGTGATCACCAAAGACCAACCACCAATGACCAATCTTCAGAAAGAAGGTGTCAATGCACTAGTACCACACACGATGAGCCTACTTCAATCCATATAGATCTTTACAAAGTTGGTACACAATATGCGCAACAACAATATCAAGTGGTTGCTCAACATAGACCTCCTCTTGAAGGTCACCATTAAGAAGAGCAGATTTGACATCCATCTATAAAATAGGCCACCCACCCATGATGGGTAAGAAGAGCCAAAATAATCCTAATGGTAGTAATCGACACTGTAGGAATAAAAGCCTCATCAAAATCAACACTAACTCTCTAGGAGTAGCCCTTCACAACAAGATGTTCTTCGTGTTTGTCTAAAGTTCCATCCTCATAATACTTGTTCTTATAGACCCAACGAACTTTGATTACCTTGCATTGAGGTGGACGTGGTACAAGAACCCAAGTACTATTGTGCTTAATGGAATCAAGCTCTGTCTGCATAGTAATAATCCAAGGTGGAGAAGAAAGTGTCTCCTCAGAGAGGAAGGCTCAGTAGAGGTGAAGGAAGAATGGTAGACATCAAGGCAAAATTCAGAAAGTGATTATCCTCAACAGCATGCTTTTAGACCGAGTAACATGATGAGAATGACTTTCACTAGATTTCGGAAATTGACGAAGGCCTGAATCTTTCATAGTCTCATATAACCAACGAGGAACCCTCTTGGTGAGGATCCTCCTCAATAACCTCTATATTTGAATCTAAAGAAGCCCCCTTTGAAACCAAAGGTGGTAGAGGAGCTGAGACAAGAGGCAGAGGAGCAGCCAAAGTAGAAGGCTGAGCTAAAGGAGAAGGACCCGGAGATGAAGTTGAAGGTAGAGGAAGAAGCTCACTCTTATAAGGTACATGAAGGACACTCATCAAAAATAACATCATAACATCATGATTGATGGTGGCTAGTAAGTTGTAGTTGCAGGATCCCAAAGTTCATAGGCCTTGGATATAGAATTATACCCAAGGAAAATGTGCGGCATGGATTTAGAATCCAACTTAGAGTGATGCTCTTTAGTTACATGCACATAAGCCTTGCAACCAAATATTGGGAGATAAGCACAAGAGGGTTTGATGCCCAATAATGCCTCATACGAGTTTTACCTATGGTACAACTGATGTAGGCAATCTATTCCAAATGTGAACTCCAATAGCTGATGCCTCAGCCTATAATTTCTTGGCCAAGCCACTATGCTCAAGTATAGTCCTCGACCCATCTCAATGACAGACTAATTCTTACATCCACAAAAAACCCATTCTAGGATGGAGGATAAGTTGTAGTAAACTAGCATCGCGAATGCAAAGATTCTTCAAATACTTGTCAATACACAAAGATTTTGCCTTCTTGGAGTCCCATTGTTTTTCCCACTTTGACTTTCCAATCATGAAATATGGATAAAGATTGATCCTTAGACTGAAGAAAGAAAGCCCAAGTATACTTGGAGTAGTCAGGTGTCAACAATAATCATCATATGTAAAGAGCCTTATTCAAAGATTTTGTAGACATAGGACAACACAAGTCTACATGAACAAGCTCGAGTGGTTTGGTAGATATGTTAGGGAAAGGTAATCGATGTTGCTTGCCATGGAGAAATGGTTGTGCACACACCAACTGGGGTACTGATGGATGATTAAGCATCAACCAAACCATGTTTATATGCCTATTGCAAATAAAAGAAGCTCAAGTGGCAAAAGCATGCATGCCATAACACAGAATCTGTAGACGTAGAATGCAAGGCCAAAGTAGAGGTGCATAAAATAGGAATAGTACCAGCACCTTTGATGGAAATTGTAAAAGAGTCATCGAGACTGATGGTTGCTTAGAGAAGGAAGAACACCAATCATGATGATTAGTGTGTGAGAAGTTGTGCTACTATCTATAATCCAAGCATGAAACCTGAAAGAGATGAAAGTTGATGAAAGTCAAAGTGGGGCTATCAATGTAGATAAACAACTGATCAATAGTAGTTGAAGTAGATGCAGACACCTCAAAGCCATATCACCTCAGTTTTTGCAGTAGAACAAACAACACGATATTCTGCCTTTGAGGAGGATAATGCAATAGTGGGTTGCTTTTTACTACTCAAGGAAATAGCACCAGAACCACGTGTAAACCAATAACATGCAGTCGATTGGTGAGTGTTAATATCACCAACCTAGTGAGAATCAGAATAGCCAACTAACCGATCCCCCTTCCACCAATAGAAGATACCCCGATCAAGAAAATTATTCAAATAGTGCAGGATGCACTGGCAGGTGGGATTTGTGAGGGTCAGCTGAAAATGAACTCAAGACACAAACAAAAAAGTAAACATCCAATCTAGAATGAGTAATCCAAATCAAAGATTTGACAATCTACCTTTATAGAGCATGATCACATGGTGGTGAAGCAAATCTTAGCATTAGGGTCCATCGAAGAAGAGATGGAACCATGCACCTTGAAATGCTATAAAATCTCCTTTGCAATACTTGCGTTGAGAGAGAAAAATACCCTGAGGAGTCTACCAAACTTCAAAACCAAGGAAAAATGAAGAACTCAAGGTTGATCAACTCAAACTCATGGCTAAGATCAGCCACCATGACAAACAAAATCCAACTCTTATGACTTCCTATAAAGATCAAGCCATCCACATACACAATGATAATGACAAATAAGACCATCTTTAACAAATAAGACCATCTTTAACAAAAATGTAAAGATTGGAACATGAATGTGATCACCAAAGACCAACCACCAATGACCAATCTTTAGAAAGAAGGTGTCAATGCACTAGTACCACACACGATGAGCCTACTTCAATCCATATAGATCTTTACAAAGTTGGTACACAATATGCGCAACAACAATATCAAGTGGTTGCTCAACATAGACCTCCTCTTGAAGGTCACCATTAAGAAGAGCAGATTTGACATCCATCTATAAAATAGGCCACCCACCCATGATGGGTAAGAAGAGCCAAAATAATCCTAATGGTAGTAATCGACACTGTAGGAATAAAAGCCTCATCAAAATCAACACTAACTCTCTAGGAGTAGCCCTTCACAACAAGATGTTCTTCGTGTTTGTCTAAAGTTCCATCCTCATAATACTTGTTCTTATAGACCCAACGAACTTTGATTACCTTGCATTGAGGTGGACGTGGTACAAGAACCCAAGTACTATTGTGCTTAATGGAATCAAGCTCTGTCTGCATAGTAATAATCCAAGGTGGAGAAGAAAGTGTCTCCTCAGAGAGGAAGGCTCAGTAGAGGTGAAGGAAGAATGGTAGACATCAAGGCAAAATTCAGAAAGTGATTATCCTCAACAGCATGCTTTTAGACCGAGTAACATGATGAGAATGACTTTCACTAGATTTCGGAAATTGACGAAGGCCTGAATCTTTCATAGTCTCATATAACCAACGAGGAACCCTCTTGGTGAGGATCCTCCTCAATAACCTCTATATTTGAATCTAAAGAAGCCCCCTTTGAAACCAAAGGTGGTAGAGGAGCTGAGACAAGAGGCAGAGGAGCAGCCAAAGTAGAAGGCTGAGCTAAAGGAGAAGGACCCGGAGATGAAGTTGAAGGTAGAGGAAGAAGCTCACTCTTATAAGGTACATGAAGGACACTCATCAAAAATAACATCATAACATCATGATTGATGGTGGCTAGTAAGTTGTAGTTGCAGGATCCCAAAGTTCATAGGCCTTGGATATAGAATTATACCCAAGGAAAATGTGCGGCATGGATTTAGAATCCAACTTAGAGTGATGCTCTTTAGTTACATGCACATAAGCCTTGCAACCAAATATTGGGAGATAAGCACAAGAGGGTTTGATGCCCAATAATGCCTCATACGAGTTTTACCTATGGTACAACTGATGTAGGCAATCTATTCCAAATGTGAACTCCAATAGCTGATGCCTCAGCCTATTATTTCTTGGCCAAGCCACTATGCTCAAGTATAGTCCTCGACCCATCTCAATGACAGACTAATTCTTATATCCACAAAAAACCCATTCTAGGATGGAGGATAAGTTGTAGTAAACTAGCATCGCGAATGCAAAGATTCTTCAAATACTTGTCAATACACAAAGATTTTGCCTTCTTGGAGTCCCATTGTTTTTCCCACTTTGACTTTCCAATCATGAAATATGGATAAAGATTGATCCTTAGACTGAAGAAAGAAAGCCCAAGTATACTTGGAGTAGTCAGGTGTCAACAATAATCATCATATGTAAAGAGCCTTATTCAAAGATTTTGTAGACATAGGACAACACAAGTCTACATGAACAAGCTCGAGTGGTTTGGTAGATATGTTAGGGAAAGGTAATCGATGTTGCTTGCCATGGAGAAATGGTTGTGCACACACCAACTGGGGTACTGATGGATGATTAAGCATCAACCAAACCATGTTTATATGCCTATTGCAAATAAAAGAAGCTCAAGTGGCAAAAGCATGCATGCCATAACACAGAATCTGTAGACGTAGAATGCAAGGCCAAAGTAGAGGTGCATAAAATAGGAATAGTACCAGCACCTTTGATGGAAATTGTAAAAGAGTCATCGAGACTGATGGTTGCTTAGAGAAGGAAGAACACCAATCATGATGATTAGTGTGTGAGAAGTTGTGCTACTATCTATAATCCAAGCATGAAACCTGAAAGAGATGAAAGTTGATGAAAGTCAAAGTGGGGCTATCAATGTAGATAAACAACTGATCAATAGTAGTTGAAGTAGATGCAGACACCTCAAAGCCATATCACCTCAGTTTTTGCAGTAGAACAAACAACACGATATTCTGCCTTTGAGGAGGATAATGCAATAGTGGGTTGCTTTTTACTACTCAAGGAAATAGCACCAGAACCACGTGTAAACCAATAACATGCAGTCGATTGGTGAGTGTTAATATCACCAACCTAGTGAGAATCAGAATAGCCAACTAACCGATCCCCCTTCCACCAATAGAAGATACCCCGATCAAGAAAATTATTCAAATAGTGCAGGATGCACTGGCAGGTGGGATTTGTGAGGGTCAGCTGAAAATGAACTCAAGACACAAACAAAAAAGTAAACATCCAATCTAGAATGAGTAATCCAAATCAAAGATTTGACAATCTACCTTTATAGAGCATGATCACATGGTGGTGAAGCAAATCTTAGCATTAGGGTCCATCGAAGAAGAGATGGAACCATGCACCTTGAAATGCTATAAAATCTCCTTTGCAATACTTGCGTTGAGAGAGAAAAATACCCTGAGGAGTCTACCAAACTTCAAAACCAAGGAAAAATGAAGAACTCAAGGTTGATCAACTCAAACTCATGGCTAAGATCAGCCACCATGACAAACAAAATCCAACTCTTATGACTTCCTATAAAGATCAAGCCATCCACATACACAATGATAATGACAAATAAGACCATCTTTAACAAATAAGACCATCTTTAACAAAAATGTAAAGATTGGAACATGAATGTGATCACCAAAGACCAACCACCAATGACCAATCTTCAGAAAGAAGGTGTCAATGCACTAGTACCACACACGATGAGCCTACTTCAATCCATATAGATCTTTACAAAGTTGGTACACAATATGCGCAACAACAATATCAAGTGGTTGCTCAACATAGACCTCCTCTTGAAGGTCACCATTAAGAAGAGCAGATTTGACATCCATCTATAAAATAGGCCACCCACCCATGATGGGTAAGAAGAGCCAAAATAATCCTAATGGTAGTAATCGACACTGTAGGAATAAAAGCCTCATCAAAATCAACACTAACTCTCTAGGAGTAGCCCTTCACAACAAGATGTTCTTCGTGTTTGTCTAAAGTTCCATCCTCATAATACTTGTTCTTATAGACCCAACGAACTTTGATTACCTTGCATTGAGGTGGACGTGGTACAAGAACCCAAGTACTATTGTGCTTAATGGAATCAAGCTCTGTCTGCATAGTAATAATCCAAGGTGGAGAAGAAAGTGTATCCTCAGAGAGGAAGGCTCAGTAGAGGTGAAGGAAGAATGGTAGACATCAAGGCAAAATTCAGAAAGTGATTATCCTCAACAGCATGCTTTTAGACCGAGTAACATGATGAGAATGACTTTCACTAGATTTCGGAAATTGACGAAGGCCTGAATCTTTCATAGTCTCATATAACCAACGAGGAACCCTCTTGGTGAGGATCCTCCTCAATAACCTCTATATTTGAATCTAAAGAAGTCCCCTTTGAAACCAAAGGTGGTAGAGGAGCTGAGACAAGAGGCAGAGGAGCAGCCAAAGTAGAAGGCTGAGCTAAAGGAGAAGGACCCGGAGATGAAGTTGAAGGTAGAGGAAGAAGCTCACTCTTATAAGGTACATGAAGGACACTCATCAAAAATAACATCATAACATCATGATTGATGGTGGCTAGTAAGTTGTAGTTGCAGGATCCCAAAGTTCATAGGCCTTGGATATAGAATTATACCCAAGGAAAATGTGCGGCATGGATTTAGAATCCAACTTAGAGTGATGCTCTTTAGTTACATGCACATAAGCCTTGCAACCAAATATTGGGAGATAAGCACAAGAGGGTTTGATGCCCAATAATGCCTCATACGAGTTTTACCTATGGTACAACTGATGTAGGCAATCTATTCCAAATGTGAACTCCAATAGCTGATGCCTCAGCCTATTATTTCTTGGCCAAGCCACTATGCTCAAGTATAGTCCTCGACCCATCTCAATGACAGACTAATTCTTACATCCACAAAAAACCCATTCTAGGATGGAGGATAAGTTGTAGTAAACTAGCATCGCGAATGCAAAGATTCTTCAAATACTTGTCAATACACAAAGATTTTGCCTTCTTGGAGTCCCATTGTTTTTCCCACTTTGACTTTCCAATCATGAAATATGGATAAAGATTGATCCTTAGACTGAAGAAAGAAAGCCCAAGTATACTTGGAGTAGTCAGGTGTCAACAATAATCATCATATGTAAAGAGCCTTATTCAAAGATTTTGTAGACATAGGACAACACAAGTCTACATGAACAAGCTCGAGTGGTTTGGTAGATATGTTAGGGAAAGGTAATCGATGTTGCTTGCCATGGAGAAATGGTTGTGCACACACCAATTGGGGTACTGATGGATGATTAAGCATCAACCAAACCATGTTCATATGCCTATTGCAAATAAAAGAAGCTTAAGTGGCAAAAGCATGCATGCCATAACACAGAATCTGTAGACGTAGAATGCAAGGCCAAAGTAGAGGTGCATAAAATAGGAATAGTACCAGCACCTTTGATGGAAATTGTAAAAGAGTCATCGAGACTGATGGTTGCTTAGAGAAGGAAGAACACCAATCATGATGATTAGTGTGTGAGAAGTTGTGCTACTATCTATAATCCAAGCATGAAACCTGAAAGAGATGAAAGTTGATGAAAGTCAAAGTGGGGCTATCAATGTAGATAAACAACTGATCAATAGTAGTTGAAGTAGATGCAGACACCTCAAAGCCATATCACCTCAGTTTTTGCAGTAGAACAAACAACACAATATTCTGCCTTTGAGGAGGATAATGCAATAGTGGGTTGCTTTTTACTACTCAAGGAAATAGCACCAGAACCACGTGTAAACCAATAACATGCAGTCGATTGGTGAGTGTTAATATCACCAACCTAGTGAGAATCAGAATAGCCAACTAACCGATCCCCCTTCCACCAATAGAAGATACCCCGATCAAGAAAATTATTCAAATAGTGCAGGATGCACTGGCAGGTGGGATTTGTGAGGGTCAGCTGAAAATGAACTCAAGACACAAACAAAAAAGTAAACATCCAATCTAGAATGAGTAATCCAAATCAAAGATTTGACAATCTACCTTTATAGAGCATGATCACATGGTGGTGAAGCAAATCTTAGCATTAGGGTCCATCGAAGAAGAGATGGAACCATGCACCTTGAAATGCTATAAAATCTCCTTTGCAATACTTGCGTTGAGAGAGAAAAATACCCTGAGGAGTCTACCAAACTTCAAAACCAAGGAAAAATGAAGAACTCAAGGTTGATCAACTCAAACTCATGGCTAAGATCAGCCACCATGACAAACAAAATCCAACTCTTATGACTTCCTATAAAGATCAAGCCATCCACATACACAATGATAATGACAAATAAGACCATCTTTAACAAATAAGACCATCTTTAACAAAAATGTAAAGATTGGAACATGAATGTGATCACCAAAGACCAACCACCAATGACCAATCTTCAGAAAGAAGGTGTCAATGCACTAGTACCACACACGATGAGCCTACTTCAATCCATATAGATCTTTACAAAGTTGGTACACAATATGCGCAACAACAATATCAAGTGGTTGCTCAACATAGACCTCCTCTTGAAGGTCACCATTAAGAAGAGCAGATTTGACATCCATCTATAAAATAGGCCACCCACCCATGATGGGTAAGAAGAGCCAAAATAATCCTAATGGTAGTAATCGACACTGTAGGAATAAAAGCCTCATCAAAATCAACACTAACTCTCTAGGAGTAGCCCTTCACAACAAGATGTTCTTCGTGTTTGTCTAAAGTTCCATCCTCATAATACTTGTTCTTATAGACCCAACGAACTTTGATTACCTTGCATTGAGGTGGACGTGGTACAAGAACCCAAGTACTATTGTGCTTAATGGAATCAAGCTCTGTCTGCATAGTAATAATCCAAGGTGGAGAAGAAAGTGTATCCTCAGAGAGGAAGGCTCAGTAGAGGTGAAGGAAGAATGGTAGACATCAAGGCAAAATTCAGAAAGTGATTATCCTCAACAGCATGCTTTTAGACCGAGTAACATGATGAGAATGACTTTCACTAGATTTCGGAAATTGACGAAGGCCTGAATCTTTCATAGTCTCATATAACCAACGAGGAACCCTCTTGGTGAGGATCCTCCTCAATAACCTCTATATTTGAATCTAAAGAAGCCCCCTTTGAAACCAAAGGTGGTAGAGGAGCTGAGACAAGAGGCAGAGGAGCAGCCAAAGTAGAAGGCTGAGCTAAAGGAGAAGGACCCGGAGATGAAGTTGAAGGTAGAGGAAGAAGCTCACTCTTATAAGGTACATGAAGGACACTCATCAAAAATAACATCATAACATCATGATTGATGGTGGCTAGTAAGTTGTAGTTGCAGGATCCCAAAGTTCATAGGCCTTGGATATAGAATTATACCCAAGGAAAATGTGCGGCATGGATTTAGAATCCAACTTAGAGTGATGCTCTTTAGTTACATGCACATAAGCCTTGCAACCAAATATTGGGAGATAAGCACAAGAGGGTTTGATGCCCAATAATGCCTCATACGAGTTTTACCTATGGTACAACTGATGTAGGCAATCTATTCCAAATGTGAACTCCAATAGCTGATGCCTCAGCCTATTATTTCTTGGCCAAGCCACTATGCTCAAGTATAGTCCTCGACCCATCTCAATGACAGACTAATTCTTACATCCACAAAAAACCCATTCTAGGATGGAGGATAAGTTGTAGTAAACTAGCATCGCGAATGCAAAGATTCTTCAAATACTTGTCAATACACAAAGATTTTGCCTTCTTGGAGTCCCATTGTTTTTCCCACTTTGACTTTCCAATCATGAAATATGGATAAAGATTGATCCTTAGACTGAAGAAAGAAAGCCCAAGTATACTTGGAGTAGTCAGGTGTCAACAATAATCATCATATGTAAAGAGCCTTATTCAAAGATTTTGTAGACATAGGACAACACAAGTCTACATGAACAAGCTCGAGTGGTTTGGTAGATATGTTAGGGAAAGGTAATCGATGTTGCTTGCCATGGAGAAATGGTTGTGCACACACCAACTGGGGTACTGATGGATGATTAAGCATCAACCAAACCATGTTTATATGCCTATTGCAAATAAAAGAAGCTCAAGTGGCAAAAGCATGCATGCCATAACACAGAATCTGTAGACGTAGAATGCAAGGCCAAAGTAGAGGTGCATAAAATAGGAATAGTACCAGCACCTTTGATGGAAATTGTAAAAGAGTCATCGAGACTGATGGTTGCTTAGAGAAGGAAGAACACCAATCATGATGATTAGTGTGTGAGAAGTTGTGCTACTATCTATAATCCAAGCATGAAACCTGAAAGAGATGAAAGTTGATGAAAGTCAAAGTGGGGCTATCAATGTAGATAAACAACTGATCAATAGTAGTTGAAGTAGATGCAGACACCTCAAAGCCATATCACCTCAGTTTTTGCAGTAGAACAAACAACACAATATTCTGCCTTTGAGGAGGATAATGCAATAGTGGGTTGCTTTTTACTACTCAAGGAAATAGCACCAGAACCACGTGTAAACCAATAACATGCAGTCGATTGGTGAGTGTTAATATCACCAACCTAGTGAGAATCAGAATAGCCAACTAACCGATCCCCCTTCCACCAATAGAAGATACCCCGATCAAGAAAATTATTCAAATAGTG
Organism: Cibotium barometz; assembly: GCF_041138505.1. NCBI lineage: Eukaryota > Viridiplantae > Streptophyta > Polypodiopsida > Cyatheales > Cibotiaceae > Cibotium > Cibotium barometz. The sequence goes on along the minus strand of NC_141071.1, from coordinate 17,866,210 downwards.
CAGGATGCACTGGCAGGTGGGATTTGTGAGGGTCAGCTGAAAATGAACTCAAGACACAAACAAAAAAGTAAACATCCAATCTAGAATGAGTAATCCAAATCAAAGATTTGACAATCTACCTTTATAGAGCATGATCACATGGTGGTGAAGCAAATCTTAGCATTAGGGTCCATCGAAGAAGAGATGGAACCATGCACCTTGAAATGCTATAAAATCTCCTTTGCAA